>NC_052086.1:72794204-73102704 GCF_015852505.1 Tachyglossus aculeatus
TCTCCATCCCCCCATCTTACCTCCTTCCCTTCCCCACAGCACCTGTATATATGTATATATGTTTGTACATATTTATTACTTTATTTATTTATTTATTTTACTTGTACATATCTATTCTATTTATTTTATTTTGTTAGTATGTTTGGTTTTGTTCTCTGTCTCCCCCTTTTTAGACTGTTAGCCCACTGTTGTGTAGGGACTGTCTCTATATGTTACCAACTTGTACTTCCCAAGCGCTTAGTACAGTGCTCTGCGCACAGTAAGCGCTCAATAAATACGATTGATTGATTGATTGATTGATAACTACATAAGTTCATAGGGAGTGGGGCTGAGTGGGTGGTTCAGGCTGTAGGGAGGGAAAATTGGGTGGAGAGATGAGTTTAAACAGAGAAGACTTCCTCTACTCTCCCAAGCACTTAGTACAGTGCTCTACACACAGAAAGCACTCAATAAATATGGTTGATTGATTGATTGATTTCAGTAGGGCTTTGAAAATGAGCTAGAGTGCCGGTCTGTCAGGTCTATAGTGGGAGGGAGTTCCAGTCAGGAGGGAGGGCATGGGTTATGGGTTGTTAGGGAGTGAGACAAGAGCGTGGGACAGTGAGTATGTGTGTTCTAGAGGAGCAGAGTGCAGACCGGATCGTGATGGGAGAGGAGTGGCCCGAGATGGACACCATGAGAAGCAGCATGGTGTAGTGGTGTATCCACTACACCATGGATAGAGCACAGGCCTGGGAGTCAAGAGATCATGGGTTCTAATCCCGGCACTGCCACTTCACTTTTGAACTGGGACAAGCCATTTCACTTCTCTGTGCATCAGTAAGCTCATCTGTAAGCTTCAAGGTTCTCCATCAACTCGTCCCCTCCCACCTCACCTCCCTTCTCTCCTTCTCCAGCCCAGCCCACACCCTCCGCTCCTCTGCCGCTAACCTCCTCACCGGGCCTCGTTCTCGCCTGTCCTGCCATCGACCCCCGGCCCACATCCTCCCCCTGGCCTGGGATGCCCTCCCTCTGCACATCCAACAAGCTGGCTCTCTTCCTCCCTTCAAAGCCCTACTGAGAGCTCACCTCCTCCAGGAGGCCTTCCCAGACTGAGCCGCCTTTTTCCTCTCCCTCTCCCCATCCCCCCCGGCCTATCTCCTTCTCCTCACCACAGCACCTGTATACATGTTTGTACAGATTTATTACTCTATTTTACTTTTACATATTTACTATTCTATTTATTTTGTCAATGATGTGCATCTAGCTTTACTTCTATTCATTCTGATGACTTGACACCTGACCATATGTTTTGTTCTGTTTTCTGTCTCCCCCTTCTAGACTGTGAGCCCGTTGTTGGATAGGGACCGTCTCTATATGTTGCCAACTTGTACTTCCCAAGCTCTTAGTACAGTGCTCTGCACACAGTAAGCGCTCAATATAATTGAATGAATGAATGTAATGGTTAGAGCACGAGCCTGGGAGTCAAGAGGTCATGGGTTCTAATCCTGACACTGCCACTTCACTGTTTGAACTGGGACAAGCCACTTTATTTCTCTGTGCATCTGTAAAATGGGGGTTGAGACTGTGAGTTCCACATGGAAAAGGGACTGTGTCCAACTCAATTCACTTCTATCCCGCCTGGAGCTTAGTTTGCTTCCTGACACTTTGTAAGCACTTAACAAATACCATTATGATTATTATTATTATTGCATTGGATAGGTGGGAAAACCTGAATTCGGTGCATCAATCAGGTAGCACGATCTCTAGAGTAGTTCTATTAGGATTAGAAGAATATGACCTCTAAACAGGCTAGTCTGCCTGGAGCACGACTCCATATGTGGCATTGCTGAATCGTGCTGTCTGTCCAGGTGCTTATTAAACACGGAGAGTCCCACTGGGAAAATCATCTCCCCAGATAGGCTTTCCCAGTTATGATCTCCAAGAGGCCTTCCCAGACAAAGCCCCCTTTTCCCTCTCCTCCTCCCCATCCCCCCGGCCCTACCTCCTTCCTCTCCCCACAGCACTTGTATATATATTTGTACAGATTTATTACTCTATTTATTTTACTTGTACATATTTACCATTCTACTTATTTTGTTAATGATGTGCATATAGCTTTAATTCTATTTGTTCTGATGATTTTGACACCTGTCTACATGTCTTATTTTGTCGTCTGTCTCCCCCTTCTAGACTGTGAGCCCATTGTTGGGTAGGGACTGTCTCTATATGTTGCCGACTTCTACTTCCCAAGCGTTTAGTATGGTGCTCTGCACACAGTAAGCGTTCAATAAATACGATTGAATGAATGAATCTGACCAAAGGTTGTGAAAGTAGGTGAAAGGCCCAGGTACAGTCATCCCTAACTCCCTCACAGCATTGAGCTCCTTTCCAAACAGTGTTAACAGCTTCCCTTTTCTGAGATGAGGTTCTACCCAAGGGGAAGTGAGATAAAACCTGGTCCAGCAGAGATGCCGGGTGATGTGATATAGAGAACACTGCCTTCATTGGTGAGCTCAAAAGTTCACAAATCCAGGAAAATCCACAGGGAACTACAACCTGGTTTAGTGGCAAGAGCACGGGCTTGGAGGTCAGAGGACGTGGGTTCTAATGCCGGCTCTGCCACTTGTCAGCAGACAAGTGTGTGACCTTGGGCAAGTCACTTAACTTCTCTGTGCCTCAGTTACCTCATCTGAAAAATGGAGATTAAGACTGTGAGCCCCACGTGGAACAACCTGATTCTCTTGTATTTACCCTAGCACTTAATACAGTGCTTGGCACATAGTAATAATGATAATAATAATGGTGGTATTTGTTAAGCGCTTACTATGTGCAAAGCACCGTTCTAAGTGCTGGGGGGGATACAAGGTGATCAGGTTGTCCCCCTTGGGGTTCACAGTCTTAATCCCCATTTTACAGATGAGGTAACTGAGGTCCAGAGAAGTTAAGTGACTTGCCCAAGGTCACACAGCTGACAAGTGGCGGAGCAGGAATTCGAACCCATGACCTCTGACTCCCAAGCCCGGACTCTTTCCACCGAGCCACGCATCCAGGTCTACATCAGATTTTCCAAATAGTTGAAATAAAATGATACTACTTCTTGGTCTCAGTTACCCAGATACTTTAGACCAAATCAGTCAGTCAGTAATATTATTGATTGTCAACACTATGCACAGTTTCAATATATTCAATATATTGAATATTATTAATATTATTGAGTGTCAACACTATACACAGTTTCAGCTCGCCTACTGATCACCGATTAACTTACCTGAAACTAGGTGCAAGGCTGTTATACAGGCTCAAACCAGAGACTAATAGATATGTGAATAGCAATTATAGTCTTGCAAATAAACTCAAACCCCTTTGGATATAAAGGACCACAGTACAATCTAAATGTTCAGTGAGAGCGCATATGTTTTAGTTGCCATCTGTGTCATGAACCTTATTTAATCCAAATACTGTTTCTATGGTATGTGTGAAGCGCTTACTATGTGCCAAGCACTGTTCTAGGCACTGGGATAGATAGAAGATAATCAGGTTGTCACAGTCTTAATCACCATTTTACAGATGAGGTAACTGAGGCACAGAGAAGTTAAGGGACTTGCCCAAGGTCACACAGCAAACAAGTGGTGGAGCCGGGATTATAACCCAGGTCCTCCGACTCTCAAGCCTGTGCTCTTGCTACTTGGCCATGCTGTTTCTCAACCGTCCCTCTTGGGAATATCATCAATCGTATTTATTGAGCGCTTACTATGTGCAGAGCACTGTACTAAGAGCTTGGGAAGTACAAATTGGCAACATATAGACACAGTCCCTACCCAACAGTGGGCTCACAGTCTAAAAGAATATGATCAAATTGAGAGGCTGACTTCAGAAAGAACCTGGCTAGCAAACGAGCTCAGGGATATATTTCTATCCATTTGACCAGATTCTGTTTTAACTGTGGAAATTTTGTCCAGCACCAGCCGTGTTCTGTCTGCGGGTGGCTGCATTAATTGACCTGTAAACTCCCATTAGAGAGCTCTGTGACTCCCTGGAGAGTTTTCCCAGGGACAAACCTGGGAATTATGTGGTTTTGTGTTTTTTGAAATTTTAACTCACTCCAGAATTTTTTTTTTTCCCATTAGTGGACAGACTGTCCTGATCCATGATGTCCTGAGATCCTGGGGGTGTTTGTTTTTGGGAAATAGCAGTCCGGTAACTTTATTTCTAGAAACAGAGAGTTGTTTAAGCATTCTGTCAATTCTTTGATTTATACTATTTCCTACTGTATATTTTATAATTCACAGGCTAAGCTGAAGGATTTGTTGAGCATTTTAAAATGTTAATGGACACAACTTCCAATAAATCACGTTGACAGATCTTTTTAAAATGGTGTAAAGCTTTGAAAATCCTGTACAGAATACTGTGAAGGACCTGCTCAACAGATGTGGCTTATTATTTATGCCAGGGGGGATGGTGCTAGCAAATTCTCACACAGCAATGGGATCCCTGAGCAACGTGGTGTAGTGGATAGAGCACGGACCTGGGAATCAGGACGTCATGGGTTCTAATTGTGCCTCCGCCACTTGTCTGCTGTGTTACCTTGGACAAGTTACTTTACTTCTCTGGGCCTCATTTGTAAAATAGAAATTAAGAGTGTGAGGCCCTTATGGGACAGGGACTGTGTTCAACCTGATTGACTTGTATCTACCCCAGTAATTAGAACAGTGCTTGGCACATAGTAAATACTAACAACTACCATAATAATAATAATTATTATTATTATAACTGACCAACAGAGACACTTAGAAGCAGCATGGCCTTGCTGGGAGTAAGAACGACCTGTATTCTAATCCTGCCTCAGCCACAGGTCTGCGGTGTGACCATGGGTGAGTCACTTAACTTCTCTGTGCCTCAGTTACCTCATCTGTAAAATGGGGGCTAAGAATGTGAGACCCATGTGGGACACAGACTGTGTCCAACCTGATTGTATTGTATCTACTCCAGCGAGTAATGCAGTGCCTGGCACATAGTAAATGTTTAACAAATACCAATTAAAGGTAGGATATGGAGAAGAAATATCAGGTCCTGAATCCCAGGACCCACAATACAAACTGAAGCAGCTGCATTTTCAGTCACCAGACACCCCAGATCATGTAGCAAATGCATCACTTGCAAGGGGAATTTGCAATTGTTTCATTTTGGGATGGTTTGGGGGATTGGCAGACACCATTTGGGACCAGGCAGGTTGGCAGGTTTTGAGTTTTCCAGGTCTCAGTGCCTCTTGAAGTTTCATGAGTTGACTTGATGAATGGCCTGGAAAAAGCCTGGGCTTGGGAGCCAGAGGATCTGGGTTCTAATCCTGGCTCAACCACTTTTCAAGAATAATAATAATGATGGCATTTATTAAGAGCTTACTATGTACAAAGCACCGTTCTAAAGGCTGGGGGCAGTTACAAGGTGATCAGGTTGTCCCATGAGGGGTTCACAGTCTTAATCCCCACTTTACAGATGAGGTAACTGAGGCACAGAGAAGTGAAGTGACTTGCCCAAAATCACACAACTGACAATTGGCAGAGCTGGGATTTGAACCCATGACCTCTGACTAAATAAAATAAAATAAAAAATAAATAAATAAATAAATAAAAATAAAAAATATTTATTTTATTTTGTTAGTATGTTTGGTTTTGTCTCCCCCTTTTAGACTGTGAGCCCACTGTTGGGTAGGGACTGTCTCTATATGTTACCAATTTGTACTTCCCAAGTGCTTAGTACAGTGCTCTGCACACATTAAGCGCTCAATAAATACGATTGATGATGATGATGATGACTTCAAAGCCCATGCTCTTTCCATTGAACCATGCTGCTTCTCATTAAGCACTGCTGCTGTGTGAACTTGGGCAAGTCACTTCACTTCTCTGTGCCTCAGTTTCCTTAACTTTAAAACGGGGATTCGGCACCCATACTCTCTTCTACGTAGAATGTGAGCCTGATTTGGGACAGGGATTATGTCTGACCTGATTAACTTGGAGCTACCCCATCACTGAGAACAGTGCTTGACGCATAGTAAGTGCTTAAAAAATTCCATAAAACCCCCACAGAATGACTCTCCTGGGTGGAGGCAGCGTATGGAGCTGGTAAGTGTTGACATGTTGTTAAAAATTGTTGTAAAGATAAACTAAGGCAAAGCCTGAGGTGTTGCACCATTGTGGAAAATTGGGAGACAGAAGTGGGAAAGAGACCAGCCTGGTGTACAAATATTTGAAATAGGATGACACACTTAGAAGATCATGCCATTAAAAGTCAGAAATGGAAGTTACTGTAGCAGTATAAACACCACAAATTCTACAGTCCAGGGAGGGGCCACCTTTATGTGCCCTCGATGTTCAAGGTATTGTCCATAATGAATTCATCTTCATAGTCAGATTCAGGCACATTGACAAAAATCTCACCATTGGTAGCATCGCCTTTGAATCTCTCAAGACAGTATGTAATTTGTTAGGGGAATAGAGCAAATGACATTTGTGGTGTCTTGTGGACCCCAAATGACAGATAACCTTTATTCTCTTCTTATCATCTAAGTCAGAGGATCAAGAAAGTTAACATTTTATTATAATATTAGGACACCTTAAAACTGACCCCATTAAAAAGATACCTCCCTGGTGTGTTAATTAGAGAGTCTGTGCTTTAGATTCATAATCACACAGCCATTTTCATAAATAATTCCAAATGTTTAAAAGTTGGAAGGCAATAAAAAGTGGTAAAGACTTTGAGGAATTCTCAACAGTGGATCAATCTTTTCCTAGGTAAAGCTAAAACATTTAAATGGTATATTTCTGACTGTTGGACCCAGACTTTCTCAATTATGAACTGAAATGGTCAGGCATATCACCAGACAGGCATCATTTTGTCTGCATCTCTCAATCTCTCTCCTTTACACTTTTGACTGATGATTTCAAGCCCTGAAACCTCTGACCTAGTTCCCTATTCCTTATTAAGACTCCATGACTTGGAGTTTTTCTGAAAATCCAGCCAGCTCAATCCAGTTCCGACTTCATAATGTTCATATTATGGTATTTGTTCAGCGCTTACTGCGTGACGAGCACTGTTCTAAGTCCTGGGGTCGATACAAGTTCAATAGATTGGACACAGTCCCTAACCCCCATGGGCCTCCCAGTCTAATTAGGAGGGAGAACAGGATTTGAATCCCCATTTTACAGCTGAGGAAACTGAGTCACAGAAAAGTTAAATGACTTACCCCAAGTCACACAGCAGGCATGTAGCAGAGCCAGGATTAGAACCCAAGGTCCACTGACTCCCAGGGCTGCGGTTTTTCTCACTGTGTCTTAAAAAAGAGATTTCTCAATATTCTTCTCCAAAATCAATCAATCAATCAATCATATTTATTGAGCGCTTACTGTGTGCAGAGCACTGTACTAAGTGTTTGGGAAGTACAAGTTGGCAACATATAGAGACAGTCCCTACCCAACAGTGGGCTCACAGTCTAAAAGCCAGATAGCAAGTGGGTTAAAGAATCTGTGAACTAGGAGATATTCATGTTACCTCAGAAGCTTCTTCATTTGGGCTGAAGGACTTCCTATTTTTCTGAAAAACAAGAAATAAAAACATCCACGTAAGTACAGAACCCTGCAAGGAGGAGACTGTTTCTCTTGTGCTCAGAGAAAAAGTCTGACCCCTTCCCTTGGCTTAGACACCTGTGTCTGTAATAGCCTAATCATTCACCTCAATCAGAAATCATTTATCCAAATGGAGTTTTTGTTTTGTTTTGAAACTAAATGGTATAGGATGCAGATTCTTGATGGGGCTCGGGTAAAGGAAGAGAGATTTTAATGAACTGCTTATGCAGTGGAAATATTTTGAAATGCTGGGTAATGTATTTTCCTTGTCATCTAATTACTTATCTACAACTTAATAGCACAGTTTCATATCTTACTTTATGATCTGTTAATCTGGCAATAAACACTCCACTGCTAACCATTGCCATATGCTAACAAAGACCAGTGCATTAGGGGCTCAAAGTATAATGACACTTTAATGATACAATAATGTCTCTTTTGTGAAATGCAGAAAGATTTTTCTTCTTCCATTTTTTCGTTATCTGATCGTTATTGGAAAGAGGACAGGCAAAATAGAAAACCAAACAAAAGGATGTGGCAGAGTCTAAGTGAAATTAAATATTTTTGGTAACTTTTCCTTTAGCCACACTTAGAAACACACAGAAATGTTGAACACATTCAGGAAAAAAAATACATTTCCTGCCATGCCTAAGTGGAAAGAGCACAGGCTTTGGAGTCAGAAGTCATGGGTTCAAATCCCAGCTCCCCACTTGTCAGCTGTGTGACTTTGGGCAAGTCACTTAACTTCTCTGTGCCTCAGTTCCCTCATCTGTAAAATGGGGATTAAGACTGTAAGCCCCCTATTGGACAACCTGATAACCTCCCCAGCACTTAGAACAGTGCTTTTCACATAGTAAGTGCTTAATAAATGCCATTATTATTATTATTACCCTTAGAAAACTTACCTGGGAATCCACAAGAAAATAAAAACAATACAAATGTGCCCTTAAAAATATCTGTGTATGTGACACAGGGTAAGATGGTGAAGGGATTGGCATCCTTTAAAATTTTAAAGACTTGAAAAAAGCATTTAAATGTGACTGTGACACTAATGAAAACTCCCTAATTCACTTCTTAGCTGCTGTGGTCTCCCACTTCACCCCACGTAAGCAAGCCAGGTGCAGTCGGCAGAGGAGATTTATTTTTTGGTTGTCATTGTTGTCTCCTCCTCCTCCCTTGCAGTCTCTCTTGGGAACAGCTAAAGCATACAGCTGTCTGATTCCCAAAAGGATGTAAAACGAATTGAACTCCTCAGTGAAAGGGAATCTATCTGTGTCAGGAGAAATCACTGTGAATCCTGGACTGTTAGCCAGTGCTGTGGACCCAGTGTATAATAAGGATGGTATTTGTTAAGCACTTACCATGTTCCAAGTACTGTTCTAAGCACTGGGGCAGATACAAGGTAATCAGGTTGTCCTACATGGGGCTCACAGTCTTAATCCTCATTTTACAGATGAGGTAACTGAGGCACAGAGAAGTTAAGTGATGTGCCCAAAGTCACACAGCTGACAAGTGGTGAAGTGGCAAATTGTCTACTTTTTGAATGACTTCTGTTGTGATCCCAAAAGGTCACGGAGTGGAGGCAGGAGTTTGGCCACTGATTCACAGTATGTGTCCAAGGACTTATTCTTTGATTCCTTCTGGTATCGGACTTGCGTTGAGACCTTTGGTTCTGGACATCAGGTTTGGGAATGTGTTCAGGAAGGAGTTACAGAGTTGCTTGTAGGTAAAATGAGCTATTGGAAGAAAGGGTAAAAAAACCCATGATCAGTTGGAGAAGACAAGGTTGAGTGGTGATGAAATGGTCAGTCATACACTACTTGTCAGCTGTGTGACTTTGGGCAAGTCACTTAACTTCTCTGTGCCTCAGTTACCTCATCTGTAAAATGGGGATTAAGACTGTGAGCCCCACGTGGGACAACCTCATCACCTTGTATCCCCCCCCCCCCCAGTACTTAGAACAGTGCTTGGAACATAGTAAGCACTTAAAAAATACCATCATCATCATTATTATTATTATGAAGGGTCCTTAGGAAAACTGGCTAGTTCATTTCTGTTGGAAAGTAACAAGATGGAACAGAACTTTCACACAAATTAGGAAACAAAGAAACAATTCTCATTGGTGCAGGTGGTTAGTAGTAGCAATGGAATATGTTGTGTTTTCTGTGTGTAAAGCACTGTTTTAAGCTCTGGGGAAGAAAATACATGTGGGAATTTGACATGGTTCCTCTCCTTGTGGGGCTCATGAATTAGGTGTAAAGGGGGAACGGGTACAGATGGAAGACCCATAAGGAAAGATAAAATGATAATACAAACCAACATAAGAGACGAAGATAGGGATAAATACAAAAATGAAATAAAAGCCATAGGGCACTGTGGTTAGAAGAACAGAGTTTCTGGCTTTATGTAGCTCAGAGTCCAGCAGTGACTTCCCTCAGCTACCATCTTCCAAGGTCATACTTTTTGTGGAGGTGGCAGATTGCATCTGCTTCTATCCTTTCCACGAGGATAAAGCAAGACAGATTGGAATAGAGGTCCCAGGATGATGTAGTCTAGGGGGTCAGCTCAGGTTACCAGTAAGGCAGCTTACTATCGTAAATTGTGAGCCTCTCAAGGGACAGGGTCTGTGTCTAATTGCCACCTATAAAATTTTTCTCAGTGCACGATAAGTACTATTACTACTAATGAGTGGGGTATGGGTCAGAGACAACTCGACACCATAAGGCAGATAGGCCCCAGGGCTTAGTACAGTGCCTTGCACATAGTAATAGCATAATTATCATTATTATTACTCTCCCAAGTGTGTAATACCTTGCTCTGCTCACAGTAGACACTCATGAAATACCACTGACTGACTGATATTGATTTAGTAAGGCCTTGAAGATGGGGAGAGTGGTAGTCTTTTGGAGATTAAGGGGATTAAGCCCACCTTTCCCGGCACCACTCTCACCACACTCTGAGGGGTGACCCTTTCCTATGCTTCGCTTCCCGTCTCCCAAGGCCTGGCACCTCCCCTATCCTCCCAGATGACGAGGTGCTTCCAAGTGGTCTTTGTGCCCTTATAGCAGTGATGGCATAGGCTGCCCAAGGCCCAAGGTGTCCAGGGCTCACCTCTGACTTTGTAGCCTCACTTATGGTCTAGCAGGGGAGTAAGACACAAGAAGAAATTACAGGTAAGGGGAGAATTAGAGTAGGAAGGTATGTGCGTAAGTGTGGTTCCCTGGGGGATAACCAGCTGCTTAGGTGACACAGACGTATTGGAGTGGCAATAGGGAGGAAATAGAGAAGGGAGATGAGAGCTTAATCAGGAAAGCCCTCCTGGAGGTGATGTGATTTCTGAAGGGCCTCGAAGATGTGGAGAGCTGCAGTCTTCCAGCTACGGAGGGGGAAGAAGTTCTGAGTGAGAGAGTGAAAGCAAGGACTAAACAGCAGTAGAGAAAAGACAAAGCACAGCAAGTATATTGGCTTGAGAAAAATGAAGTGTGCAAACTGGGGCAAAGTGGAAGGAGAAAAACCAGGCAAGGACCACCTGAGTCGTGTTAATCCTTGAGACTAAACACCATTTGAAATTCCTGTTGCTAAGAAGCCCCCAGCCCCTTCTACCTCATTGGCTGCCAGCAGCCCCAGTCCCACGCTTCCCGTAGTACTCTGCCCGGAGACTGAATATCCAGTATCTGCTTCACAGCTGGCCCACCAGTGACCCCCTTCCCCAGCTCTAGAAATCCCAGTCACTCTCCACCATGGGCATCTCAAGGCCCTAACCTGGTTAGAATTATGGTTTTTATTATTCAGCATTTAGTCCCTTCCCTCACCAAGTGATGTTGCTTCTTAGTCCATTTTTTTTTTTTAATGGTACTTGTTAAGTGCTTACTCTGTGTCAAAGACTGTTCCAAGCACTGGGTAGACACAAGTTATTTAGGTTGGACACCTAATCTGCCCGTTCCACAAGAGGCTCACAGTCTAAGTGGGAGGGAGAACAGGAGAAATAAGGCACAGAGAAGTGAAGTGACTTCCTCAAGATCACACAGATCTGACAGATCCAGACTAGAACCCAGGTCCTCCAGCTCCCAGGCCCGTGCTTTTTCCACTAGGCCACGCTGCTTATCATTTTACCTAATCAGGAACACCTGAAGGAGTATCTCATCCCAATCAATAAGGTGGAAACTGGGAATGGTAGATAGAAGAGGGAGAGCTGGCAACTGACTTCATTCACGCCTTTGACTCTGACACCAGGGCTTCTCCTGTTACCACCTTTCTTCAGAGCTGGTGGGTCTCATAGGTTTTGGTAGCTGTCAATCAATCAATTGTATTTATTGAGTAATTACTGGGTGCAGAATGCCGTACTAAGTGCTTGGGAGAGTACAACGTAACAGACACATTCCTGCCCACAACGAGCCTGCTGGTGGGAATGCAGCTGGCCAGAAAGGTCAGTGACCCCGATGTCCAGAGGACTCTTCCCCTGCCAGGTCCAGGGCCCAGCCCCCCAGGGGGTAAATGCTGATGGTGAGCCAGAAGGAAACGCAGCCTGGAGGTTTTAGATGGGTTTGCAAATGGATCGGAAAAACTCAGCCTCTCTTAAGCAAGGAGATAAAGCAAATCCATTGGCAAATCATCAGTCGCCTGGGCTAAGGAAGGACCCAAATTTTCCTTCCCGCTATGCTGTGATTCCCCCTCCACCCCCTACCAATTCATTCATTCATTCAATCGTATTTATTGAGTGCTTACTGTGTGCGGAGCACTGTACTAAGCGCTTGGGAAGTACAAGCTGGCAACATATAGAGACGGTCCCTACCCGACAACGGGCTCATGTTACTGGCATTGAGGTCCAAATCAGGATGTGGCATGGGTGGATGCTGCTCTCCGGCCTCCTGGCAATGGGCACCTCCCTGTTAGAAGGCTTGTACCACCTAGAACCCAGGGAGGTTAGGGGGTAGGAGGGCAGCTGGCTGAGTTCATGCTGACTCCAAGTCAAGTGAGAAGCCCAAGGCAATTCCCCTGCTGAGCCAGGGTTTGGAGAGTGGTTTTGTGTAATGATCTATAAAGTGGTTCATCTCCTCTGTTCCATCAGGGCATTGGAAAAACCTGCATTTACCTCAGGAACCTATCCTCCCAACAGTCAATCAGGATGATCATTCAGGCCCTAAGTGACATTTTGGGGCTTAAGAGGTCATGAAACCTACTTAGCCAGATCTGATCTTATTACCTCTTCTCCTTGCATGGCCTTAACCTTTACCTGCAGGACTTTTTATTTTTAATGGGATTTATTAAGCTCTTACTATCTGCCAGACACTGTACTAAGTGCTGGGGTAGATGCAAGACAATCGGGATGGACGCAGCCATGTCCCACATGAGGCTCACAGTCCTAATTCCCATTTTACTGATGAGGTAACTGAGGCCCAGAGAAGTGAATTAGCCATGGTCACCCAGCAGACAAGTGGTAGAGGCAGGATTTGAAGCCAGGTCTTTTTTCTCCTAGGCCCATGCTCTTTCAACTAGGCCACACTGCTTCTTCAGGCTGTCAGAATCCTATGTATAATTCTATTTATTTGTATTGATCCTATTGATGCCTTCCTACTTGTTTTGTTGTCTGTCTCCCCCCTTATAGATTGAGCCCGTTGTTGGGTAGGGATTGTCTCTGTTGCCAAATTGTACTTTCCAAGCACTTAGTACAGTGTTCTGCAAACAATAAGCACTCAATAAATACGACTGAATGAATTAATGAATGAATAAAGGCCCTGCCTCTGCCCATATTTGTGTTACATGACCTAGTAGAAGGGGCCAGAGAATCAGAAGTCCTGGGTTCTAATCCTGGCTCTGCCACATGATTGCTGTGTGAACACGGACAAGTCACTTCACTTTTCTGTGCCTCGATTTCCTCACCTTTAAAATGGGAATAAAATATCTGTTCTCCCTCCTCCTTAGACCGTGAGCCGCATCTGGGACAGGGACTGTGTCTAGCCTGATTACCTTCTATCTACCATAGCAGCTAGTGTGGTGCTTGGTACAGAGTAAGTGCTTAACAAATACCACAATTGTTATGGGCATGCTTTCTGCCCATTAAGAGAGATTTATCCTGGGAAAGACCCCTCTAAAGTGTCTGAGTGACTACCCCCTCCAGCCTAGCCTAATGGATAGAGCACAGGCCTGGGAGTTAGAAGGTCATGGGTTCGAATTCTGGTTCCTCCACTTGTCTACTGTATGGCCTTGGGCAAATCACTTAACTTCTCTATGCCTCAGTTACTCCACCTACAAAATGGGGATTATGACTGTGAGCCCCACACAGGACAGGGACTGTGTCTAACCTGTTTAGCTTGTATCTACCCCAGCACTTAGAAGAGTGCTTGACACATGATAAACACTTGACAAATACCATCATCGTTATTATTTTCATGATTGAGCACCTGCTCCGTGGCTTTCAGATTTTCACCTCCTCCACCGAGGGAGGTTCTGGAACTTTGGTATAGGTGTCTTCTTCCAGCAAACAGCCCTACTTTGTCCAAAGGTAGCCCAAAGCCTTCACAAACCCCTGTCCTCCTCTCCCCACACCCTCCTACCTGGTTACATAACTTTATGGCAGAAAGAGCACCGGGCTGGCAATTTGACTCACGCTCATTTTATTACTTTTTTCTTTTTTACAACTAAAATATAATTGCAGGCTTATTGTTACATCATAACCCCAAATGGAGGAGTGGGTGTCTGGGTGGTTCACAGCTGAAGGCAGATAATGGCCTATAACGCAGCAACCTTCAGATCTTTAGCATCTCCCTCTCTCATTGCTGCTCGTTGGGAAAATGACAAACCCCACTACTGGTTTGGTATTACTCATATGCACAGTTCCTGGTGGGGTTGGAAAAGCTCAGTTTTCCAATTTTAGAACCTCCCTTAGCCTTTAGTCTCTTACTTGACTAGCACCATTTAGCATTCACATTTGTTTACTTGTGGGCAAATGCTTTCTGTTGTTTTCCCAGCTCTTCCCCAACCAAGGATCCCAAAACGGTTTAAGAAAAGGCTGAAAACTATTCCTTTGAAAATAGCAACTTGATTATTTAATTTTGAATTAAATGGAATCAATGCCCATGGACCAAGGCATTGAGTTTAAGCGAGAAAGCTAAACACGATGATGGTCAGTGATTCTTTCCAATCAGAGAACTGCCCCCAAGGATGAAGGACAAGACTTTAATCCTCTCTCCGTTAATTCACTGGTTGATTGGACAGCTCCCACAGTAGAACAGTGCCTCAGTTTCCACATAAGTAAAATCGGAACAGTGTCTACCCCCACCTGTTTTTGGCAGCACCTTGTGAGAACAGATGAGATTATAGAAGGTCAGGACTTTGGACTCTGAAAAAAAGGGGCTACCAAAATCGAAGACATAATGATCTGTCTTTTAGAACAGGAACTTTGGGGGTGTGTATAAAGTAAGATAATAAGGGAAAGGAGGCCACAGAAGCAGAGGAGGATAGTGGTGGGGGTGATGTCAATTGTGATGGAAAAGTGAAGATGTGGAGGGAAGGGTGAAGTGTTCAGTTTTGTGGGGGGGGGGTGGTTGTTTTCATTTTTATTGTATTTAAGCACTTACTATGTGCCAGGAACTGTACTAATCAGATTGGACACAGTCCATGTCCCACTGGAGTGGGAGGAGGGCTTAGTCAGGGAAGGCTTCCTGGAGGAGATGTGCCTTCATTAAGGCTTTGATGGTGGGGAGAGTGATTGTCTGCTGTGTGTGAAGAGGGAGGGCATTCCAGGCATGAGGCAGGACGTGGGCTAGAGGCCGGCACCGAGATGGAGGGATATGCCGGGTTTTATTCAGCTAAACCAGGGAGACAGTGTTAATGTTACCATATGCTGTGATATTATGTCACACTGGACCCCGCAAAATCCACTGACCCCAGGCAAATGGGGTGTTCACGTGGCCCTGGTTACTTAGTAACTCCATCCGTCTACCACCACCCAACATCGTCTTCTACATTTTTTCTCTTTGGGATGTCACATCCTATGGTAATTGCTGTCTCTCCAAATTCATTCCCTGGGCTATGTGACTTGACAGGCTGATGGCAAGTGCAGTGTCTTCTGACCTCCTGCAGCTGTTTCCATCCAAAGCCTGATTTAAGCCTAGCCACATTTTAGGCCTCTTTTTCTCCAGAAACTTTTCCAACTATGGAAACAACAGATGGAACAGCACACACTAAAAAAGGACTGGTTCTTCTCTCTTAACCACTCAACAAGTAATAATGATTCAGCCACTAGGAGAGTTTTAAAAACTCAAGTGGTAAAAGCCTAGTTCCATTCCCAATAACACTTCCTTCTTTAGGTCAGAATTCCTCTGTTGAATGATACAGAACAGGTCTTGGTCCGCCAGGTGAAGTCAAAATTAGACAATTCTTTGGACCATTTCTTCTCCCCAGCACTTAGAACAGTGCTTTGCACATAGTAAGTGCTTAATAAATGCCATCACTATTATTATTATTATTATTCTCCATAAGACAGCCCTATTAAGTATGCAGAACAGGTTAGGCTGTCCTTTGCATTGGAAAATAATAATTAGTACCTGTGGATTTTATTAAACACTATGCGCCAACCATCATACTAAGCGCTGGGGTAGACTCAAGATCATCACGTACCACTTAAGGCTTACATTCTAAATAGCAGAGAGACCAGCTATTGAATACCTGTTTTACAGAACTGAGGCACAGAGGAGTTAATTGACTTATACAAGGTCACACAGCAGAGAAGTGGCAAAGCTGATGTTCCTGATTGTGCATTGTTTTCACCTGTACAGGTGTGATTAAAAATACTGATGCATGAATGGCATTTCCTTCCACTCTGTGATATGTGAAAACTGTTCTTTTCTGTGCATTTGCTAATTGCGGTGGTTGGCTCTGTTTTCGATCCTGGCTTTTAGTAATGTGACTTGAGAAGCCTCTGCTCAGAAAGCATCATCCCCTTCTTCATTGTTGCACACCAGGCTGATCTGTGTGCTGCCGGCAATGACTTTCAACACTGGACTAGACACTAGCAGAGATACAAGATAGGTTGGACACAATCTCTGTCCCACATGGGGCTTGCAGTCTAAGTCGAAGGTAGTATGAGTATTGAATACCCATTTTGCAGGTCCGGCAAAAGCTGTATTTTGGCAGCACACTGAACTAGAGACCAAAAGGAGTAATAAAGTAATGTATGGTCCCTGCACTCGAGAAGCTTACAACTTGCAGTTGGACAGAAATACATGAGTTAGAGGCATGGGATTTGCAGATTTATTTACACAAGTAGTAGATATATTAACCCACTCTGGGTGGCTGTGGTGAATAAATAATGATAATAGTAATGGTATTTGTTAAGTGCTTACTATATGCCAAGCACTATTCTAAGCGCTGGGCACTGTTCTAAACGCTGGATAGCATTCGTGGGGATTTATATGGAGGGCTTCATGCAGAAGCTTTGAAGAAGGAAAGGGTTGAGATTTGGCTAAAAGGAGGAGGAAGGGCAATCCAGGTTAAAAGGGAATAGTGTGAAGGCTACAGAGTCACTTGCAGGGAGTGGTGAGTAGATTTGGGTCACATGGAGACTGGTAGCTGGAATGAAGTTGTACCATAGGGTAGTTAGTTATGTGGGAGCCAGTATTAAAGTTTAAACAATAATAATAATATTTTTAAAAAGCCATAGGAAGACCATGATTCCCTTTCCAAGTTTGTCATTGCACCGAGGAGCCCAGTCAGATGTTCTCTGGATAATGATTGCTCATTGACTCAGCAAGTTCACACCACTTCTTTGAGAGCTGAAATGCCAATACAATACCAACCTCTGTACTTTCCCACATTTTGCCATTTGATCATCCTTTCATGCTGCTCTGTGTTCTCAATCTGAGGAGCATGTGCAGAACAAATAGAAAGTATGCCTTACTCTCTTGAAAAAAACTGACTTTGCACCAATGTGAGCTTCATTTCATCCCAAGAAGCCAATAGGCACAGCAGCTAGTGCAAATGTAAAAAGAGCAAGGCAGAATCCGTTTGTGTTCTTTGTTTAGCTCAGATTTATCCAGCTCGGTTTGCTGGAGAGTATGGTGTGTGTCTCCTGGAGACAGGCAAAGAGCAAGGAGCAATATTTAGAATATAATTCAGGAAAAGCCTTTCTGTCCCAAAATACCATTTCCGAATGCATTGCTCAACTTGAACAATTGCAGGAGAGAAAATAGCAATATTGCAGCCCAGAAACAAAATCCGCAGTAACCAGGCAATGCTAGGTTTAGGGAGCGGGTAAACTCAGTCAATCGGTCAGTGATATTTATTAGGTGCCTTCTGAATGCTAGGCACAGCTAAGTCCTTGTGGCTCAGTGGAAAGAGCACGAGCTTGGGAGTCAGAGGTCATGGGTGCGAATTCCAATCTGCCACTTGTCAACTGTGTGACCTTGGGCAAGCCACTTAACTTCTCTGTGCCTCAGTTACCTCATCTGTAAAATGGGGATTAAGACTGTGAGCCCCCCGTGGAACAACCTGATCACCTTGTATCCCCCCAGCGCTTAGAACAGTGCTTGGCACATAGTAAGCGCTTAACAAATACCATCGTTATTAAGTGCTTACAATGTGCCAAGCATTATACGAAATACTGAGGTAGATCCAATATAAGCAGATCAGACGGTCCATGTTCCACATGGGGATAACAGTCAAAGATGGAGGGAAAACAGGAATTTTATTTCCATCTTACAGATGAGGTGACTGATGCACAGGGCAGTTAAATCAATCAATTGTATTTATTGAGCACTTACTGTGTGCAGAGCACTGTACTAAGCGCTTGGGAAGTACAAGTTGGCAACATATACAGACGGTCCCTACCCAACAGTGGGCTCACAATCGGGTATTCTGTACAAGTGCCAACATGTACAGAATAGATATGTACAAGTAAAATAAATAGAGTAATAAATACGTACAAACATATATACATATATACAGGTGCTGTGGGGAAGGGAAGGAGGTAAGGCGGGGGGGATGGAGAGAGGGAGGAGGGAGAGAGGAAGGAGGGGGCTCAGTCTGGGAAGGCCTCCTGGAGGAGGTGAGCTCTCAGTAGGACCTTGAAGGGAGGAAGAGAGCTAGCTTGGCGGATGTGCAGAGGGAGGGCATTCCAGGCCAGGGGGAGGATGTGGGCCAGGGGTTGACGGCGGGACAGGAGAGAACGAGGCACAGTGAGGAGATTAGCGGCAGAGGAGCGGAGGGTGTGGGCTGGGCTTGAGAAGGAAAGAAGGGAGGTGAGGTAGGAGGGGGCGAGGTGATGGCCAGTCTTGAAGCCGAGAGTGAGGAGTTTTTGCTTGATGTGTAGGTTGACTGGTAGCCACTGGAGATTTTTGAGGAGGGGAGTAACATGCCCAGAGCATTTCTGGACAAAGACAATCTGGGCAGCGGCGTGAAGTATGGATTGAAGTGGGGAGAGACAAGAGGATGGGAGATTGGAGAGGAGGCTGATACAATAGTCCAGACAGGATAGGATGAGAGCCTGAACGAGCAGGGTAGTGGTTTGGATGGAGAGGAAAGGGCAGATCTTGGCAGTGTTGAGGAGCTGAGACCGACAGGTTTTGGTGACGGCTTGGATGTGAGGGGTGAACGAGAGAGCAGAGTCGAGGATGACACCAAGGTTGTGGGCTTGTGAGACGGGAAGGATGGTAGTGCTGTCAACAGTGATGGGAAAGTCAGGGCGAGGGCGGGGTTTGGGAGGGAAGACAAGGAGTTCAGTCTTGGACATGTTGAGTTTTAGGTGGTGGGCAGACATGCAGATGGAGATGTCCTGAAGGTAGGAGGAGATGCGAGCCTGGAGGGAGGGGGAGAGAGCAGGGGCAGAGATATAGATTTGGGTGTCATCAGCGTAGAGATGATAGTTGAAGCCGTGTGAGCGATTGAGGTCTTTTATTCATTCATTCATTTAATTGTATTTATTGAGCGCTTACTGTGTGCAGAGCACTGTACTAAGCACTTGGGAAGACTTCCCCAAGTTCACCAGCAGGCAAGTGGCCGGGATGGGACTAGAACCCAGGTCTTCTGACCCCAGTTTTGTGCCCTTTCTACTAGGCCATTCTGCTTCCAGCTGTATCTACTAACTACTAATGTATCTACTAATGTATTCTCCCAAGAGCTCAGTTTAGTGCACTGCACAGAGTAAACAATAAATATGATTGATTGGTAGAGTTCAATAGAAACAGAGGCCTTGAACTCTTAAACTGTCAGCCCCATAAGGAATAGGAAATGTATCCAGTTTGAATATAGTGTATTTACCTCAGTGCTTAGCATATAGAAAGCACTTCATATAAATTATTAGTAGTAGTAGTAGCAGTAATAGTAGGTGACGAATAAATGTTGTTTATGTTGTTGTCCGTGAGTTTTGATTTTGGTGGGACAGTACTTTTGAGTTACTTGCAGTCTTCCCAATATCATTCAAATGAGCGTCTGTAGAAAACAATAATAACAATGATGATGATGATGACGATAATTGTGGTATAAAGCACTGTACTAAGCACTGGGGAAGATACAAGGTAATCAAGTCAGACACAGGCTCTGTCCCTCATAGGGCTCCCAACCTGAAGGGGAGGAATTATGTCTACCATCTCTACTGCACTGTATTCCTCCAAGGACTTTGTACAGTGCTCTGCACACAGTACACACTTAATAAATGCCACTGATTGACAATATATTTTAATCTCAGTTTTTTAAAGATGAGGAAACTGAGGCCCAGAAGAGTGACTTGCCCAAGGTCACACAACAGGCAGGTGTCAGAGTCAGGATTAGAACCCCCATCTCCTTACTCCCAGGCCCACGCTTTTTCCACTAGACCATGCTGGTCCTCACCTGGATTGTATCTGGGATTTCGTTCTTCAGATCTTTAGTTATTTGAATGCAGCTTATTGTAAGTAGAGGCACTGAACACACACCAGCAGGGCTCAGCCCAGAGTATGGTGTTTGATTTCTGCATATTCCAAGGTTGCTTTGGGGCTCGGTCCAGGGTGAGGCCGGCTCTGACCCCAATGGTGCCAACCACTGTGACCCAGCAGAGTGGTCACCATGGGAGAGGGTGGCACTGAGAGTCTATCATCCCAATCATCAGAGTAGTTTGAAACTCTCTGCTAACCCCAGTTGTGTCATCTCTGTCCAATTCAACCAGGACATAAGGGAGAGGAGAGAGAAGGACGAGGAAATAGGAGAGCCAGGGCACAAATGTCAACAGGAGTGGGTGGAGATAGTGTGAGTAAAGGAAAAAGGATACTTGGAGGTCAAAGTGTATGTGAGCAGAAGCATTTTCTTGACTCCCTAACATTTGTGCAGTGGACTCGTCGGGCATTGCTTCCAGCAAACAGCTCTCAAATGACTAAAGTCAAGAAGCAGAATAGAGCACAAGCCTGGGAATCAGAAAGACATGGGTTCCGGCACTTGTCTGCTGTGTGATCTTGGCAAGTCACTCACTTCTCTGTGCTTCAGTTACCTCATCTATAAAATGGGGATTAAGACTGTGTGCCCCATGTGGGACATGGACTGGGTCCAATCTGTTTAGTTTATGTCTACCCCAGTGCTTAGATCAGTGCTTGGTGCATAGTAAGCGCTTAAACAAATACCACTAGAAAAAAAGGGAGTCCCAAATACAATCTGGGCATGTTCACCTATGGATGCCTAGCTGAGAGACCCTTGGGAGACTACAGACAACTCGTAAATGAGAAGTAGAATGGCTTAGTGGCTAGAATGCAGCCCCGGAAGTCAGAAGGACCTGGACTCTACTTCTGGCTCTGCTATTTATCTGCTGTGTGACCTTGGGCAATTCACTTCACTTCTCTGGGCCTCAATTACCTTGTCTGCAAAATGGGGATTAAGACTGTGAGCCCTAAGTGGGACAGGGACACTGTCCAACCTGATTAACTTGTATCTATCCCAGTGTTTAGTACCGTGCCTGGCACACAGTAAGCACTTAACAAAAACCACAGAAAAACCTGAAAAAGCATTAGATGGTTCAATCAATGGATGGTTATCACTTGTTTGGGCTAATTCTCTCTCTGGGCAGTTGGATGGCGGAGAACTCAAGGACGATATATGCTCCCCAGCACAGAATATTAGAGATGCTGACAACCCTAACCTCCTTCCTGGGGCTTGAAGCTGAAGCCAAACCCATTTACCTGTCTTCCCAGCTGCAGGTTTGCTTTCTTGTTTGCCATTTGTTAGGATCCTTCCAGCAGCATGGAACATTCCCCTTTGGTAATGCTGTTTTATGGATTCCTTGAAGAGAATTAGGTCATCTCTTTGCCACAGAGGTTGTTACATAACTTCCTAGATCCCACCCATAATTCAGGAAGGAATGAATCTGAGATGAACCAGGGATCCAAAGTGATAAGTCCCGGAGTACAAAATGAGAATGAGCAAATTCCCAACTAGGCTGGTAGAAGGGGAAGGATAAGAGAATCCCTTCTTTGGATATCAATGAAATGGCTTGCAGGCCAAGGTGTCAACTCTGCATTGCGAAAGGTAAGGGTACCAGTGTTTTAGGTGTGGAGGGAGAAGGGAACTGAGAAGTGACAAATTCCAGATAACTAACATACCAGAAAACCATCAGCCCTGATAGGAAACTCTCTGGTCTTGTTTAAGACCTGAGTTGAACAAGACTGGGAGTTGAGCTCAAAGAGCTCTGGGAGCAATTGCTCCTGTAACCCACCCAGAAGTTATCACCTATGGAAGGTAGAGTTGGTCTTTTTCCTCCAAAAAGATCAGCCCCATTTTTTCAGGGCAAGGCAATGAGACAGTGTTGGCCATTTGAGTGGCAGGATGAAACATTCAGAATTGGGACAATTCTGGGACAATCCCACCTAAAGTGAGACTTCTGGGCACTGTAACCAGGATAGGAGTTCTCAAAGCATGGAAAAAGGAGGTCCTGTTCCCTCCGTTGAAGCCAGAGAACACATGCAAGTAAGAGTGCTTCTATTTCAAGCCAGCAGTGGTACTTACAAATTCAAGTCTCCTAGGAGCTGAAATGGGCATATTTAATAAAATTTTGGCCCCATGGTGAAAGCTTCTGCTCAGGGTTTGACTATTGGGTATGGAAACCTGGACTTTCTAGTCATACATGGCATCTTCTGCCTTTCTGCAATCTTGGTCTCCTTCTCCTCTTTGCCTCATTTCACAAACCCCTTCCCCCACATTCTTCTTCATCTGACTTCCTTGTTCCTGCACAGTCTACAGTCAGCATGGGACTGTGCTTCTACCTTTTCCTTCACCTACTTCTGGGATAGAGTAAGGATGAGCTGCTTGGGAAATGTGAAGGTTTGATCTCCCAGACTCCAGTTGTGAGGGGGAGAGAGACTCTCAGCTCCCAGTTTCAATCCCAACACTTCCAGGAGCTAAAGGAAGTGGTTGGGGAATTATCAGAGAACAAGCCCCTGTAGGAGGCAGGACCAGGAATCCAGACAATCCCTGGGCAAATGTCCCAGTTTTTGATGGGAGAAGTGGGAGAATGCCCAGTCGTGGATATGTGTTTCTATCACTAAATTGTATTTATTGAGCGCTTTCTGCTGCAGAGCACTGTACTAAGTGCTTGGGAGAGTACAATACAAGATTTGGTGACCATGTTCCCTTCAAATGGAAAGAAGGGAAATGAGGAGCAGCTGCTTCAAGGGCCAGGAACAAGGAGATGGATGCAACACTAAAAGTGTTTTCATGCTGGGTCTGCTGACTGCATTTCAGGAAAGGCATACAAGAGTGGAGGGGATAGAGAGAAGGACAATCAAAATAACCAGGGAAATGGAAACTTGTTTCTGAAGATAATCTAGCAGGGTTTTGACTCTTTAGTCTAGAAAGATGACGACTAAAATGGGATGTGATTAAAGCCTACAAAGTCATAAAGGGTGAAGGCAGGGTGAAAATGGATTGTAGTTCCAAGCAGTTGCCACGTTTATTGGAGCTTAAGGGCAAGAGGCTGAAAGCCAACAAATGGAAACACTTGGTGTGGTTGGGAAGCCTTTGAGGTTGGTTACCATGGGAAGTTGGACAGAAGGTAGTGGTAGTAATGATATTGATTAAATCCCTACCAAACTAAGCAATTGAAGTAGGCAGAAAAGATAGATACCTTACCCTTGAGAACCTTGCTATCTAATGTGGTAAGTGAAAACTATCAATGAATTTGCGAGGTTTGAATAAATCGGTGGATGAGTGGTTAATAATGGGTTGCTAGAGAGAAAATTAGGGATGTAGGGGGCGGAAATTTAGGGGTGTGATTTGATCCATCCCTAAGCATGAGGGTGGATATCAGGAAGGGAACCATCATCTAGATGCTCCAAAGATCCCGTTGCCATTGTCAGAGGGAGAATACTAGTCTGGAAGGACAATTGGACAGAGCTTTTCTCACATTCTTTGTCCAAAAGAAGGGCCAGTGGGAGGTGTGGAGAGAAGTGGGGGACAACCACCCTGGACGGGGTTGCCATCAGGAGGCATAACTGGTTGGAGATGGCAAGGAGGGAGCCCAGGACACAGCAGGCTTGGAGCGGCCTTGGGACCCCTCTGGGCCTGGAACTGAGCTGCCAATGGCACTGCACCACTTCTGTCATCTCCTGAGACCACTCCAGCCCAGATCCAAAATTCCTGCCAAGTTCCAAGGGTGTCCAGTGGGGTTGTGGCATAAACAGGATTTGTTCTCTGCTGCACCAGTGGAATTTTGCCCCAGGTCCCTCTCCATACTCCAACTGGTGCTGCCCAATGTTAACAATATTCTCTCAATGATATTTTAGCCTGGCGCCTATAAATACTCTGGTAGAATTTGATTGTTACAGGAACATGTGCCTTAAATTCAAAATTACTGAAAGTCAGGGACATTTACTAAACATCTGCTATTTGGAGTCTCATTGATGGTGTGTGCTATATTAATCACATTATTATGGGTAAGAAAATATATGAGAAAGTGCTAATAGTGGGCTTGAGGCAATACTGAGCGCCTCAAAGTGGCTTTGGAAATACAAGTTAAATATTACATATGGAAAAACTGTAGTCTGAAAAATTTAGAAGTAGCAACCACTCTAATTCCTCAACTGTAGATTCACATTCCCAAAGTACCTGTCTCACTACTTTAAAAGGAGAAATACTCTTATTTTGAAAGTTGCTTTTGTGGTTTTTAAATGCCTGTTAGATTTTGGCTTTGCCAATACACGTGAGGTCTAAATTGAATTGAGATTGCTAAGGTCCCCCACTTCTAATGTAGCTGTAGATTTGAGTTTATTGAGTTTAGTTCTAACAGATACAACTATTTGATAATGACCATAGCAATGGTTTGTGTTAGGTTCTTATAATGATAATTATGGTACTTAAGTGCTTACTATGTGCCAAGCGCAGGGTTCAAAACAAGTTAATCAGGTTGGACACAGTCCATGTCCCCTATGGGGCTCACACCCTTAACCCCCATTTTACAGGTGAGGTAACTGAGGCCCAGAGAAGTTAAGTGACTTGCCCAAGATCACACAGCAGCCATGTGGTGGAGCCAGCATTAGAACCCAGGTCCTTCTGATTCCCAGGCCTCTGCTCTAACCACTAAGCACACTGCTTCTTATGTGCCCAGCATTGTATGCTGGGGCAGGGGGAAGAATATTTCTCCTGGGTTTTAGGCATCTTCTATGGCTTGATACTCTAGTAATAATGTGGGACAGGATTGGGTGGGAGGGTGGGCAGGTGAGTGGGTGCTTATGTCTCTCCGCTATCTGTGTTTCCCCTCTTCCATCCTCCCTCCGCCCACTTCCCCTCTGACATCTTGGCAGGAGAGTCAGAAGGCGCACTGATAGTTTTCGCCTACTCTTCTGTCCCCAGGAGGACTATTTCAAACAGGGCAAGAAGCCCATTTCTTTTCAATTTCCCCTTCACTGTGTAGTGTTCAAGGAACCCCAACATCTGTAGATGAATTAATATTGGAATTGGAATTTCTAATTTGCTACCTGGTGAGAAGAATGAAGCCAAATGGTCAGGCACCAATTATATTTCCTTAGAAGAACTTGGAATTACATGACTAAATATTAGCACGCACTGTTTGGGGCAATATATGCATTCTTTGTATAATTTAGGAAGCTGTAAATCTTGTTGCCAAATAAATGAAAGAAAATCAGTAAACAGAGATTATGAATATTGCCTTACTGGAGCAATGAGTCAGCTGGGGTCCAGTTAAATAAACTAATTCATCAGCAGAGAGAGGATAACTCAAAGAGCTAGTGTGAAGTCATATAAATAAAGTGGACCAGAGGAGGAGGAAGAGCCCATGGCAGAGCTAATTAATTCCCCTAATATTCTTCTGAAGGTAAGGCAGAAGGATATGTCCTTCCTCCCCATATCTGATCTTCCTCATGTCCCCCAGAAGAATCTTTGGAGGATTAAAATTATTTAGCTTCTTAATTAGTTGATATCCTGATTGTTGTTCAGGGAAAATCAACTTGTGTTTCCTGAGAATAGGGTATTGAAGAATGGGAAGGTGGCCTTATGCAGAGCTAGGAACTGGATTTTAGAAGAATATGTGTTTCCAGGAGATTAATTGTTTGAGTTTCCAGGCTAGGGAAATAACATGAAGAATAGGTAAGAGGCAGTTGGGAAGAGAGCTGGTTGAGCTGGTGGCAGTGAACAATATGTAAAATGGAGAGAATTGGTGGAGACACAGCATTTAAGTACATATCCATAAGTATTTATATTGACATCTATCTCCCCCTCTAGACTGTAAGGTCATTGTGGGCAGGGATCATGTCTACCAATTCTGATATATTGTACTCTTACAAGCACTTTTTACAGTGCTATGCACACCGTACGTGCTCAATAGATACGATTGATTGATTAATCCAATGGTATTTTTTATTTGATATGGATGAAGAGTGAAGCTGTGGTATAGAGGAATTTATAATCTAAACAGGATTTTAGAATCTCATTAAAGTCACTAATGTATAATCTTCATTTTGCTCAAAATATCTTCCTGTTGCCAATATCCTTTCTTTATCCATGTGTTCTAAATCTAACTTTGCTTTCTGCTTTCCTGGGCTGAAACTTCTTGATGCAGACATTATTATCTTGAGCACACTTTCACCTGCTCTACTGAAAGCCCTTTGGGTCATAATATTACTAAAGTTTTGAAAAGGGGGAAAAATGTTACTTCAAATCATGTGCGGAGACATTCCAAGGTTCTTATTCATGTTTAGGCCAAGAATGTGAATCATATTTCCTCTTGGGTAGGACTGATGGTCTCACATTCACCTGAAAGCCAGTGAAAAACCAAAAAAAAAGCACTTTGAAGCATTCTTCACAACTGCTTTGAAAATCTTACCTCTCTTTCAATACAGGAGAATGTGCTTGCTGGATTCCCTTTTATGCGTTCTATTAAGTGCTTGCCATATTCTGAACTTCCATGTTCTGAACTCCTCAAGTTAAGCTTTGCAGCAAGAACACCAGAACTTTTTAAGAACTAGGAAATTCTTTCCTCTGAGGCAAAGAGAAGAGAATATATTTGGGGGAGAGAAAAGAGGGAGAAGGGCTAAAGAGAGAAGTGGGAAAGATGGTTCCTTTCAGTGTTTGCCTTAGTTATGATACAACTAATTCTCATAACCCACAGGTTGTGTCCTTGTAGTCCTTTTCACTTTAGTACTCCCCTATTCTGCTGCTATTCTAAAGCACATAAGGAATTTTTTTTATGGTATGTGTTAAGTGCTTTCTACGTGCCCGGCAATGTACTGAGTGCTGGGGTAGATACCAGATACTCAGGCTCGACACTGTCCATGTCCCACATGGGGTTCACTGCCTTAATCCCCATTTTACAGCTGAGGTAACTGAGGCACAGAGAAGCGAACTGACTTGCCCAAGGTCAGACAGCAGACAGCTGGTAGAGCTGGGATTAGAACCCAGATCCTCTGTCTCCCAGGCCTGTGCTTTTCCCACTGTGCTTTTTCCACTTCTCATTAAAGTCTTAATATATTTCTTCAATGGTGTCCAGGCTCAGTGGGAAGAGCCCGGGCTTGAGAGTCAGAGGATGTGGGTTCTAATCCCAGCTCCGCCACTCATCAGCTGTGTGACTTCGGGCAAGTCACTTCACTTCTCTGTGCCTCAGTTACCTCATCTGTGAAATGGGGATTAATACTGTGAGTCCCATGTGGGACAACCTGATCACCTTTTATCTACCCCAGTGCTTAGAACAGTGCTTGGCACATAGTAAGCGCTTAACAAATACCATCATTATTATTTATTATTATTATGAGGAGAAAGTTCCCTAATTTCCCTTTTAGCCAAGGTGCTTTTGGAAAACATATGCAGTGGTAGAATTGAGTATACCTGGGGCTACAGAAGGAAAGTTTGAACTCAAGGTGGAGCCTCTGCCTGAAAATTACAGGGAAAGTCTGAAACTGCAGTGCTTCACTGCGAAGCCTACCAGATTGAGATTGAATCGCAGTGCAAATTGGAAATTTTAGAAAACATCCTCCAATCTGGGAATGTCCAGAGGGTACAGCAATTCCTGCTGGGATGCAGTTTATATCACGGATGTTACTGGTCTACTATTTCATCCTCCCTTTCCAAGGCACTTCTCCTCCAAGAGTCCTTCCCCAAGTAAGCCCTCATTTCCTCTTCTCTCACTCCTTTCTGCATCACCCTTGCACTTGGATTTGCACTCTTTATTCATTCATTTGGGCCCTGTATCCAGGGCCTAAAATAAAGTGGACATGAGGCTTAGAGACATTGTTGGCCCTCTACCTCACCTTTTCATCCCTTTTGAGTTTGGGATTAATGGGTAACTGTGTTGTGAGAACTCTGAGGGCTCTTTAGGCTTATTGTCATGGTGAAGACTAGAATCAAGTGAAGTTGGCTAGAGGAGGTGACCTGGGAACACAAATTTCTGCAGCCTACTGATTTCTGAAAACTGCTTGAGAGAGGAATTATTATTGGGGAAATTTGCTCTAAGAACCCGTTTTTGGATGCAGCTCTTGAGTGTGACCTTCCCAGCACTTATAACAGTGCTTTGCACATAGTAAGTGCTTAATAAATGCCATTATTATCATTATTATGTGGGACAGGGACCATGCTCAACCTGGTTAACTTGTATCTACCCTAAAGCTTAGAACAGTGCTTGGCACATAGTGAGCACTTTAACGAGTACCATCATTATTATCATTATTTCCATGCCCACCACCAGAGTGTTCTTTGACTTTCTTTTTCTTTGGACCGATTAGATTGTAAATAACCTCTGCCATTGGCTAATTCTGCCACTCCTGGAGAGTCCTCCATGGGCCAAGAAGCTCGTTTTTCCAAGAACAGTCACAGGAATTAAGTTACTTCCCCTTCTCTAGCTTTGTGATGAACCATCTTTGGGTATGAGCAGGGTTTAGGGTGAAACTTGAGGCAGCCTTGGTTGGGTCTGTGATAGCTCATAGGGTTCTCCCAGCTCCTTTTGCAGGGGTTATTTTAACCACCAGGTTACGTGACGCCAGGGAGGGAGAGATTAACTCTGGAAGTATCCCCTTCTGATGTTGGCCAGGTTGGAAGACAGTCTGCAAAAGAGATAGGTGTTAGTGAGTTCCAGGGAGCCCAATAAAACAACACATCATGGCACTTTGAAATATTTCAGTTCCCCCTTCTCTCCACCTCCCAGGGCAGTGCTGGATTTGTTTTAGCAATCCAGCTCCTTTTGGGCTCTTCATTCTCACATCAACCCGTCTGCTTCTCCGCAGAGTTAGCATTAGTAGTATTTTTACTGAATACAGTTTCCCTCTCCCAACTGGTCAACTTTCCTTCCCGCTCCCTCCCCTGCTCTGTTCCACCCTTCCTCTTGAAGGGTTTCTTAATGCTCCATGAGAGGTCAGGTTGGTATCTGTTTTCTGTTTTTTTGTCCAGTGGTATTTATTAAACACAAGTCACTGTCCTGACTTGCTTTTGGCAGCTCAGGAGAGGATGTCAGGGGATAGGGCAGGAAATGTATCCGTTTACTGTTATATTGTACTCTCCCAAGTGCTCAGTACAGGGCACCGCACACAGTAAGTGTCAATAAATATAAATGAATGAATGAATGAATAAAAGAAGAAAATACCCTGAAGGAAGCCAGAATGAAACTTCCCTTTTCCTTTAACTAGCATTAGTCACTTCCTTGCTATGATTGGCCTTCTTGCCTCCTGTTCCTGATGAAGCTGCTGTTCAGAGTGGCTCCTTTCTTGATTGCAATGTGCATGCTGGTCTTTCTGTGGCAATTATCTCCCTGTTTTCAATTGGCATGCGGCATTGCCAGAGGCTTTGGTTTATGGCCTGTAAGCTCAATGTGGGTAGGGAATATGCCTACCCATTATTTTGTGTTGTACTCTCCTAAGTACTTAGTACAGTGCTGTGCACAGTAAGCACTCAATAAACACCATTGAATGATTTACTGTGACCTTAAAGCATTTTCTCTGGCCTCCTTGCTTTTGGTTCTCCAGTTTCAGCTCATCATTCAACAGCTGCGTAGGTATTCTGCTATTTCCATTCTCCCCTCCTGTCCCACCCAATGCAGCTGTTTTGAAGTGAGCCCAGGCACGATATAAGAATCTGACATATTCCAAGATTTCTGTTTGTCTCACCAGTTGATACTGAATACCCTGCAAGTGACACTGGTGTAACTGCTCAAGGAATTGGGTGGGAAGTCCAGGTGTCACATCTGCCCAGAAATTTGAACAGCTCTACAGCTTTAGTCTGTCTTGGAACTGAACACCACATTGCTGCCATGCTCTGTTTGATGGTCTCCCACAGGATGGATTTTTTTAATGACATTTATTAAATGCTTACTATGTGCAAAGCACTGTTCTAAGCACTGGGGAGGTTACAAAGTGATCAGGTTATCCCACGGGGGGGCTCACAGTCTTAATCCCCATTTTACAGATGAGGTAACTGAGGCATAGAGAAGTGAAGTGACTTGCCCAAAGTCACACAGCTGACATTTGGCGGAGCTGGGATTTGAACCCATGAGCTCTGACTCCAAAGCCCGGGCTCTTTCCACTGAGCCATGCTGCTTCAAGAAGGATTGGTCTTGTCGATCTGATTATGTACTTCCCTTTTTATCATTGATCATTTGCTGTGAAGGTAATAGAATTCTGTGGCAATGTATTGCTCTGTATCAGCACTATACATTTTGGGTTGTTGTTATGGTTTTCCTCGTGCAGGCTGATACATTTCCGCAGCTTTCTTCAACTTCAGCCTATAACGAATGGCTGATTCAATAAAGCAGTTGACTAGAAGCAGTGTTGCTTAGTGGGAAGACCACAGGACCTGGGCGTCAGAAGACCTGGGTTCTAATCCTAGCTTGGCCACTTGCTTGCTGTGTGACTGTAGGTAAGTCACTTAACTTCTCTGTACCTTAGTCACCTCATCTGTAAAATAGGGATTAAATCCTCCTCTCCTCAATTTAGACTATGAGCCTCATGTGGGACAGGGAATGTGTCCATCCTGTTAAACGTGTATCCACCCCAGCACTTAGAACAGTGCTTGACACATAGTAAACACTTGGCAAATTCCATAAAAATAGTGACTTACAATCATTTATGTGTCTTCTTGGGTGTGTTCCCTAGGGTTTTTTTGTGCCTCTAGGGCTCGGTATATGTGTTCAGGAATTCTTGAAGAACTGTCTCTAGATTTTGGATCAAATCAATAAGTGGTATTTGTTGAGTGCTTGTTGTGTGCAGAGCACTGAACTAAGCACATAGGAAAGTACATTACAACAAAGTTGGTAGATGTGATTCTTGACCTCAAGGAGCTTACAGTCTATTGGGGGAGACAGACATTAAAATAGATTTAGGAATAGGGGAAATAGTAGAATATGACAATATCTAAGCATTGTTGGATTGGGGTATCAAAGTGCTTAAGGGTTGCACAGCCAAGTTCATAGTAGCAGAGGGGAGGGAGGATAGAGATAATGAGGGCTTAGTTTGGGAAGGCCTCTTGGAGGAGATGTGATTTTTAGGAGCATTTTGAAGATGTGGAGAGCAGCGATCTGTTAGATAAGAGGGAGGGAGTTCCAGGTCTGAGCAAAGGGTTGGTGGTGGGATAGATGACATTGAGGTACAGAGAGTAGGTTGGTGTTAAGGAAGTGCAATGTGTGGTTTTGGTTGTAGTAGATCAGTGAGGTGAATTAGAAGAGAAAATGCTGATTGAGTACCTTAAAGCCAACTGTCAGGAATTTCTGTTTTGTTGGAGATGGATGAGCAACCACTGGAGGTTTTTGAGGAGTGGGGAGCTTTGGACCGAATGGTTTTTCAGAAAAATGATCTAGGTAGCAGAGTGAAGTATGGACTGGAGAGAGGAGAGGTAGGATGCAGGAAGGTCAGCAAGGAGGCTGATGCAGTAATCAAGGCAGGAAATAATGAGTGCTTGAATCAGAATGGTAGCGGTTTAGATGGAGAGGAAAGGGCAGATTGTAAAGACGTTGTGAAGGTAGAAACAAGCAGAATTTGGTGACAGATTGAATGTGTGGGTTGAATGAGAGAGATGAGTTGAGGATAATGCCAAGGTTACGAGCGTGTGAGACAGGGAGGATGGTGGTTCTGTCTACACTGTTAGGAAAGTCAGAGAGAGGGTTTGAATGGGAAGATGAGGGCAGAAGCAGTAGGGCCTAGTGGTATTTGTTAAGCACTTACTATGTGCCAAGCACTGTTCTAAGCACTGGGGTAGATACAAGGTAATCAAGTTGTCCCACGTGGGGCTCACAGTCTTAATCCCCATTTTACAGAAGAGGGAACTGAGGCACAGAGAAGTGAAGTGACTTGCCCAAAGTCACACAGCTGACATGTGAGAGAGCCGGGATTAGAACCCATGACCTCTGACTCCCAAGCCCATGATCTTACCACTAAGCCATATTGTTTCTAGTGGATAGAGGGTGGGCCTGAGAGTCGGAAAAACCTATGTTCTAATACTGACTCTGCCACTTGGCTGTAGTGTGACTTGGGTCAGTCTCTTTACTTCTCTGTGCCTCAGTTAGTTCATCTGTAAAACGGGGATTAAATCTGTGAACCCCATTTGGGACAGGGATTTTGTCCAACCTGATTTGCTTGTATCTTCCCCCACACTTAGAACAGTTTTTGACACTTAAGTGCTTAATAAATATCATAATCAACCAACAATAATCAATCAGTGAAGAGTTCTCTTTTGGAGATGTTAATTTTGAGGTGTTGGCAGAACACTGAGGTACAGTTGTTTGAGGGTAGGAGGAAATATAAGACTGCAGAGAAGGAGGGAGGTCAGGTCTGGAAAAGCATATTGGGAAATCATCCACATAGAGAATTAGTTGAATTTGTGAGAGCAAACGAGTTTTCCAAGGAAATGGACCTACAAAGAGAATAGAAGGGGTCCCAGAACTGAACCTTGATCCTTTCCCACTGCTAGAGGGTGGGAAGTGGAGGGGAAGCCTGTGAAAGAGATAGTCTAACACCCACAACCGGGTCTCTTTTTCCATCTTCCAGCATAGCCGCTTAGAATATATTGACTAGGACCAGGTGTGTTTTTCACCCCTGCTTTATCCCATTGGCAATGAGGAATGGATCAAACGGGGCTCTCCCAGCTCAGACAGGCTACCATGAAGTAGTTTCAGAATCTTCATGAATTTTTCAGGGCATCTGCATTTACTAAATAACTCCCACAAACCCAATCTACTGATGGTGTCAAATGCTTTCAAAAAGTCTTTGAGAGTTTTGTTTCATTTTATGGTATTCGTTAAGCACTTACTCTGTGCCAGGCACTGTACTAAGTGCTGGGGTGGATGCGAGCAAATTGGGTTGGACACAGTCGCTGTCCCACAAGGAGCTCACAATCTTAATCCCCATTTTTTAAATGAGTTAACTGAAGCACAGAGAAGTTAAGCGACTTGCTCAAGTCACACAGCAGACAAGTGGCAGAGCTGGGATTAGAACCCAGATCCTCCTGACTCTAAGGTCCTTGCTCTATCCACCAGGAAGAACTGCTTCTCAGCCTGGTATCTTAATGCTCTTCTCTGCACATTTCCTGTCTTTGACATGCAGAGAAGATCATGTCCACTATGATATGCTACGATCTGAAGTCACACTGTGGTTTGGGGAGCATTCAATCCACAATATCCCTTAGTAGCTGGTCCATGAGAATTTTAGATCTTGCCAGTGGAGTAACATGCCTTGACATCTGTAGCTATCTGGTCTTTTGCTAGAATTCTTAAAGATGGTGATGATGGTGGCATCTCTGAGATACTGTGGCACTCCTTTAGTGTTCCAGGTTTTGAACAAGAGCATATGTAAGTGTTAAAGCTGGGTGTCTTTGCCATGTTTACAGATCTCAGAAAATATGTCATCAGGACCAAGCGCTTTTCCATTTTCACGGCTCTGACGCCGGAGGTGACTTCATCAGCACTTGTGACCAGGGCATGTGGGGAGGCTTTGTATGTTTTGAAGGGCCTCTTATTCAGTGGCAGAAAGTGTGAGGAGTATGTGGAAACGTTGTTGCCATCTCTTCAGGCTTCCTCCTCGTCTGTGATTAGGCTGCAGACGTCGTCGGTGTTCTGGAAGTGCTATGATGCCGTGTACAGGACCATATAATGTCTTCAGTGATCTGTAGGAGACGTATATTCAGAGAAACAGAAAGCTGAGAAGGGCTGTGATGATATAGTTGAAACAGGCTTTTAGCCAGTTTGTTCCTAAGACTAAAGCACCCCCAGCCCCAACCAGGCTGCAGGATGGCAGCCAGAATGCCAACTGGCTCAGCAGAAGCCCACTCCCACCTTCTTGGACCCTAACCAGACACTAGGTTTCATGAGCTAAATTTACCAGAGTTCTAGTTTAACTCCTGTGCGGGTATGGGTATGCCTGAGTATGTTCAAAAATAACAGTACACTGGATTTTTCCTCACCCATAGCTATAATAATAATAATGATGGCATTTATTAAGCGTTTTCTATGTGCAAAGCACTGTTCTAAGCGCAGAAGTATTCATTCATTCATTCAATCGTATTTATTGAGCGCTTACTGTGTGCAGAGCACTGTGCTAAGCGCTTGGGAAGTACAAGTTGGCAACATATAGAGACGGTCCCTATCCACCAGTGGGCTCATAGTCTAGAATATATATCAATCAATCAGGGGTATTTATTGAGCATTTACTGGGAGTAGAGCATTGTACCGAGCACTTGGGAGAGAACAGTACAATAGAGTTGGTAGGTGCAGTTCCTGCCCACAAGGAGCTTACTGTCTAGATGGAAAGATAGACATTAAAATATTTTACAGCTGAATATGAGGATATGTACTGTGCTGGGAGCTTGGGGTGAGATGAGTATCAAAGTGCTTAAGGGGTACAGACCCAAGCTGCTAGGTGATGCAGAAGGGAATGTGACAGGGTCGGACAATGAAAGATTAGTCAGGGAAGGCTTCTTGGAGGAGATATGATTTTAGTAAGGTTTTGAAGGTGGTGAGAGAGGTGGTCTGTTGGATAATAATAATAATAATAATGATAGCATTTATTAAGCGCTTACTATGTGCAAAGCACTGTTCTAAGCACAGGGGAGGTTACAAGGTGATCAGGTTGTCCCACGGGGGGCTCACAGTCTTAATCCCCATTTTACAGAAGAGGGAACTGAGGCCTAGAGAAGTTAAGTGACTTGCCCAAAGTCACACAGCTGGCAATTGGTGGAGTCGAGATTTGAACCCATGACCTCTGACTCCAAAGCCCATGTTCTTTCCACTGAGCCACGCTGCTTCAATATGGATATGTAAGGGAAGGGTGTTCCAGGCCAGAGGGAGGATGGGAGCAGCGGGGGTGATGGGGAGAGATTTATCGAGGTTCAGTAATTAGGATGGTGTTATAGGAACGAAGTATGTGGGCTAGAATGTATTCCGGGATGAAAGAGGTTAGGCAGGCCGGGGAGAGCTGATTGAGGGCCTTAAAACCAGAAAAAGGAGCTTCTGTTTGATGCAGAAATGGGTGGGCCACCACTGGTGGTTTTTGAGGTGTGGGGAGATGTGATGTTTTAGGAATATGGTTCAGACAGAGTGAAGCAAGGCTCAGAATTAGGAGAGACGGGAGGCAGGGAGGTCAGCGAAGAGGCTGATGAAATAGCCAAGGAGGGTTATGACAAGTGTTTGGACCAGCATGGTAGCAGTTTGGATGGAGAGGAAGGGGAATGGAATGGATTCTAGAGATGTTGTGAAAGTAGAACAGGCAGGATTTGGCAACAGACTGAAAGTGTGGGTTGAAAGACTGATTTGCACTCAGTGTCACGTATATAAATGCATACTTCCAAATAGTGTGTGTAACCTCAGATTGACATATACATTCTTAATAAAACCAAGGAAAAATTCTAAAATTTATTTTTCCCCGGGAAAGACAGAAATGGGACTAGTAGCCCTGAAAATCATTCTAAAAAGATGTTGTTTCCCTACTTCTACTCAGCCTACTTGTTGACCTTGGTCCCAGGTACTCAACCTACTCATTGTTCCTCAGTCTTGTCTCTCCCTGCTGAACTCTTGTTCATATCCTCCCTCTGGCCTGGAATCCCTTTCCCACTTCATGTATGACAAACCACCACTCTCCCCACCTTCAAATCCTTACTAAAATCACATCTCGTTGAAGAGGTCTTCTCCCGCTCAGCCCTAATTTATCCTACTCTCTCTCCCTTTTGTATCACCTGTGATCTTTGGTCTGTATGCTTTAAGCCCTTGATATTCACCCCACCCCCAGCTCCAAAGCACTTTTGTACGTATCTGGAATTTATTGTAATGTTTGTCTCCATCTGTAGACTGTGAGCTCTTTTTTTTTAATGGCATTTTTTAAGCACTTACTGTGTGCCAGGCACTATACTAAGCACTGGGGTAGATACAAGATCATCAAGTTATACCCAGGCCTTGTCCCACATGGGGCTCACAGTCTAAATGTCCATTTTTCAAATGAAGGTACTGAGTCACAGAGAAGTTTAAGTGACTTGCCCAAGGTAACACAACTGACAGGTGGCAGAGCTGGAATTAGAACTCAGATCCTTCTGACTCCCAGCTCCGTGCTCTATCCACTAGGGAACACTACTTCTCCTCACTCTTTGTGGGTAGGGAATGGGTCTACCAATTCTGTTGTATTGTACTCTCCCAAGCACTTAGTATAGTGCTCTGTCCACAGTAAGTACTCAATAATACTATTGATTGTTAGACTGATTGATTTACATGCTTAGTCTGTACCCCTTAAACTCCTGGATACTCACTGCACCACAACAGCAAATGTGTACATATTCTTATACTCTTCCATTTACCCTACCTGTAATTTATTTTAGTGTCTCTGTTCTCCTGTCTTTGAGGATAGGGATTGTGTCCACCAACCCTAGCGTACTCTCTAAAGTGCTTAGGTTAGTGCTCTGCACACAGTAAGTGTTCAATCAGTATCATTGATTAATTTTTAAGTTTACCCTTTTCTCCCTCTATTTAGGTCTTCCCTTCCCAGTAGTTCAAAGAGCACAATAACCACTTCAGAAAACTCATTCATTCCCCCTCACCCCTACTACACACCAACAAATTTCTGTTGGAGCTCCAACCATAAAGGAAGGAAGATGAGCATAGGCCGTAAGCGCTCATCTCTAGACTGTGAGCTTGTTGTGGGAAGGGAATGTGTCTACCAACTCTGTTGTACTGTATGTTCAGCCCAGTTTCTCCACTCCGCAAAAACCTCCAGTGGTTGCTCTGTCCACTTACCCATCAAACAGTAACTCCATACCATCAGCTTTAAAGCACTCAATCACCTTGCCCCCTCCTACCTTACGTTGCTGCTTTCCTACTAAAACCCAGCCCACCCACTCTCTCCTCTAATTGCCAACCTATTTGCCATCCCTCAATCTCGTCTGCTTCACTGGCAGCCTCTCACGCATGTCCTACTTCTGTCTTGGAAGGCCTTCCCTCTTCATATCCCCACTTTCAAAGTCCTATTGAAAGCACATCTCCTCCAAGAGGCCTTCTCCAGCTAGGCCCTCATTTCATCTTCTCCCGCTCGCTTCTGCACCACCACAACTTGGACTTGTGTCCTTTATTCACACCTCCCTAGGCCCCACTACACATGTACATATCTGTAATTTATTTGTATTAATGTCTGTCTCCCCTGTATACTGTAAGCTCACTGTGGGCAGGGAACATGTCTACCAATTCTGTTATATTGTACTTTCCCAAGCACCTAGTACAGTGCTCTGCACAGAGTAAGCATTGAATAAATATGATTGATTACTCTCCCAAGCACGTAGTACAGTGCTCTGCTCATAGTAAACACACAATAAATATCAGTGATTTGGCGGAAACTATTCAGTGCATTAGCCCAAGGCTTTCTTATCCAACAAACCCTGATTTATTGAAAGGCTTATTCCCGGCTGGTATCACTAGCATCACCCCATGAGGATCTTTGGGGGATGGGCAGAAAGGTACGAGGCAGGGAAATGTAGAGAACACCCAAAACCCATTGTGCCTAGATTCTGGCTTTTGGTCAATTTTGGAGGCATAGTCTTTCAGAGGGATTTGGCTTTAATTGTTCTTCAGTGAGTTTGAACATACAGCGAGGTTAGTCTTTACCAAAATTGGATTGTAGCATTTCGTGCTTTCCCTTGTCTCTCAGGGTTTGATTCTTTTTGTCCCAACCCTTCCCTAAAGGGACACCTTTTAACATGCCAATCATTCATCAGATTTTTACTAAGCATCTTCTGCATGCTGAGTGCTAGCATGCATTGTGGGAACATTTTCTTGACTGTGAGCCCGTTGTTGGGTCGGGACCATCTCTATATGCTACCAACTTGTACTTCCCAAGCACTTAGTACAGTGCTCTGCACACAGTAAGCGCTCTATAAATACAATTGAATGAATGAATGAATATGTAAGAATAGGCAACATGGCTCCCGCCCTTGGTTCTTTTACACCCTCTCCTCTATTTCCCTTGATTTTCCCTATTCTTTGGTCTGCATATGATTGTAGCTCATCTCTTCCCAGTTTGCCTTCAGGAAATGGTAGTGATAATGATAATAAAAGTAATAATAATAGCAATAGTGGTATTTGTTAAGCGATTACTGTGTGCCAGATACTGTACTAAGCTCTGGGGTGGGTACAAGCAAATCAGGTTGGACACAGTCCCTGTTCCACATGGGGCTCACAGTAGTAATCCCCATTTAACAGATTAGGGAACTGAGGCATAGAGGACTGAAATGACTTGCCCAAGGCCACACAGCAGACACACGGTGGAAGTGGGATTAGAACCCAGGGTTTTCTGACTCGGAGGGCCGTGCACTATTCACTAGGCCACGGTGCTTCTCTAATTTAATACCCGGGCACTCTGCAATTGCAAGAGACCCATGCTCCCTATAGAATCATAAACTAATATATGTTCAATTCTGATACATATGGGGGTCTGATATGATTGTAACACTCTGCTTGGCACATAGTAAACACTTAACAAATGCCTTAATTATCATTGCTAGAGGGATGAAGAGCAGTGGAGACTACAAACCTGGGGAGGACATTTCCCATTGGAACCCACGTCCATTTCCAAGTGCTCCCCTCCAGCTTTTTCCAGATGGTCAGCAGGAGGAGGGAGTCCTAGTATTTTTCTGGGCAGTAATAATAATAATGGTAATAATAATAGTATTTGTTAAACGCTTACTATGTGCAAAACACTGTTCTAAGCGCTGGGGGATACAAGGTGATCAGGTTGTCCCACGGGGGGCTCACAGTCTGAATTCCCATTTTACAGATGAGGTAACTGAGGCACAGAGAAGTTACATGACTTGCCCAGAGTCACACAGCCGATAAGTGGCGGAGCTGGTATTAGAACCCATAACCTCTGACTCCCAAGCCTGTGCTCTTGGACCATATTATTAATCAATGGTTTTGACCACTGACTGAATGCAATGTAGCAGTCAGTAAATCGTATTTATTGAGTGCTTACTGCATACAGAGCACTGTACTAAGTGCTTGGAAGAGTACAATATAACAGATACATTCCCTGGCCACAACGAGCTTAAATTATAGAGGGTACTAAACTGTTGGGAGAGCGCAACAGATAGAAGACACACATTCCTTGCCCTCGAGGAGTTTACATTTGAAAGCTATGGATGTAGGCTGGGAGAAGCTCGAGGTGTCCATTCATGGACTACCGTGAGTTGACGCATTATTGAGTGCCCCTGTGGTGTCCCACTAGGAGGACGCCTTCCTCTGATGCTTCTGAGTCACTGAATCCTGAGTGAAATATGGGAAGCTTCCAGAGGCTGGAGCCGTCTGTGAACGCGTCTCCCTGTGTACGCAGTATCTCCGTGTCAGCACCAACTGGAGTTGTCATGACTAATTGAATGTGCACTTGAATGCTTTCTACTTAAATTCCCTAATTGCCTTGGAAAGCTTCGTTTGGGACATGCAACGCAGGATGAAGGTCCAGCTGAGACTGGGTCGAGACATGAGGGTGAACTGAAGGAGCCCCCATCTCCCAGGAAGGGTCAGTGGAAAGAAGAGAGCAGCCAAGGCTGGAGGGCCTCATCTCCAAGGCAAAACTTCCTGAGCGCTACTGAAGGGAGGAGAGAAGCCAAGCCTGGAGGAGACTGGAGACTGAACAATATGAAGACTGTCCAAACTGGGGCATGGCAGTTGAACCAGCCAGCTGTAACTTAGTTTTTGTTCTGGCCTTTGCTAATGGTGACTTTTCATTCATTCGATTGTAGTTAATGAGCACTTACTGTGTGCAGAGCACTGAACTAAGCGCTTGGGAAGTACAAGTTGGCAACATAGAGAGATGGTCCCTACCCAACAACGGGCTCACAGTCTAGAAATTGATTTGTAATTTATTGCAGTTGGGGTCAGCCCCTCTGCTGGGGTGGGGGAGAAGAGGGGCCTCCTTTTCACAGCTTGGGAAATCAATGAATTGATGATATTTATTGAGTGCCTGCTCTGTGCAGTGTACAGTACTAAGTGCTTGAGAAGGTACAATATCAATCAATTAATTATATGTATTTATTGAGCTCTTAATAATAATGATGGCACGTATTAAGTGCTTACTATGTGCAAAACACTGTTCTAAGTGCTGGGGGAATACAAGGTGATCAGGTCACACGTAGGGCTCACATTCTTAATCCCCATTTTACAGATGGGGTAACTGAGGCTCAGAGAAGTTAAGTGACCAGCCCAATGTCACACAGCAGACATGTGGCGGAGCTGGGATTTGAATCCATGACCTCTGACTCCAAAGCCCGTGCTCTTTCCACTGAGCCACGCTTCTTAATGGATGAAGAGCACTGTAACTAGCACTTGGGAGAGTTCAGCACAACAATATAACAGTCACATTCCCTGCCCACGACAAACTTACAGTCTAGAAGGGGGAGAAAGACATTAATATAAATGAATAAATTATGGATATGTACATAAGTGCTGTGGGGCTGGGAGGGAGTGGTGAATAAAGGGAGCAGGTCAAAGTGACACAGGAGGGAAAGGGAGAAAAAAGGGCTTAGGGAAGGCCTCTCGGAGGAGGTGTGCCTTCAATAAGGCTACGAAGGTGGGAAGAGTAAGTGTCTGTCGGATAGGAAGAGGGAAGGGGTTCCAGGACAGAGGCAGGATGGTGAGATAGACAAGATTGAGGTATAATGAGTACGTTAGTATGTGAGCTGCGTTGTAGGAAAGTAGAGAGGTGAGGTAGGAGGGGCCAAGGTGATTGCATGCTTTAAAGCTTATAGTAAGGAATTTCTGCTTGATGCAGAGATGGAGGGACAACCTCTGGAGGTTCTTGACGAGAGGAGAAACTGAACAATTTTTGTAGAAAAATGATACGAGCGGCAGCATAAAATATGAGCTGGAATGGGGAGAGACAGGAGGCAGAGAGGCCAGCAAAGAGGCTGATAAAGTAGTCAAGGCAAGCTCCTCAAAAATCTCCAGTGGTTGCTGAGTATCAAGCAAAAACTTCTCACTGTTGGCTTCAAACCTCTCCATCACCTTGCCCCTTCTTACCTCACCTCCCTTCTCTCCTACATCCCAGCCCACACATTCCACTCCTCTGGGGCTAATCTTCTCACTGTGCCTCGTTCTCACCTGTCCCTCTGTTGACCTCTGGCCCACACCCTACCTCTGGCCTGGAATGCCCTCCCTCCTCAAATCCGCCAAACAATCACACTTCCCACCTTCAAAGTCCTACTGAAGGCTCACCTCCTCCAGGAGGCCTTCCCAGACTAACTCCCCCTTCTCCTCTGCTCCCCCTTCCCTCCCCATCACCCCGACTTGCTCCCTTTGCTCTACTCCACTTCCCCCTTCAACGGCACGTGTATATATGCACATATTTACTATTCTATTTATTTATATTAATTATGTGTATATATCTATAATTCTCTTTATTTATATTGATACTATTGATGCCTGTTTACTTGTTTTGATGCCACCCCACTTCTAGACTGTAAGCCCGTTGTGGGCAGGGATTGTCTCTATTTGTTACTGAATTGTACTTTCCAAGCACTTAGTACAGTGCTCTGAACACGGTAAGCACTCAATAAACACGATTTAATGAATGAATGAAAAAGTGTTTGGATTAACATGGTATCAGTTTGAGTGGAGAGGAAAGGGTGGATTCTAGCAATGTTGTGAAGGTCAAACCGACAGGATTTAGTGATAGATTGAATACGTGTGTTGAATGAGAGGGAGGAGTCAAGGAGCCAAGGTTACAGGTTTGTGAGACAGGAAGGATCGCGGTATTGTCTACAGTGATGGGAAAGTCAGGGGAAGGACAGGGTTTGGGTGGGAAGATAAAGAGTTCTGTAATAAACATGATTTCTGCCCTCAAGGATCTTACAATAAAACTGGGTACATAGACACTTAAATTAAAGATGTCTGGTCTTATGCTGTCGAGTCGATGGGAGGAAGTAATAGAGTATAAAGATATGTCATGAGTACCTAAGTGCCTACGTTGTACTGAAGGACTGAAGGGAGAGTTAGAGGCCATAAATTGGGGAGAATATAGATTAATCGGGGAAGGACTTCTGGGGAAGATATATTTTTGAAGGGCTTTGAAGATGAGGAGAGGTCTGGGCAATAAGAAGTGGGAGAGAACTCCAGGCAAGGGAGTGTGAGCAGGAGGTTGGTGATGGGAGAGATGAGAGTGAGGCACAGTGAGAAGATTCACTAGAAGAATTATCGCCTGCCATGCAGGAGACCCGGGTTCGATTTCTGGCCAAAGCATTGAAATCTGTACTGATGCCTGTTCACTTTTTTTGATGTCTTTCTCCCCCCTTCTGGACTGTGAGCCCTTTGTGGGCAGGGATTGTCCCTATTTGTTGCTGAATTGTACTTTCCAAGAACTTAGTACAGTGCTCTGCACAAAGTAAGCGCTCAATAAATATGATTGAATGAGTGAATGAAAGGTCAGTGTGAGGGGAATGACTAGAGAAGCAGTGTGGCTCAGTGGAAAGAGCACGGGCTTTGGAGTCAGAGGTCATGGGTTCAAATCCTGAATCCGCCACTTGTCAGCTGTGTGACTTGGGGCAAGTCACTTAACTTCTCAGTTACCTCATCTGTAAAATGGGGATTAAGACTGTGAGCCCCCCATGGGACAACCTGATCACCTTGTAACCTCCCCAGCGCTTAGAACAGTGCTTTGCACATAGTAAGCACTTAGTAAATGTCATTATTATTATTATTATTATTACTGTGAATTGGGATGAAGGGGAAGCACTGTGGCCTAGTGGAAAGAGCATCAGCCTAGGAGTCAAGAAGACCTCGATTTTAATCCCGGGTCCACCAATTGTCAGCTGTGTGACACTGGACAAGTCACTTAACTTCTCTGTGCTTCAATTACCTCATCTGTAAAATGGGAATTTAGACTGTGAGCCCAACATCATTCTGTAATGGAGATGTTCTTCTCTACTAACTGTTACCAGGAACCGTTATAAGTTCAGCTACACCTCATTTTCTTTTCCTCCATCTCAATCAATCAATCATATTTACTGAACGCTTACTACATGCAAAGCACTGTACTAAGCACTTGGGAGAGTACAGTGCAACAATAAACAGACACATTGCCTGCCCACAACAAGCCTACAGTCTTGAGGGCCTCAGAGACTTTAGGAACTTACATTTACTGTCTGGTTTTAACCCCTTTCCTAACAGAAAGAACACAGATCGAAGAGTAAGGAGACTTGGGTTCTAATCCCACCTCCGCCAATTTCCTGCTGGGTGGCCTTGGGCAAGTCACTTAACTTATCTGTGCCTTAGTTTCCTTATCTGTAAAATGGGGATTCAATACATGGTCTCTCTCCTACCTCGTGTGAGTCAGGGACTGTGTCAGATCTGGGTATATGCAGTAGTAAGGACCTTATTTGGCATATGGTAAGAGCTTAACATTTTAGTATTACTGTTATTTTCTGTTTATCATTTTCTTCATCTGTATAAATAAGGATTAAATATCTTTTCCATTTCCCCCTTAGACTGTGAACCTCATGTGGGACAGTGGCTGTGTTTGCACTGATCATTTTATATCTACCCAAGTGCTTACTCCCTGGCCCATAGGAAGCACTTAACAAAGACCCCAATTAAATTAGATGGCAGGCTTCACCCTTTTTTCTTCATTCGGGATGGCAATGCTGAGTCTCCTGGTTAGGCTGGAGAAATTTGGAGCCCTGGCCATTGGCAAGAGTTCAGTAGAAGCAAATACCCTAAAGCCTAGCCCGGGTCAACTCTGCTCTTCTGTCTGACAGCCAACCCTCCCTCAACCCTTCTTGCTTCTAAACCTACTTCATTCCAGTGCCTGTGGCTTCCCCAAAAGGTCCAGCACCAATTAGGATGGAAGATATAGGAAGAATAAATCAGTTAGGCTTCTAGTCTTTCCATGATGGCATCTGTCTTCCAAGGAAAGGCTGCGAAGGCTTGACTTCGCTCTCAGTAATTACCTGTCCATAATTGGAGGTTGCCTTGATCCCATAAAGGCCACTGGGAGCTTATTCCATTTAATCAGAAGCAGTGTGGCCTACTGAAAAGAGCACAGGCCTGAGAGTCAGAAGACCTGGGTTCCAATTCTGGCTCTGCCAATGCTTGCTACGTGACCTTGGGCAAGTCGCTTAACTTCTCTGTGCCTCATTTCTCCTGTTCGCCCTCCTATTTAGATTTTGAGTCCCATGCAGGACAATGACTGTGTCCAACCTAATTAACTTGTATCTACCCCAGTGCTTTGAACAGTATTTGGTGCATTGTAAGCACTTAACAAATACTATACAAACCGCCCTGCAAAAAACAGAAGCAGTTTAGCCTACTGGAAAGAGCATGGGCCTAGGAATCAGAGGTCACGCTTAGTACAGTGCTCTGCACACAGTAAGCGCTCAATAAATACGATTGAATGAATGTAATCTCTTCTCCACCACATACCTGCTGTGTGGCCTTGGGAAAGTCACTTACCTTCACTGTACCTCAGTTCTCTCATCTGCAAAATGAGGATTCCTGTTGCTCTCCTGCTTAGACCGTGAGTCCCATGGAGGATCTGATGATCTTCTATATACCCAAGTGCTTAGTACAATGCTTGACACATAGTAAGCACTTAAATTCCTCAATCAATCACACTGACACTAGAGCCATGAAGCAGTCATTTTGGCGGGGTAAGTGGCAGGCTTGACTGCATGTAGTTCCTGCACCCCTCTTCGACCTCTCTGTGAATTACCCCCTTGGAGGCAGGTAGACCTGGCTGGAAGACACAGCACAGTGATGGTCGAGGTTTGGAGTGGGATGCGTGAAGGGGTCCAAACCCTGACCCAGCTGACTCCTCCCTGTGCCTAACCCTCTGTTCGGTTTTGTTTGTTTGCAGACGCGTCGCAGATGAATAATGTGGTGCCGACCTCGCCTCTCCTCCCCCAGATGTCCCATCCACATTCCTACCCCAACCTGGGCCAAATCTCAAATCCCTACGAACAGCAGCCCCCGGGCAAGGAGCTCAACAAGTACGCCTCCCTCAAGGCAGTCGGTAAGCAGTATTTAAGCATGTTGCCTTTTTTTGAGTTGCGTAATCTAATCGATACTTGAAACCGGATGACTGGCTTTTTATATCTTTCACCCTGGCTTTCGAATGTCTGTAACAAAAAGCAGTTCATTTCTCTCCTCCCCCGACATGGCCCAACTCCCCACTCTTGGCAGTCCTGGGAAATGGACCAGTTGCCAACGCACCCCTACCCCCTAGAAGCTTCTGTAAAGATCCAAAAACTTTCCAAGACACTTTCAGTGGGAAACGCAGGGCACCGTAATATCATCCCACTCTTTCACCTCCCCATGGAGGCTGTGTCAAGATAACACTATAGGAGGGTGGGAAATGGATTCAAGTCATTGACAATGTAAGATGATACTCCTTCCCTTCTTCAGCCCCCATGGACCTCATTCTGCCATCCTTTCATCTCCTGTACAATTTATACTGGCAAGGAGAGCACTCCATTTCAGATTCATTCAAAATCTCAAAGACTATGTCTCACACCACGGTGGGGCTAAAACCCTTTAACACATTTTCCCCTAGTAGTAATATAATTTATTAAGAGCTCGCTGTGGGCACTGCACTAAACACTCTGAGAAAATACACAGTCCTTGTCTCTGTGGAAGCTCCCCGATAAACTGTTGCATGGATATTAATCTCATATCAGGGTTCCAGCTCATTTTATGTCAGTCACCAGAGGCCATTAGAGCCTAGGCAGTGGTTTTGAAATCTGCTCCCTTATTAGCCCAAAGCCCAATTTGACTTGCAAGGTAAACAAAGAAATCTTGGCAGACCAACAAGATGCTTTATTCTCTCTGCAGGGTCCCAGTAGAAAGCCTGAGCCTCTCACCTGGGGAAAATTAGGGAAGACTAAGAGTAGAAAGTGTTTTAGGGACAACTAAACCCATTCCAGAGCTGTCTCCCAACTCCTTTAGCTCAACTGGGTTCCCTGGAGTCTGCCTTGCAAGTGGTGGCACCATCTCTTTTGAAAAGTATTGTTAATTAGGCATTCAATTTGTTAAACCACCACAGGACTTAATTCCAACTCTTTCAGAGTAGGTGAAAATGTTGGCCTAATACCAGCCATCATTTACAAAGGGTGTGGGTCATTTGGCAAAGACTAATGGATTGAAATGTTGAGAACATGCTTAGCTTGGGGCCAGAAAAACTCTGATTGAAAGGCTAACCGGTAACTTTGCAGGACCTGTCATAATTACTGCAAAGCAGCCAAAGGAAGATTGCTGGGCTCCGGAAAGAGAAAAATAAAGGCTATGTGCAGAGGATTAAACCAAATAGCCTGTGGCTATGTCTCCACAGCTATAGTAGGGAGAGGAGATGAAAGAATGTGGACAAAGCCTTCACTTTCTTATCGTCATCTCCACCCTCCCCTTCCCACCGCCATTTTGCAGCAACTCCATAAATCTGGTGTGAGATGACCATCCTCTCGATGTTTTGTCACAGTCATGCAGCGCCACATAAATCTCTCTGAGTTGAGCCAACAGGCAGAGAGCCACAGATGGTCTCGGAGCCAAATAGCATGTAACCAAACAAGTGGTGTGACTGACTCCTAAATATTCACATGGGGTATAAAAGAGTTCTGTATTTTACCACTTGAGGGAAATGTAAATCTGTAATAAATGTTCTTTCAGAGGCACTATATTAAGGTGTAATATGATCATAGTGAGAGTGATGAAGTACATATCATTAATGGAATCATTAGAGCCAGGCAGAGAAGTCAGTTTGAAATGGTTTGCTGTTTGAGCTTCCTAGGCTTTCGATACCTAGATGAATCGCTTTTTAAATCAGATGAATAGCCCAAAAGAATTGAGACCAACTAAGAGTCATCAACTAATTTCAAAGCTGTGTTGCAGAACGGATAATGACTCAGGTTCCTTCTGCAAATATGGGTGCATTAGCTCGAGACAAACAACTCCATACATGGACCCCCTGACCAGTACAACTATATAGCCATCTCTTGCTTGGATACTGAATTCCCAAAACCCATCACGTAGCACTGCTCCTTATCTTTGGTTTTGTCCTGCATCCACATTCTTGAAAAGCTTTTCAGCTCTACAGGCCATGTTGCCAATTATTTCAAAGGTGAAACACCCCAGTCACGACAACCTCTGACACAAGAAAATGGATTCTATTTGAAATGTTGCAAAATGAGAATTTGTTCCTATTGAGAATGGAGGAAAATGCCCAAAACTCTTCTTTCCCTCTCCTTGCTCAGGAGCCGATAGATTCACCTGCAAGGTACCATTTTTGAGTCTAAACGATCTGGAAAAACATTCCTTTGGATTGAAGCACTGAAACCAACAGGATTCAGGAAAGCTGTCTCCAGAAGCTCATCCTGAACTCTTTAAAAAGTATTCCCTTTTCTGAAATGGGGATCGTTCTGCGGACTTGTCTGTTTTTCCTCAAACCGAGGGTGCAAGCCTGTCACATTTTTCCCAAATAGAACAAGCTGGTTGATTCCTGGCCAACTCGCTTAGGAGAAGGTTGCCCAAAGACCGTGGCATGTACACTCTTTGTGATTGCTGGCGTGCTTTTTCAGTCTCTTTTTCTCTGGCAGTGACCATGGGCCAAGGCGGGAGGAACTCGGCCCCAGGCTTGCCTTTCATCTGAGTCTACAGAGCTATGTTCTTAATGATAAGGTCCCTTGGATTCTTATCCCCTTGGATTCTAATCCCTTTCGCTCCATCACTTTCATTTCCCCTTGGTGTAGGGGGGCAAAAGACTGAGTAATGATCCAGCAGCCGGTGGCAGACATGAGGTGGAGAGTGGGATTCCTCTTTTCCTGCAGAGCACTGGAGACAACTGGAGGTGTTGCATTGCATCGGGTTCCCCCAGCCCACGCCACAGTGTTTTATTACAAAGGCTGATCCCAATTCTCTCTTTCTATAGCTGGGATTGGGATGTAAATAGAGCAGGGGATGCTGATGAAGGCTTATTTCCCTTCTTAATGATGGCATTTATTAAGCACTTACTATGTGCAAAGCACTGTTCTAAGCACTGGGGAGGTTACAGCGTGATCAGGTTGTCCCACGGGGGGCTCACAGTCTTAATCCCCATTCTACAGATGAGGTAACTGAGGCACAGAGAAATTGAATGACTTGTCCACTGACAATTGGCGGAGCTAGGATTTGAACCCATGACCTCTGACTCCAAAGCCCGTGCTCTTTCCTCTGAGCCACGCTGCTTCTTGAGTCAATCAACGCATTAAAAAAAGAATAGAGGAACTAAGTAAAATCAAAGACGTTCTCGGACAATTCTGACCTGATGTCCTCCATGCCCACGGAGGACCAAAAAAGATCAAAGGAGCTGAACTTACAGCAGGAAGCATTCACATGGACGTAGGAAGTTCTTGCCCGTCAGGGCGATGAGGCATTGGCAAGGGTTACAAGGAAGCTCTTCTGTCCCAGGTGGCATACGCACTCACCAACCTGGAGGCAGGAGCCAGGAAACAGGATACGTTTTTTGCTTGAGTTTCCTTGCAGAACCCATGTTCCTTTCTAGGGAGCCATCAGCTACTTGCTATGCAGTAAACCTCTCATATTATCTTGCTTTCTGCTTGTGAAATGGCAATGTCTCGATCAAGATGGGAGACAGGCATTAATTGAAGATAACTCTGAGCTCCTGGCTTGCTTCTGCTTCTGAGAAGCAGTGTGGCTCAGTGTGTAGCAAAGCATGGGCTTTGGAGTCAGAGGTCATGGGTTCAAATCCTGGCTCTGCCAGTTGTCAGCTGTGTGACTTTGGGCAAGTCACTTCACTGCTCTGTGCCTCAGTTACCTCATCTGTAATATGGGGATTAAGACTGTGAGCCCCCTGTGGGACAACATGATCACCTTGTAACCTCCCCAGAGCTTAGAACAGTGCACTGCACATAGCAAGCACTTCATAAATGCCATCATTATTGTTATTATTATTATAGGGAGAAATACCTTCCAACCATGAATATCTGGCTGATTTATGCTAATTCATTCAGTCGTATTTATTGAGAACTTACTGTGTGCAGAGCACTGTACTAAGTGCTCATTATATATATTATTATAATATATTAATATATAATATATTATTATATAGCTAATTATGCTATACATATAAATCCTTGCTCCCATTTTACATTTGAATGAAGAAGAATGCCAATTATATTAGCCATGCATCTCCTCGGGCAGGATAGTCAATAAATGTTTTCTAGGCTGATAAATGTTGGCTATTTGCAAGGCTATTGAAATTGCCTTTATCCCATTTTTAAAGGTGCAGAAGCTCTCAGCTCTGTGGGCTTGTGATAGACAAATGCCCTGGAATGCATGTAAATGTAGTAATTCTGTTTTCTAGAACCTATGCTCCACCTAGTCCCATGTGTCTGGAGTTCTGGGATGTTTATGGGATGGGAGGATTGAGGATTTTGAGTACTCTCGTTGGCTGAAGTCTTAAGCTCCGTCATCATTCTTCAATGCCGCCAAAATCCTTTTTTAGCTAAGTCTGTGCCTTAAATTAATTAAAAATTCCTTTCTTTACATTCTTTAAAGAAAAACTCTTGTTTTTCTTTTTAAAAAATAACACCTTCAAAACAACACCGACCTAGCATGATCTGTTTCCCATTTGAGTCCCACTTTTGCGATTTGCGTAGATTCTCTTTCCTGCTCAACACCTTACATCAAAATTCAGCTCTCGAGCAGAGTGGCATTGATTTGAATGCCTTGGTTTGAACCCCAGAAGATTACATGCTATTTCATAAGGCTGAAGTCTTTACCTCTTGATAAATGAGAACCCAAAAGATAATTGGATTCCTGCATCAACTACTAATTCACAATCTTCTTCTATCATATCCCTCGTTTCTTTTTCAAGTTACCCCAAATTCTTCAGATGGTCCAGTGCTTTCATTTCCTATGATGACATTTATCCTGATGCTCCTAAGTATTTTTCAGCTTTTCATTTTTGGGTGGGGGAAAGTGCACAGAGTGCTTGTCTGCCCCATTTCTGCATAAATTATTCTTCTTTCCAATTCATCAACTTTGCTTTTCTCATGCTTAACTGGCCACTGCTCTTTTATGCACCAATGATGTGGCTAACTCCAAATGAGGACAGAGTTAGCGTACCTAAAACAGGAACAGTCTCAAACAAGAATTGATGTCAAGCCACAGTCCTGAGGGACTGACCTGGATTCCTTCACACTAACAGCGTAAGGCAGAAGGCATTCAGAAGGTAAATTGGCAATAAAAATGGGTATTTGACCTGACCCCACGTATGCCTAAAGGCACCTTGTTCAGCGACATAACCACCATCATTTTAAGCAATATATGTGCGGAAAACCTCACTTAGCACTTCAGAGGCACTTATAAGAAGGTGAACCATTATCACCTTCTATGTAGCTGACTCATAAAAAACCCTAAACTTTAACATTTCCTTATAGTTTCTTATCAATTCTGACATCCAGGGGATAGGGAAGGAAGACTCTCACCTGTATCTAGTCGTGCTTTTCTCACACTCATTACAACATCTGGAATGCTGGGAGATCCAAAAATGCTTCAGAGGAGATGTATTAATTAGGGCTAGCATTCTGGACGCCTGAGAGATTGGCAGGGAAGGTTGATGAAATCAAAGGGTACCTCTAAAGGTTCTCCTTCATTTTAAATAGGAACCCAAATACAGGTCTTTTCTGCAGCTTCCGGAACTGATTGCATCTGGGAAGATTTCAGAGAGAATCTCAGACAAGAAACATAGCTTTCCCGGGATCAATGCCCTAGGAGCAGATGGGGAAATGCTGATATATGCATCATTGGTCAACAAGGGAAGGGGATTCAGTTAGCAGCAGTAAACATCCAGGCCCTCATCTCTGTCACACCTGGAATACTAGTGTCAGGCACTTTCTCAGGTTCCACAATTCAGCCTGGATTCCACCACCATGACTTTAAGATTCTCTTCTCATCTCTTGGAGCACCAGGAGTTTCCTCCGATGGGAGAGCCTATCCTAAAGGGAATGATCCCAGAAAGCCTCCAGCACATGCAGCCTGTGAGGATCAGAGTTGGAGCAAGGCTGTGAGGGTTCAGCCTCAGGGTTGGAGGGGCTTCTGACTCCGGACAGCATCTGACTCATGGACAACTCTAAGCATGGCATTTCCTCAATTACCCCCAGCCAATTCAGGCAAAGGGGAGCAGGGAGAGGAGGAAGGGGATGACCAGGTTTGGGGGTAGGGTGGCAGTTTGAATACTCTAGGTAATTGGGATGGGTTGTCCAGTGCTTAGAACAGTGCTTTGCACATAGTAAGCACTTAATAAATGCTATTATTATTATTATTATTATTATTATTATTATTATTATTATTGTTGTGTATGGGAAGAGTTAGATATATAAGTTCCAGGTCTAATAGAGCCTCTATAGTCTGGTCAGCTGGTGTCTGTGGTGAAAGTATTGCTAGAGAGTGGTGTGAGTGGAGTGACCACAACAAAATCCCCTGAAAAACAGTTGTCTCTAAGGTAAAGGAGATTTGACACTGATGAAGTAACTCTAGGCTATTTTCTATCCCCTCACCATTAAAAGTGGGCCCCATCTATGATGTCCTCTTTGGGATGTCAGGGGACAGGTTCCACAAACCAAAGTTCTTCTCCTTTCTGAATTGTGCCAAATGCAGGCTGGAACCAAATTGCATTGTTTCAGTGGGGAAATGATTATTATAATGGCTTCTTCTCTTCAAACCTTCATTCATTCTGTTACAAGGTGCTAAATCCCTTTGAGGTTTATTTATGCATTTAATACAAGTGACTTGAGAGCCCCAAAGCCCAACAGGAGAGCAGTAACAAACAAGAAGGTATGTAGGGGTGACTCATGACTCAGTACAACTTCATACCTTACTCCTATGAATCCCTAAAATGTTTTCATGAATCATGTACTAAAACCTGGAGTTGGGATTTGGGAAATGGAGAAGACCAGGTTAAAGCAGAGATGAAAACCAAGGCCCACTACTCTAAATTCTGCTGTCATCAATACCCACAAAAGCATTTAGTCTCCGGGACAAACAGCCCACTGAGGATCCCCTCCCCGCCCTCCTACCCCGACTCTATGAAATGGGGGATCGTGGATGAGCTTGTTTTGGAGTGCCTGTTCGCCAACTCAGTGCAGATGGGAGTGCCTGGGTTGGAGAGAGCCGTGCCAAGCAGCCGTGAGTGCCCGTGAAGCAGAACAAACAGATCCGCATCTCTTGATTGTTATTTTTTAGGAAGTTGTGATGGTGACTGGCCAGTGGCGACACTTAAGTCACCCAAAGGTATGGTACGGCTTTTCTTGCTCCTCTGTTTGGACGTCTTGGCACAATAGTGGAAGTGCAGAAGTTTTCTGCATGGTGTGTGTCCATGTCAGATTGCACATAGGTGTACCTGTCAGATTGTGCGTGTCCTACGTGTATGTGTCTGCCTATTAAGGCTGTAGGAGGCTCTTAGCCAAGGTGGTTTCAGGCCCTTTTAGGGTGAAATACTAATTGATATGCTGATCTGTCGACCTTACCTGCGTTCTAACATTCATTTTTAACAAAGGCAAATGTGTGACAGGAAACGTTCAGGTAAGAAGCCTAAGTTTTTATTTTTATTTTAAATGGTAAGTGGTTAAGCACTTCCTTTGTGCTGAACACTGTACTAAGTGCAGGCTTAGCTACAAGATAGGTTGGACACAGTCCCTGCCCTACATGGGGCTCACAGTCTAAGTAAGAGGGAATAGGATTTAATCCCCATTTTACAGTTGGGGAAAGTGAGGCATCGAGAAGTTAATTTACTTGCCCCATGTCAAGCAGCAGTCAAAATTGCAGAACTGAAATTAGAACCCACATCCTCTGACTCCCCGGCTTTTTCTCTTTCCAATAGGCCACGCTGCTTCCCTAATATTTACGTAATAATAATTGTAGTATTTGTTTAAGTGCTGTCTGTGTGTGCTTACCACATGCAGAGCACTGTGCTGAGTGCTTGGTTTGGACTGTAAGCTCTTTGTGGGCAGAGATCACATCTACCAACTCTGTATTGTACTTTCCCAAGTGGTTAGTAGCTGTGCTTGATTGACTACATGCAATAGAATTGGTGGGCACCATCCTTACGCTTTTGGAGATTATGGTCTAGAGAGATAAACATTTCAGAGGGATTTGTGGTGGGATGGGGGCTTTCTCTGGCTGACAAAGAGCAGAACTGGAAGCTGCCATGAGCACACTGCCCAGAGGTGGGAGGGATGAAGATTGAGTCAGGCCTGAATGTCATGGCTTTCACTGTACACTGTACCTTGTCTCTGGAACTAAGGCCTAATGGCTGTGGTTTTTCCTGATGAGGCATTTTGCACTGAAAAACCCCAGATTGCAGCCCAGAGCTCAGAGTGTTTTTGAAAGTGGTGGCTGTAGATTTAGTATTTATGGAGTCCTCCCTCACTTTGAGCTCCCCTCAGGAAAAGTGCCACTGCCATTAGTCTGTTGTGAAAGGTCACACTTATATATTCCAAATCATGTCTTCCTTAATCTCCCTTCTGACTCCTGTTGCATGGAATTCGGTGGGGTGTGTCTCACTTAGGGTGGACATTCACCTCATTGTAGATGTCCAGTTTTCAGATGGTCTTCCCTTTACAGATACAGAACCAGACTCCTTTACGATGGACTCTTTATTTAAGGCTTCCAACCTCCCTCCACCTTTGCTCTTCCCTCCAAATGTCGTGGCACCCGTGTGCAGACGCACCCGGGAGGACCCAGCATGGGCTATGGGGAGGTCCCGGGTGGATCTGACCCAAATGTAAAACATATTTGACATCGTTGTGTTGTGCTATCATGGGTAATGCCAACACTTGCTTCTCATTGTGCAGAATCCATGAAGGCCTCCAGTGACTCATTCATTCATTCAATTGTATTTATTGAGTGCTTACTGTGTGCAAAGCACTGTACTAAGTGCTTGAGAAGTACAAATCAGCAACAAATAGAGATGTTCCCTATCCAACAATGGGTTCACAGTCTAGAAGGGGGAGACAGACAGCAAAACAAAACAAGTAGACAGGTGTCAATACCATCGGAATAAATAGAATTATAGCTATATACACACTGTCACAATAATCTATTAAATAAGGCTAACTTATTTGAAGTGTAAACTCGTGGGCAGGGAACATGTCTACCAACAAGTCACTTAACTTCTCTGTGTGACTCCCTTAGCAACACCAAACAGCATCACTTAGAGGCTTATAGTTTGAAAGATAGGGGAGCCACCATGATACTGAAGAACACCAGATATTGAAGAATACCAGACATCCCATGGCCAAACAGGGGCCACACTAGCTTGATGCCAAGTGAGTGGCCACTCTTTCTGAAGAGTCAAAAATTGGGAACCCTGCAGGCAACTGTAATTCAGGAGAAAGAACTGAATCATAGAACAATGCCAATTGGAAATGGAGCATTAGGGAGGCTGAAATTCAAGTTGAAGAGTGTACTGGTTAATGTGCTACTAGGAATCCAATTATTTTCTTGAGTAAAACAGATTTTCTGATCTAGTCAGATAATAGTTTGCATGTCAAAGTATATTTTTGGAAATTGAAACAATTTGGAACAACAGACTTACTAATTAAAGATTGAAACTTTTTTTTTTGGTTTGAAAAACAAAGCGATTATGACCTTGTGACTGAATTTTGATGCAGTCAGTTCTCTTCCCAGCTATTAGTCTGCTGTTTTCTGAAAGTATGCAGAAACTTCTTGATAACAGGGTGGGAGTATTGTAGAGGAAAGGTGCTTTTTCACCAAACCTGGGACACAATTCCTGGGATTGTGGCTCACTTCCTTCCCTAGAAGCTGGTGGTATTGGGAAAGGGGGCAACTCACAGTGGTTCAATCAATCAGTGGTGCTTATTTGGTCCAGAATACTGTACTAAAATGATGGAAGAGTATGATACAAGGCACTCTCTACCTTCATCCCATCTCTCCACTATTGTCCTTCAGCTCCTTTGGACTCTGCCCTTAATTTTGCATTTGGCAAGGAAATATTTAAAATGTCCTCACTTAGCAGCTACCTCAGAAATTCCCCTGAGGGGAGCGGGTCAGGGGAAAACAAGTTCTTTCAAGCAATCCAATTGGAATTCTCCTTCCATTCCTACGCATGAATATAGCTGTTCAGGGATGTATATAGGGAGGCTTCGGGGCAGGGGGGGGCCGTCACCTTGTGATGCCCAGAGAGTTTGTAAGCCAACTGGAGAAATAAAGTCACCCATCCCTTAGGATATTTTCTAAATACATCTAGCCCAATCATTCCTGAATCTTAGTCTCACAATAACAGTAATGATAACGATGATGATAATAAATAGTATTTAATGAATGACTACTCTGGGGAGGATTGTACTGTAGACACAGTTCCTGTCTTCATGGAGTTTGCAATCTACTGGGAGAGGCACTACAATAAATTACAGGAAGCATTAGAGGATAGCAATTTGTGCAGTTTAAGTATACATGTAAAGTATAATAATGTGTGAGTAACCAAGTGTTTTGGTGACATAGAGGTGCTGAGGTGGCAGTTAGCTATAATGGTACTGAGAATAATTGAGGGGGATATTGGGTAGAGAGCTGAGAGATTAATCAGGGAAGACCTCCTGGAGGAAATGGGATTTTTTTTTTCAGAGGGACCATCACTAGAGCTCCAGGTGAGGAGGGAAGCAACGAGACATAACCAAGGCTCTAGCTTGCCTCAACTGCGGAATCACTCCATGTTCATGTCCATCTCTTGAGGCAGATTTGAAGGAGGAAGGAAGTTTTCACTGCCTGGGTGGCACTGGGCTTAATGAAGCACTTTGACATCCTGAGGCAGGAAATGCTACAGAGGGACAAGTGTAGCACAGTGGATTCTGTATTCAGTTTTTCACAGCCCACAGTCTGATACCCCATTACTGGTTATGATCAATCCACATTCAATCCCATAATGCTCCTTCACTCACCTGACATTTGTTTAGAATTCACCAGGAATCAAACGGAGTCTTGTCTGCCAGGCTGATCTGACAAATATGTATCTGCGCTCTGGGAATTTGTTTACTTTGAAATAATCAAGTTTAAAGCTCCATATTTTTTTACTTGTAAGTTTGCTCTCCTGTGAAAACGGGCAGTGCCGCAACACTTTTTCCAGGATCGGAACTGGGCTGGGTGCACCCTGTGAGAAGCTGGCTTATTTTTATCTGAGCAGAAAAAATGCTTCAGAGGAAACAAATTTTTTTTTTTAAAAAAAACAGCTGTTCCAGTTTTACTGCCACAGGGCCCTGAGGGACCCTCTTGCTGTGGCCAGAGATAATGGAACTTTTTACATCCCTGCTTCGAAGGGCCATAGATTGCTCCGCAGATAAGAGGAGGGGCTAAAAGTTCAGAGGTGATTTGACCAAAGAAGAGAAAGCTCTGTAATCTTCATAAAGGCCCACATGGGCACAAAGGGGAGCCTCTGTTCTTTCGGAAGACTTCTGACATCAGCTAATCCCTCACAGCCTGGTCAGCTTTGTGAGACCTAGGCACTGTAAATCTACTGCATTCTCAATGGGTTTTTCAAATCCTAGACCCTCTGAAGAGCCACCAGCTAAAATACCAGGACCCCAAGACTGTGAACTCACTATCTTGTGGGAGAGGAAACAGAACTCAGCAGACCCTTACTGAGAATGGAATGGAGAATGTCATCTGGCCTGTATTTCTTTGAGCATTTTCTCACACTGGGGGTCTGTCAGAAAAAAGGATAGATGGATAAAGAGATGAAACATGATGGAAGAAAGAAAGAGTCAGGAAAAGATCTACATAACCTTCTCCCAAGAGCTGATTTCCATCCCTTGTTTAGCTTTATACATTATTTTCCTCCCTGTTTCCCTTTATCCTGGGGGAACATTAGAAGAGATAATCTACTGCCTCAGAATCATGTGCTAGGACCGAGTCTAGTTCAAACTTCTCTTGCCCAAGGAGCTTTTTCCTAGAGGATGGATTCCAGAATTGAATTCCCAATGAACTGAAGTAGAACTTGGTCATTTTCTTTCTGCTCCAAGGGGGTTCCATCAAATCAATCAATGATATTTACCGAGTGCTTACTTTGTGCAAAGCCATCAGTCAAGGGTTTGTACTGAGTGCTGATAGTGCAGAGCCCTGTAATAAGTGCTTGAGAAATTACCATACAGTAAAGTTGATAGATACGATCTCTGCCCACAAAGTCTACAGTCCAAAGTTTGCATGCTCTACCATGGCAGCCCCAAACATCTTTCAACTACAGCTCAGTGGCATCATCCTCTTAGAGGAAAGTTGCGTTGATTGAACTCAGTTCCATTTTACCCAACTGGGGCATGTTTCTTTTAAATTTTAAAAAGGACAGGAACTTCAATCAGGCCAGAATTCTTGCTTCATTCTGTCAGGGAAGAAACAAGCCCAAGGTAGTTTTAATGTCGAGAACTTGTGCAGAAGAACAACATGGAGGAGGCCAAACAATAATCACTCCCATCCTGCGAGGGCGGAGAAGGTTGTGCACAGTGAAAGAAGAAAATCTAATCTGTGACTGAGCCAAACACTACCTGCACCGGAGTGACTCTGAGCCCAGGGGAAATGAATGCTTGCATGTAAAAAGCTAGGTCGCTTCCTGAAAATCCCACTTTTTAATATATTCTTCTCTCCTGACTTGGAGGGGGCAGACTTCCTTTAAATGGTGGGGGAAGAGTTGAGATATTTTTAATAAAAATCTAATTCTACCAGCACTTGAGCTCAATACCCTTTGAAAAGCTCAGAACAAACATTTTAACCTATTAAGCTGCTCAGCCATTTATGAGAAGACTGGGGAGTGTAACAGGTGTTAAATAATAGTGTGGCTCAGTGGAAAGGGCACAGGCTTTGGAGTCAGAGGTCGTGGGTTCGAATCCTGGCTCCGCCACTTGTCAGCTGTGGGACCTTGGGCAAGCCACTTAACTTCTCTGTGCCTCAGTTACCTCATCTGTAAAATGGGTTTAAGACTGTAAGCCCCACGTGGGACAACCTGATCACCTTCTATCCCCCCAGCACTTAGAACAGTGTTTTGCACATAGTAAGCGCCTAATAAATGCCATTATTACTATTATTGTTATGGAATTTATTAAGTGCTTACTATGTGCAAAGCACTGTTCAAAGCGCTGGGGAGTTTACAATAATAATAATAATGATAATGGCATTTGTTAAATGCTTACTATGTGCAAAGCACTGTTCTGGGCACTGGGGGTATACAAGGTGATCAGGTTGTCCCACGTGGGGCTCACAGTCTTAATCCCCATTTCACAGATGAGGTAATTGAGGCTCAGAGAAGTTAAGTGACTTGCCCAAGGTCACACAGCAGACATGTGGAGGAGCTGGGATTCGAACCCATGACCTCTGACTCCAAAGCCCGTGCTCTTTCCACTGAGCCATGCTGGTGATCACGTTGTACCATGTGGGGCTCACAGTCTTAATCCCCATTTTACAGATGAGGGAACCGAGGCCCAGAGAAGTTAAGTGACTTGCCCAAAGACACACAGCTGACAAGTGGCAGAGGCGGGATTTGAACTCATGACCTCTGACTCCAAAGCCCGTGCTCTTTCCACTGAGCCATGCTGCTTCTCTAATTAGCCAAATTAGCTAAATTAGCCACCAGAGGGACTCTTGTTTGATTCAGCAGTGCTGCAGAATGATAATTACCCATAAAACTTTGTTAAAATTTAGAGACAGACCAGTGTAGCATCCTGGCCTAGTGAGCTCACTTCATTCCTAACTGGATGACAGACAGGTTCTGTGCTCAACTTTGAAATGATCCTGTTTGAAAGGGGACTGTAATTTTATTCCTGTGGACCAGAGTGTAGGTAACAAAGATTGGTTCTGTCTGCATTGTGTGTGTAAGGTAAATTAATGTCCCAGTAAACACATTTATAGGCACCAGGTTCGAAGGCCAGAAGACATAGATTCTATCCCCAGAAACGCTACTGACCTGCAGGGTGACCGTGGGCAGGCCTTTTATCCTCTCCATGACTCAGTTTCCTCATCCATAAAATGGGGCTGAAAGACCTGAGACTCTCCCTTCTTAGTCCATGGGTCCCAAGTGAGACAGAAGCTGGGACCAAGCTACTTATATTGGAGTGATGCCAGCACTGAGAAATATATCCTATATTGACCCCAGGACCTAGTGAACACTTGAAAAATGTCACAATTATTCTAGGAAATATTTAATAAATACCATAATTGAAATGTATTTTTCTAGTCCTAGGGGAATAATGTGTGGTATTTTGATTCTCCTTACTGAGGCTCCTTTTACCCAGTTTGCTGTAAATGTAAGAGGAAGGCACAGGAGCGTGAGGGCAACTTGCCACCCAGCCTCTTGAGCAGAACAGTGAGGATTGCACCCTTCCTCCTCCCTCCCGCTCCCACAACAATTCTGTCTCGAAGCCCTCTTGCTTCCAAACCATTCTCACGTAAACATCCTAGCAACATCAGAGAAAACTAGATCTTGGACTCCCCTTTTCTCAGCTCTCCTCCTCCTCTCTCTCTTTGCTCCACCACTTTCCCGCTTCTTTTCTAGTCCCTTCCACATCTCCTCTGTGGCCTTCCCTTTTCCTGTTGAGCCTGCAGAGACAGAGCCAAGCAACAGGATTGGCAAATGGAGTTGGTCAAGAGGATAATAATAATAGTAATGGTATTTGTTAAGCAGTTACTAGGTGTCCAGCACCATCCTAAGTGCTGGGGTAGATACAAATTAATCAGGTTGGAAACAGTCCCTGTCTCACGTGGGGCTCACAGTCTTAATTCCCAATTTACAGATGAGGTAACTGAAGCCTAGAGAAGTGAAGTGAATTGCCCAAGGTCACACAGCAGACAAGTGGTAGAGGTGGAATTAGAACCCAGGTCATTCTGATTCCCAGGCCCACGCTCTATCCTCTAGGCCACACTGCTTCCCAAGGATCAGGATGGAAGACTTCAATCTGTGTTTACTTTGGGCTACCCTTGTGCCTCCCTGAATACTCATGGCCAGGGGGATGGACTGGCATTGGATTTTGTGCACTTGCACTGATTTTTATATGAAGAATGAGAAAATACCCCAAAGAGTGCCCAGTCTCATGCCCCTCAAATCATCTTTCATGGTCAATCTAGCCAAATAGCTTAATAGGTTCAGCCAAGAACAGCATTTGACTGAAACAGAGAAGAAAAGATTTGATTTTTCAAAGGAGTGTCAGGAGTGAATAGGACGGGAGGGGACCAGCCTCATCAGCAGGGGAGCCTCTGTGGTTTTGCGGCCCTTCCCTGAATAAAGAGGGATCACTTGCAGGTGCCAAGCATTTGCCCACAGAAGCAAAGCCACTGTGATTGTCGATGGATTTTCAAGCCCTCTTTGGAGTGGCAGGAGCAATCTTTAGATCCTTGCACTCTGGGGCCTGTTGAAAGGAAGGCAGGAGAAGGGTGGAGTTGACCACCTGTGTGGCTTTCCAAGCTCTCCAGAAAATTAAAGTCTGGACGAGCCCAGAGCTCTCTGCCAGGGTGTCTGTGAGTGGTTGGTCTTGATTAGTTGAAGTTCAAATGCCATCTTATCTCTGCAACCAGGAACGAAAAGTAGAAAATGGCAGATTGTAACGAAGACAATTCTTCTGGCTTCCTCTTGGGCTTTCTTCTGCATAGTGAAGCCTTACTGTTCTTTTGATATTTTCTTCCCCATTTCTGACTGATGGTAATGCAAAACCCCAGGAATTTGTTCCACTTTTTACCAACTGGAGTGTTTAAAAACATCAGAAAAACAATAAAGTTCTGCGTCTGGCACTGTCCAGTCGGCTTTTAATCATCTATGCATCCTTGGGGATGATAAAGCAGGAAGATCAGAAAAAAAAATTCACAGACAGTGTGCCAAACATAGGAGAGCAAAAATAAATCCTCCAAGCGGCGGCATTTTCTTCAGCGCTTGTCTCTCTACAGTGGGAGCTGGTAGTCTGTTCTATTGTATTTATAACCATTAAAGCCCGAATGGTGACACAATTTACTAGGGTCTGAAGGCATTCATCTTAATGGAACTGCAGACCTAACCAATACATCCAGGATGACATAATACAGCTATGCTGCAGCAAGCTCCGCTGCCTTTTTCTCCTCCCTCTAGTGAGGAGAAAGAGGGGGATTCAGATTGTTTTTTAAGGGGCTTTCTGGTTTTTGTTGGCAGCATTAGTCCTGACAGTTCCTTATTACAGCTGGAGTTCCCTGGGGCAGATATTACCAATAGACCTTCAATTTCACACATCACAATTATTATGTACCATTATTATTATGAACAATTATTAAGCACCATCCTCAAGTAAGGCACTGTACAAAGTGGGCATCACGCGATCCCTGCCTTCAAAGAGCTTATGATCTAAGAAAGTCAACAGTTTCACAGAGACATCTCTCAAGTATATACTGACCATCAATCAGATGTATCTATTTGACGAAGAATGAAAGTATTGCCATTAAATCACATTCTCCCCGCCCTTAGAAAGGGTGACAAATCAGATCTGTAGCATTGGGGAGATGGGAAGAGGGCTGTGGGAAGTTCAGTAGGAGAAGCAGCGTGGCTCAGTGGAAAGAGCACGGGCTTTGGAGTCAGAGGTCATGGGTTCGAATCCTGGCTCCTCCACATGTCTGCTGTGTGACCTTGGGCAAGTCACTTAACTTCTCTGAGCTTCAGTTACCTCATCTGCAAAATGGGGATTAAGACTGTGAGCCCCACGTGGGACAACCTGATCTCTTTGTATCCCCCAGCGCTTAGAACAGTGCTTTGCACATAGTAAGCGCTTAACAAATGCCAACATTATTATTATTTCGGCAATCTCTTTGCTCTTGCAGTGTCTCAGTGGGAGACTCCAGCTCCTTCAAAAAGAAGGAGCACTGGAGATTGTGTGTGTTGGGGGGTGGTGGTGGGAGCGTACGTGGGCATGCGTGCAAAGAACCAGATTTGCTTCAGAGGACCGTTTCCTCTTAGAGCCACATCTCACCCAGTGAATTCCCTCCAAGAAAGCAAGTTATGGTGCCATTCTGTGTGTCTCCATAATAGATCCGTCCTTCAGGAAGTGGGAACTTGGGGTGATGGAACTCTGGGCAAACCTCAAAAGCACATTCTAATTTGAGATGGGGTTGTTATCTCTGCATTCTCCCAGTTAATGAAAGCAAGGGCCAATTCCTTGCTGTATCTGTATTTTCTGGAACGTATTCCGTTGCTAATTAAGGGAGAGACAGATGGAAGCAGGTGAAGTTTAATTTTCCAACCTTGGCTTTTTCAGAGGCAATTAGACACACCTGAAAGGAAACACCTTTTTCAAATGAAGAAAGATCTGACCTAAGAAGGCAACAGATATTACGGAGGCGGGCAGATCTCCTTCCCGGCTTGTTGTGTGTCGACTGCCTGCCCACAGAGCACCACAGACTGACTAGGTTAATGAATGCTTTAATGGCTCTTACAGGCTTCTCAATGAAGTTCTTAATTTTGTCTGTAAGGAACTCCTTAATGGACAAAGAACAACATCACCCAAAGCCGAAATGGTCTTTGGACTGCATTCCCCAAAATTAGGGCAAATGGTGAGGCAAAACTCTCCTTCTGTCCTCTAGGGAAGGTTTGTAAGGTGGATTCTGCTCAGGTGCCTCAGCAATGCCTGCTCAGTGGGTTGACGAACCTATTTCCTCCAATCCCCCATCTGCCCTGCTCTTGAGTTTTTGTCCTACCAATTGGAAATGTACGAAAGGTCAGCTTATCTAGACATGACCCACAAAAGCAGCGTGGCCTAGTGGATACAGCATGGGCTTGGGAATCAGAAGGAGCTGGGTCCTAATCCTGGCTCTGTCACTTGTCTACTGTGTGACCTTGGGCAAATCACTTATCTTCTCTGTGCCTCAGTTTCCTCATCGGTAAAATGGAGATTAAGACCATGAGCCTCATGTAGGACAGGGGTGTCCAACCTGATTAGCTTGATCCAGTGCTAACCCCAGCTCTTAGAACAGCACTTGGCAAATATAGTAAGAGCTTAACAAATACCATCATGACTCTTGCCTTGCATCCCTGTTGGTTAGGAAGCAGTGTGGCCTAGTGGAAAGAGTACTGGACTGAATGGCAGGAGACCTGGGTTCTCATCCCGGCCCCGCCGCTTGCCTGTGGCGTGACCTTCAACAAGTCACTAACTTCTCTGTAATTCAGTTACCTCATCTGTAAAGTGGAGTTTCAATACCTGATCTCTCTTCTCCTTAGACTTTGATCCCCATGAGGGACAGGGCCTATATCCAATTGTACTGTGTCTGTCCCTGCTAGCACATAGAAAGCCCTGAACAAATAGCACAATTATTATTATTCCCTCACAGCATTTACGTACATATATTTACACTCACTTTTCTCCCCTACTTCTAATTTATTTTAATGTCTGTCTCCCTTGCCAGACTGTAAAATCCTCGAGGGCAGGGATTGTAATGACTTACTCTATTGGAATCTCCCAAAAGCTTAGTTCAGTGCACTGCACACAATATATGTCATTGATTGATTGATGATTGATGGGAGAGCCTTGGGAGATAGTGAGTAGGGCTGTCTCTGGTGACTGCTGAATCCAGTTACTACCAATTCCTCCTCAGTACCTGGAAGAAAGGCCAGGCTGTTCTGTACACTCACACCTGAGACTTGGGGAGCTGGATTGGGATAATACTAGTAATAATAATAATAATAACAATAATAATAATAATGGCATTTATTAAGTGCTTACTATGTGCAAAGCACTGTTCTAAGTGCTGGGGAGGTTACAAGGTGGTCAGGTTGTCCCACGGGGGGGCTCACAGTCTTAATCCCTATTTTACAGATGAGATAACTGAGGCACAGAGAAGTGAAGTGACTTGCCCAAAGTCACACAGCTGACACTTGGTGGAGCCAAGATTTGAACCCTTGACCCCTGACTCCAAAGCCAGTGCTCTTTCCACTGAGTCACGCTGCTTCTCTTGGTATAAGAAAGCCAAAAGGGTGGAAGAATGCTGCCTAATGAAATTGCCTGATATTTCCAAGAATTATTCATTCAATCGTATTTACTGAGCACTTACTGTGTGCAGAGCACTGTATTAAGTGCTTGGGAAGTACAAGTTGGCAACACAATTAGGTCTACCAACCTTATTGAACTCTCCCAAATGCTTAGTAGAATGCTCTACACACAATAAGCGTTCAATGAATGCCCTCATCTGATGGATTGATTGAGAGCAATGCTTTCCTCTTGTGGCGTTTCCTATTTATCCATTCAGTCGTATTTATTGAGTGCTTACTGTGTGCAGAGTAGTAATAATAATGATAGCATTTATTAAGCACTGACTATGTGAAAAGCACTGTTCTAAGCACTGGAGAGGTTACAAGATGATCAGGTCATCCCACGGGGGGGCTCAAAGTCTTAATCCCCATTTTCCAGATGAGGGAACTGAGGCACAGAGAAGTGAAGTGACTTGACCAAAGTCACACAGCTGACAGTTGGCAGAGCCAGGATTTGAACCCATGATCTCTGACTCCAAAGCCCATGCTCTTTCCACTGGGCCACGCTGCTTCTCTAGTAGCCAGCTGAACAGAAAAAAATATGTAAATACTGCACTTACATTTCAGTAAGCTTGCAGGTCTCTACAAAGGTTTCAGCAAGATCTTTAGCTCACATGAGGCAGTGACAGCCCACCATTCATGCCAGATGGCCAATCCCAGACTAAGCACTTGGGAGAGTACAATATAACAATAAACGGGCGTATTCCCTGTCCACAATCAATCAATCATCAATCAATCAATCGTATTTATTGAGCGCTTACTGTGTGCAGAGCACTGTACTAAGCGCTTGGGAAGTACAAGTTGGCAACACATAGAGACGGTCCCTACCCAATAGTGGGCTCACAGTCTAGAAGGGGGAGACAGAGAACAAAGCAAAACATACTAACAAAATAAAATAAATAGAATAGATCCTATTTATCTCCACAATGAGTTTACAGTCTGGAGTGGGAGACAGACTACTCCCACCCACCTTCCATTCTCCTAGTGACACCCAGTGGAAAGAGCATAGGTCTGGGATTCAGAGGGTTCTGATTCTGGCTCCCTCACTTGACTGCTGTGTGCACTTGGGCAAGTCACTTGCCTTTTCTGTGCCTTCATTTCCGTATTTGTAAAATAGAGGTTGAATATCTGATCTTTCTCTCCCACGTGATCTGATTATCTCGTATCTACCCCCAGCACTTAGAACAGTGTTTGACACGTAGTACGCACTTCACAAATACCACAAATGATTATTATTGTTATTAACCCCCTCTGTTTCCACTTCAATACTTCTGTGTCATCTATGCCCTTGCATCTTGATAGCTTAAGCAGACTGTTAGCGCCTTTTAGGCATGGAATGTGTCTACCAACTCTGTTAAATTGTACTTGCCCAAGCATTTAGTACAGTGCTCTGCACATAGTGCTCAAGAAATGCCATTGATTGATACTCTCCCAACCTTTCCTGCACAACACTTGTGAACATATCTTTAACTGTTTTTCATTCCTCTACCTGTAATTTATTTTAGTATCTGTCTCCTCCTTTAGATTATCCACTCCTTGAGGGCAGGAATCATGTCTCTGAACTCTATTGTAGTCTCATAAGTGCTTAATTCATTCAATCATATTTATTAAGCACTTACTGTGTGCAGAGTACTGTTCTAAGCACTTATAAAGTGCTCTGCATAGGGTAGATGCTCAATAAATACCATCAGTCCATTAATGGACTAGGCAGGAGTGATGACTTTGGGCTTGTCTCGTAGTTACAGAACGTTTCCCTTTAAATTCCACAGCAACTGTCTGTTATCTAGGTTCTCAAAGTGCAATCTCTGGGGTACCATAGCTGACCCTTCAAGGTGATGGATAAACGTGAGCACTGCAGGTTGGAGAACTAGCGAAATCTAGGGAAAAATGGAATTTTGGGTGAAGCTTAACTGTAGCTAGAGAGGGACAAGATCATAAAATCTTTATTCCTACCTTGTCCACCAGTCCTTCAGCCCTCTGAGCAGGCATTTCTGGGGCAGCTGAAGACAACTGGCTTTCACTAGCTACAATTGTGCCTTAGAAAATAGAGGAAGGTTCTGTCACATTGGTTGGCCTAATTCCAGGGAATCCAGTCAAAAGACAATTTAGGTGTTGTATGCTGTTGTTCTTAGCCCACAAAAGGAAGACTTAAACCTGAAATGTCCTGTTGAGTCTTGCCAAGAGGCCGTCATAGGATCCATCTTGATTCTGAGCAAGGGCGTGGGAGTAAGAAGGATCTGGATTCTAATCCCAGCATTGCCACTGGTCTGCTGTGTGACCTTAGGCAAGTCACTTAACTTCTCTGTGCCTTAGTTACCTCATCTGAAAAATAGAAATAAAGACTGTGAGACCCCGGTGGGTCAAGGACTGTGTCCAACATGATTAACTTGTATCTACCCCAGCACATAGAACAGTGCTTGACACATAGTAAGTGCTCAAAAAATTTCATTATTATTGTTATGTACCAAGCATCTCGATCAGGTCTCCCTAACTCTGCCCATTCTCATATTATAGGAACAAATGTAGGCAAGAACTTTCTGTCCAGCCTTTGGAAAGTGGCATAAAATGCTACATTCCTTGAACACCATTAGTGTAAAAGAAAGTTTAACACACACACACACACACACACACACACACACACACACACACACACACACACACACACATATATATATATATATATCCCATACCATTCATCCTAAATGTTCAGTCTTTCACATATCTCATTCTATCCTCACTATCTCCCACTTCCCCTTGAGGTGATGAGGGATAGGTTTAATCATCCAATTTTCTATCTGGGGATACTGAGGCCCAGGGCAGTTAGGTGGCTTCACCAAGTCTACATGGCCAGAAAGTGACAGAGGTGGTATTAGAACTTCAGTCTTCAGCCTCTCAGGCTAGGGATCTCTCCACTAGACTGTGAATTATTGCCTATGACTTTGGCTCCAGAGCCTCATTTGGCCTTTGGCAATTAAATAAGCCAAGGGCTACCAAATTAAGGCATTCCTAATAACAGTTACCTTGGCTGAATAAGAACCCATCACCCTCAGTGTTCTGCACACAGTAAGCGCTCAATAAATACGATTGAATGAATGAATTAATGAATAGTAAGCACTTAATAAATGCCATCATTATTATTATTAAACCAGATTCGGGCTCATCCAAGCTTCACTGTGGAGCTGCATTTGGTTAAAAAAAAAATCCATGTTTCTTATGTTCTTTCATGAGAAAGTTTGGGATGTTCCCTGTTCCATCCCTAGCCCTGTAGAAGACAACTCTCACCCGATTCCTCCAAGCCTCCCTTTGCCACTGATGGGGAAGAATACCAGGAAGGCTGGATCAGTGGTCTGACCCAGTAATGGTGTCACCGCTGTTCTTATATTCACCTGGCAGTGCTTCGGATGACCGTCAGCCTGAGAGAGCAGATGACGGAAGCTCCTCAGACGTTGGAAAAGATTTCTGGTGGTATCAGATTCTCAGGGGAACTGTGATACGTTGATAAATAGCAATACAAGATGCCAAAGCAGCATAATAAGTGGCCAAAGGAGCTCGGCCCTTTGAGTGTGGCATTCCCTCCCCACCAGAGAATCTGTAGCACCTTTGTTCATGCCTTGAACAAGTCTGGGGATTGAGGCAGGGGATTGAGTGGCTTTCTAAGGGCCTTGAGGACCAAAGCTCAGGGCAGACACCTGGTTTCAGCCAGGATGTAGTGGCTAATTGATCCACAAGGCATCGATGGGAAGGATAAAGGGGTCCGCGGGAGGGACAGCTAGAGATGGGGGCCCGTGAAAGGATCAGAAGGCATGAGCTGGAAGGATCAGACCTGAGAAGGCCTAGGGACTTCTGGCTAGGGCCGTGTAGCCTCTCAGTGAAGTACTCACTGAGCACGCCCTGCCCAGGCCCAGGCCTGGCTCTACTTCCCAGAACCTCTGTGTCTCTTGGTGTTGGAGAAGGCGATAAGGGGGATGATGATCCACAACTCACTTTTTTGTTCCTAGGCCTTGAATCCAGGAAGCCAGGTCAGAAAGTCTCAAATCATACCCTCTGACTGCAGTCGCTGTTCGGAGGGACCTTGTGCCCCTGGGGGCTGTGGCATGCACGGTGTCCTGACATGTTTCCTCGCCTTTGCGTTGGTGTTGGCGGTGTGTTGTCTTTCCTGCCGGCCCCTTACTCCTCTCTCTTTCTCTTTCTCCCCCCAACCCCATCCCCGTCCCCCCCTCCCTGACCCTGGTCACCCCACCCACCCAGCCGACAAGGTGAACGACGACTTCTACTCCAAACGTCGGCACCTGGCCGAGCTGGCCACCAAGGGCAGCCTGCCGCTGCACCCGGTGCACGTGGAGGAGGAGCCTCGGCCCTACAGCCCCGAGCACGGCCCTGGCAAGCAGAACGGGCACAAGTCCCGCACCTCCAAAATGCACATGCACCCCCTGGCCTACACCTCCAACTCCAACTTCAAGGGCTGGGACGCCAACGAGCCCTCCCTGCGGCGGCAGGCCTTCGCCAACAAGGGCAAGCACGGGGCCGCTGAGCCGGCCTCCAGCGAACCGCTGGCCACCCGGAGCCAGCACTACCTGCCCCCACAGCCATACTTCATCACTAACAGCAAAACAGAGGTGACTGTCTGAGCTTTAATTCTGGAACGTCCTGATGACCACACACAACTAAGAGAGGCAAAAAACAACCACACACAAACACACATACACACACAGCTAAAACCATTAACCAACCGATCGGTGATGTGGAGAGGATCTTGGCCTCGGGGACTCCCTAGTACACAGGCAATGGGCAGCCTGGGACAGGAGAAAAGACAATCAGCAATACACCGAATGGAGAATTAGCAACTCTGTCACACTTTCCACTGGAGACCGCAGAATAATGAGCCCAAACCATGTGACTATCTTTTTTTTTACTTGAAATTAAAATCCATGATGAGTAGCACAATTCCAGAGAAACTTTCCATTTGCAGAAACTTTAAACTATGAGAAATTTATTCCTGATGCGGGAGTGAGAGAGAGGGAGGGAGAGAAAGAGAGAGAGAGAGAGAGAGAAAGAGAGAGAGAGAGAAAGAGAGAGAGAGAGAGAGAGAGAGAGAGAGAGAGAGAGAGAGAGAGAGAGAGAATGAGCACATAGGAGAATAAGGTCTCCTGGAACCCTACCATAACCCATTGCTTTGGTCAGGAACTTTTGATTCCATTCTAAGAGAACAACTGGTTCTCAGACGCCTGCCTGGGAAAGCCAAGGAAGGCACTCTCACCACTCAGCCTGCCATTTGCCGAACTCTCATATCATCCCTGTTGGAAGCAAAAAAACAACACACATGAAGAAAAAAAAAACACCTTGCGCCCACCACCTTCTAACAAAATGAGGCAAAGACTATTCCAAGTAAAGATGACTGAGACTGTCACAGTTGCAGAGTGCAGGGTGAACTTTCTGGCCAGGAGAGGGTTTAGAGGCGTGCAAAAGAACCTCTTTTTATATAAAAAAAAAGAAAAGCATAAAAGGACAAATAATAACCAGCTGCAGAACAAAAATATTTTTCCCAGTCTCCAGACGGAGAGATGTTTGTTTGAAACACAGCAGCAGAGCAAGGCGAGGGGAAAACCCATCCTTAGCCCTCCCCGAAGCAGCCGTTTGCCTCGCAGAGCAGGAAGGTAACAAATCTTACTTAACTGTCTGTTCCCAACTCTCCTTCACCCTGAGTGTGTCGCCTGACTTCAACTGCTTTGGACTGAAAATGACTAAGCCTGGGTGGTGCCTTCAATGTATTACTATTGTTCGATGACAGTCTTGTTTTCTGAGTGAAAATCTGTGTTACTTTAGGCTTATTTCCTCATGATTTACTAAAGTATTAGGAGTTGTTTCCATACCTCCTTTAGTTGCCGAGCACTCTTGTTTCTCCTTTTGTTGTGGTAGCACAGCCGGGGGTTCACAGTCAGGAAAACTCCCCCCACCCACAAACACCTCTCCTCCCCCTGCCCCCTACACACATTCCCACCCTAAAGTTTCCCTTTCCACACACACCTCTCCTCCCCCTGCCCTCCACACACATTCCCACCCTAGAGTTTCCCTTTCCATAAACATTGCTTTTTTCAGCCAAAATGACCTAAAGTTGAGTTGCCTTTGGGAACAGTCTTCTAGATTGGATGCTTCTTTGTTATTGGGTTCCAGGGCATGTGAGACTTTGGCCCATTGGGGTTTGATTGTTGTCCCAGCCTGACCCTGAGAGAAGCAGGGGGGGAGGGAAGATGGGAGTTCCCGCCCAAACTGTGGCTGACTCTGTTAGTCCTCTGTTGTCCATGTCTTGCTCCTAATGCAGGAGGAGAGAGCTAAGATGGTAGACCTGTCTGCAGCCAGGTGGGGTTCACTGTATAGCAGCCAGAAACATCCAGACCTGAGCAGGGTGGCTTCTGGGGGGGGTCCCAGCATTTAGGCATCATGAGGGAGCAAGTTCCTGGCCCCAGGGCTAGTCCTCACCCTCTCCCATGCCCCAAAGTCCTAATCTGCACATCATTCCCTTCCTTTCCACCCAAGGAGTCATCAGCACTTATGTCATATAGCTCCCATCCCATCAGACCCTGCCTGGAATCTCTCCCTGATGAGTTTCCCTCCAACACCAGTCCTACTAGTCTTTGGCGGCGGATGTGTGCAGTGTAGTGAACGGTACTCAGTAATGGGGTGGAAGGAGGTGGAATTGCAGGCCAGAAAGAAACGCTTATTTCAAAATGGTGAGTCACCTGGAGGGTTGCCAAAACATCCTCAGTGAAAGAAACAGGTAGAAATGGCCAGAATCAATGGACCCAGTGCATGTATGAAAGAGGTCAGGGGGGTGGGGGGGAGAGAGAAAGAAAGGAAGAGTAGAGAGAGAGAGGGGAAAAAAGTGAAAGCAGGGAGAAGTGTAGAGAATTTGGGAAAAAGGAAACAGGAGAAAAAGAAAGAAAGGGGAAAGGGAAAGAAGAATAGAGAAAGAAGGGAAATGTGAAAGGGAGAGAAAGACAGAGGGAAGAGAGCCAGGTTGGGGCCTGAAGCGCACAAAGGGAAGGCCAGCTCTGGAGCCATCTCCAAAGGAGGGTCTCAGGTCGTGCTCTCTAACTGGGCTACTACACAGGATGGTAGACTGGCTATTTGGCCTTTAACTCCAATGGGTGGGGGACTGCATCTCAGAGAAGAAGACTTTAGCCATTCAAGACCCTCTCACACCCCCTGTGTGCATTTAATTGATCCTAACCACCTCTACCAGTGGCTGTTTGGGCTGCACTGGCCCCTGAACAGAGTATTTGTTGCTCTGAACCCAATGGCTTTGGGTCCTACCCCTGGCAACTGCAACCTACTCCACAAAAGTTTTGTGTACCTTGAGCATATTTCATGTGACGATATTTTAGTAATTGTATGTTCTGTAAGTAAACCCGTGTTAATACTTGTTAACTGCAGAGTTTGAGACCAATAATACTTCCTACAATAAAAACGTTTGTTTGTTTTCTAAGAATGTTTATTTGTAAACATATGTATTCACTATATTAATATAAATTTCTTACCTGGCAATAAATCTGATTACATGTGAAGTTGGTGGCTGGCATGAATCCACCCCGTCCTTCCTCCCGTCATTTCCCACTGAGGGAAATCGACCCAGCCAGATCTAACTTGTATTATCTGGCACGGTGAGAGGATATTCCGAACATGAACTATTTCAGTCTTCCCAACACCCTGGCTCTGTTTTGTGGAAGAGAAGCTGAAACTGACAGAAGGTGAGATCCTGTCAGGTGTAGAAGTTGCTCACTTCACCTCCATCTGCTAAATGCCAGAGGAGCCAATCCAGAGTAGCGGATCTGAAGTTGCTCAGGATGTCAGTGGCAGTCGCTAGCTGCCTCTGTGCCAGTTAAGACCGTGCTGATGATTTAGAAAGTGCTCACTGAGCCACCGGTAACTCGGACTTCCATGGCCTGTTATCGAGTGTTCACAGGAAGCACAGCACCTTGCTGAGGATTTGGTCCTCCCTTCCCTCCCACCCACCCCCAAATCCCTCCTGCAGAGCAAAGACCGGGACAGCTGAACCATTGCAGTTTGATGTCGGTTCCAGAGATGCTGCAGACGTCCAGGACACAAGCCCAGAAAGGGAGGCATTCTCATCTCAAAGAAATCTTTGAAAGATTTCCTTGGAACGCACTAACCCCAGGCTTTTGACCCTCTGTACTCCCTGCCATCTGTCCTAGCCAGGATATTCCATGATTGGGAAAGAAGTGTGGCATGCTCAAAATCTCTTGGATTATCTATGTTGTTAAGCGCACAGGCAAGGGAGGGTGCTTGTTGGGTATGGCTTTGTTTTCCGAGTAAAGCAGGAAAAAGAGCACTATAATAGATGAGCAGGAGGGAATTGGGTTGTTTCTTTTGGGTAAAATGTCCCCCACTTCAAGCTCTATCTGAGGAAGTGAAAAACAAAACAGGTGGTGAGAAGGGCTTCAGCCAGCCAGTTTTCTGGGAGGCAAGTGGGATGGACATATTTTTAGGGGCTGGTGAGTACCAAAGTTCATAAATCTGGGTGGCTGGAGATGGGGAAATCGGGTTGCCAACGGCCACTTGTTCTCTAACTGACTCTCCAATGCTCTCAAGACAAATACATTGTTCCAGCTGGCAAGCAACCCAGACCAAAGAAGCAGGACTCCATCCCTTTCCAGGACATCCTTCTCTCTCCAGGGCAGACCAGGGGCAGAGGGATCTCTTTCTCAGGAATTGTCTTCCTTCCAACCAAACCCTCGCCCCCCACTCCAGATTGGGAGAAAGCAGAAAGGTAGGGGAAAAGGTAAGCCGATGTTTACATTTGGAACCACTCATTTAAATGTTTAGGATTCCCTCTAGGAAGAGGGACAGTTGATGGTTTAATTTTGGGTCTGTTTTTTAGCTTGATGTTGGAAATGGATGATGTGTGAATATCACTCATTTGTGATATTTGTTAAGCACTTACTGTGCCAAGCACTGAGAAGAGGCATTGCCTAGTGGATAGACCCTCGTGGGCCTGGAGTCAGAACGACCTGGGCTCTAATCCTGGCTCTGCCACTTGTCTGCTGGGTGACCTTGGGCAATTCACTTAACTTGTCTGTGTCTCTTGTCAGTGTCCAACCTGTTTAACCTGTATCTACCACAGAGCTTGGTACAGTGCCTGGCACATAGTAAGTGATTATCGAAGGCCCTGGGGTAGATACAAGATAATCGATCAGTCAATGATTCTTATTGAGTACTTACTGATTGGACACAGCCCTTGTCCCACATGGGACTCACAGGCTCAGATATCTGATCTCTATTTTCACAGATGAAGAAACTGAGGCACAGAGAAATGAAGTAACTTGTCCAAGATCACACAGCAGGAAAGTGGCAGATCCGCAGTTAGAATTCCCAATGCTGTGCTCTTTCCTTTAGGCCATGCCACTTGCCCTTCTTGACACAGGTGAATCAGCTCCAGAAATAGGCAGACGGGGAATTTCCTGGAAGAAAGGAAAACTCTTTTGGAAACTCATAAAGCAGGGAACTGCTGATTGAACTCCAGGTTCAGTTTCCTTCTGGCCTAAGAGAGTGAATTCCCCTTCCCAGAGGGCCTAGCTTACTCCTTGGGAAGAGTTTCTGCAGAGGAGCAGTTGAGCCTATCTTGCCCATTCCTTCACTGGTCTTGGAAAGGCTGGTGTGTTTTCACTTGACACTTGAGCCTGGTCACGAAGGGAATAGCTTGTTGAATGGGGGTCAACGTGGAGTCATTCGGTTTTTAGGTGACCATGTTACTTTGCCATTCATTTCATTCATTTGTTCATTCAATCGTATTTATTGAGCGCTTACTGTGTGCAGAGCACTGGACTAAGCACTTGGGAAGTACAAATCGGCAACAGATAGAGACGATCCCTACCCAACAACAGGTTCACAGTCTAGAAGGGGGAGACAGACAACCAAAAACAAGTAGACAGGTGTCAATACCACCAATACAATTTAACTTTGGGCTCCCCACTGGGGCTTACTTTCTCCTTGTAAACACTTCAGATTGAATTTAAAAACAAAAATGATATTTGTTAATCACTTACTCTGTGCCAGGTATTGTATTAAGCGCTTGGGTGGATACAAAATAGACTGGATACAGATCATGCCCCATATGGCACTCACAGTCTTAATCCCCATTTACAGAAAGGAAACTGAGGCACAGAAAAGTTAATTGACTTGACCAAGGTCACACAGCAGATGTGGCAGAGCTGGTATTAGAACCCAGGTCCTCTGACTCCCAAGCCCACGCTCTTTCCACTAGGCCACGTTGCTTCTGTGATCGAATGAATTGAAAGGCATCTTGAGGAAAAAGTATAATGTTTGTTTTCTTCTCCAGATCGGTTTTTCTATGTGACAATAGAGATTGGAACCCAGCATGGTGGCTCTGTGTTTGCAGCAGTCATCGGAGGGACAGGCTGGGGCCTGGTTCAGTAATGTGAATTCCTGATTACTTTCCAGGAGCTTTATGTCATGTTGGTAGCTCCTTGCCAAACGGACAGGGTTTGGAGTGGGAAAGGAGAGAGGAGAGATGGAGAAATGATAATTGTGGTATTTCTTAAGGACCAAGTACCATACTAAGCACTGGAGTGGCTATCAGCTACCCACATGGAGTTCACAGTCTAAGTAGGAGGAAGAACAGGAATTGTGTCTGCATTTGACAGATGAGGACAATGAGAAACAGAGAAGTTAAGCCACTGGCCCAAGGTTACCCAGCAGCCAGGTGGCGGAGCTGGGATGAGAGCCCAGAAAATTGGGCAAAGCCTCTGGTTCTGCCCAAGGAGAGAAACTGAAAAGAGGCTGGAACCCAAGGAGACTAATAATACGTGATGTAGACCCCTGATCCAAGCATTGCTCTCTATCCCTCTGCTTTTCTCTTCACCCCCAGGACCGTTTGCCTTGGCTCCTTTCAGGACCGGGATCTATGCTGGGCTGAGGGCTTTTTTTATGGTATTTGTTAAGCACTTACTGTATGCCAGGTACTGTACTAAGCACCAGAGTAGACTCAAGCTAATCAGGTTGGACATAGTCTGTGTCCCACATGGGGCTCACAGTCTTAACCCCCATTTCATAGATGAGGTAACTGAGGCACAGAGAAGGTAAGTGACTTGCCCAGGGTCACGTGGTAGACAAGTGGCAGAACTGGGAGTAGAACCCAGGTTCTTCCGACTCCCAGTCCCATGCTCTATCCACTAGACTGTGCTGCTTCTCACTTCCCTCCCCCTCTAAGCCTCGGTTAGCAGGACAGATTAGCAGGATATGGGAGCATTACCTTTAGCCATGTAAAACTCAACTTCACAACAAGTTGCTGCAGGTTGCCCAGAACGGTGCTGCCAAGAAACCAAAACACCATGGTGCCCCTTGGAAACCAGCTCCTCTGATGCCCAACAGCCTGACTTTCCCAGCCCACTTGGTAACCAAAGCATCTAACAAGGCATCATCATTAAGACACAGCTGCTTTCCTCCATATCCCCTCAAAGAAAGCTGCATGGCCTAGAGGAAAGAGCATGAGCCTTGGAACAGTCAAAATACCTGGATTCTAATCCTGGCTTTGCAACTTGTCTGCCGTGTGACCTAGGGCAAATCACTTAACGTCCCTGTGCCTCAATTTCCTCATCAGTGAAAGTGTAGAGTCAGTTTCTGTTCTCCCTCTCATATAGACTGTGAGTCTCATGTGAAACAGGGACAGATTTCACTGATTATCTTGTATTTACCCCAGCACTTAATGCAGTGCTTAGCACATAGTAAGCACTTAGCACCAATAATGATGATGGTATTTGTTAAGTGCTTACTATGTGCCAAGCACTCTTCTAAGCGCTGGGGGGATACAGGGTGATCAGGTTGTCCCACATGGGGCTCACAATCTTAATCCCCATTTTACAGATGAGGTAACTGAGGCACAGAGAAGTTAAGTGACTTGCCCAAAGTCACACAGCTAAGTAGGGAAGCCAGCATTAGAACCCATGACCTCTGACTCCGAAGCCCGTGCTCTTTCCACTGAGCCACACTGCTTCTCTAAGGACAGCCTCCTTGAGCTCTCTGGCCACCCAGTAACATACCACATGCTCCTCATTATAAATTTGAGCTATGACTTCTTTTGGGACCATGCAGTAATATGGATAGTGGAAAGGAAAGGTCATTTTCAGAGAATGGAGTTTTATTCCATTCCTTGTCACATTCTACACCCTAACCAGTGCTGGGCTGAGGAGTTCCAATAGAGTTTTCACGTCAAAAGATGTCATGGTTGTTAGATATAATTTTGTCTTATCCCCTTCAATTTGCCTTCTGGGCCAATTTGGAAACTTCAATCTGATTCAGGTTTTTCTAATGCTTTTTTATGGCAGTACAATAATTTGGTTTTGTAAAAAAAAAAAAAGAACCTTCATTCTTCCTCAGAAGGAACAAAATGTGCAGGATCTGAAGGAGGGGTTTATGATGTGAAGATGTGTTATTTTCTGGCAATTTATATTTCTGCAGATTTCTTTGCTGAACTAGAAATTATTGTGCAACCTTGGGCAGTAGAAATTCCAGGGCCCAGGTGGCTCCCGGTCTAGATTTCCTTAGCTAGGGAATGTCCCTCAAGGTTTTGAGCCCCAGGTTTGAGTCGGGGGAGACCTCACTACCCAACCCCTGACCCTGGGTCCCACTGATGCATACTGAAGCTGAGATCAGAGGTAAGGAACTGACCGATAACAGTGGAGTTTAATGTTGTAAATGATGAACAACCCTCAACCCAGACCCAAAGATGTCAGAACCAAGAGCCCTCCCTGAGGGTCAATCAATCATATTTATTGAGTGCTTACTGTGTGAAGGCCACTGTACTAAGTGCTTGGGAGAGTACAAACAACAATATTATAGACACATTCCCTGTCCACATGAGTTTACAGTTTAGATGGAGAGACAGGCATTTATATGAATAAGTAAATTATAGATATGTACATAAGTGCTGTGGGGCTGGGGTGGGGTGTGGGGTGGTGAATAAAGGGAGCAAGTCAGGGCCACTCAGAAGGGCGTGGGAAAAGAGGAAATTAGGGCTTAATCAGGGAAGGCCTGTCAGAGAAGATGTGCCTTCAATAAGGATTTGAAGGCGAGCAGAGTAATTGTCTGTTGGATGTGTAAAGGGAGGGTGTTCCAGGCCAAAGGCAGGACATGAGTGAGAATTCGAATATAGTGATGGTGGTTTGCAGAATACCATAAACACACATGCTCTCATCCCTGGAAGGCAGGCAGGGATGCAACCCTTGGTGAAATGCACACAGGGATGAAACCCATTCACAACCAAAGTGACTGCAGCCCAGTTCTGATGCTGGTTGCCCAGGGAAGCAGCTGTTGTGGCCTTCGTGAGAAGCAGCGTGGCTCAGTGGAAAGAGCACGGGCTTTGGAGTCAGAGGTCATGGGTTCAAATCCTGACTCCACCAATTGCCAGGTGAGTGACTTTGGGCAAGTCACGTAACTTCTCTGTGCCTCAGTCACCTCATCAGTAAAATGGGAATTAAGACTGTGAGCCCCCTGTGAGACAACCTGATCACCTTGTAACCTCTCCAGTGCTTAGAATAGTGCTGGGCACATAGTAAGCACTTAATAAATGTCATTATTATTATTCTTCACATCGGTGGCATGTTAGAGGCTAATCTCCTCCAAGGGGCCTTCCTTGACTAAACCATCATTTCCTCTTCTCCCACTCCCTTCTGCATTGCCCTTGCACTTGGATTTGCTTCCTTTATTTACCCCTTCCTCAGCCCCAAAGCACTTATGTACTACATATCCACAATTTATTTATTTACATTAATGTCATTCTCCCCCTCTAGACTGTAAACTCATTGTGGGCAGGGAACATTTCTACCAACTCTGTTATAATGCACTCTTCCAAGCACTTAGTATGGTGCTCTGCCTAAAGTAAGTGCTCAATATATACGATTGATAAATTGATTCACCTCCTAGGTGAGCCATCTATTTCCAAGCTGCCTGTTAAATCTGATAATCAGAGAGCTGTCCTGGGTGATTCTTTGATCAGAAACCTTCACCAGTGCCAGCAACACCCCAGGAGGTATTCTGTCACTTCACCCCGACTGACTGCTGTGATGTTTGGGGCAGAACTGAGTAAAGGGTTATGGGTATTTGGTCTTGGTTGGAGGTGTTAGAAAGGAAATATTGGACGGACTTTGATATCAAAGATCTGAGTTTCATTTATTACAATCAAGTTGGTTTCTGCCCTGGAAAACAAGTTTTGATTCACTCTGAAGCAGTAATAAGTGTGATATTTGTTAAGGGCTTACTATGTGCCTACCGCTGTACTAAGCACTGAGGTAGATACAAGATAATCAAGTCCCAGGTGGGGCTCACAGTCTAAGTAGGAGGGAACGCAGGAATTGTTGAGGGAAATGAGGCACAGAGAAGTGACTTGACCAAGGTCATAGAGCAGATGTAGAACATGGCCACAGGACTGTGCTCTTTCCAGTAGGCCACACTGCTTCCTGCTATGTCACTGTGCCCAGATTTTACCCAGCTGTGGAATGGAAATGCCATTACTTCCCACCAGATCAGGAGCCCAGGAGACACTGAGATTTTGGAGTGGAAATCTCAGCTCACATGAGTCGTTATTCTGATGCCTCTGCAGAGAAGCTCTAGCCTCTTACAGCTGGGCCTCACGAAATCAGGATGGGCCAGAATGAAATCAGGCAGCAGGCCCAGTGACAGTGAGATTGGGGGGGGCCTATTGAGAAACAGGCAGATGTCATGAACTAGTTTTGTTCTGTTATCTGTCTTCCCCTTCTAGACTGTGAGCCCGTTGTTGGGTAGGGACCGTCTCCATATGTTGCCGATTTGTACTTCCCAAGTGCTTAGTACAGTGCTCTGCATACAGTAAGTGCTCAATAAATATGATTGAATGAAGGAATGAATGAAGGAAATGCCACCTTTTCAGCCTCTTCTATGTGTAAGGTTTTCCGGGGAATATGTGTGCCATGGAAATTTGTAGGGGCTAATGGTGGTTGAGGCCAACCCTAGTGTTCTTTTAAGGAGGAGGCAAAAAAGGAGATGCAGAAGGCAAGAAGGGGAAAGGCTATTAGGAAATACAGAAGGAGCCCATTCTGAATTTTTGGACAACAGGTGACTGGAAAGCACTTCTTCCCTCTTCTCTCAGGTCTTGGATTTCAGATGGTTCAGCAGAGCAAGAGGTTCTGATCAATCAAGCCATCCAACAGTGGTATTTATTGAGCCCTTACCGTGTACAGAGCACTGTACTAATTGCTTGAGAGGGGACAGTACAACAGAGTTAGCAGGTTTGTTCCCTGCCCACAATGAGTTGACAGCTCCAATCTCCATCCCTCCTGGCCCCTCTGAGGCTCAGTTCCCAATTTTTCTGCTCCAAACCTCCTGGGACCTATGGCCATTATGCAGCCTGCTTGCCCCCAAACAAGGATACACCACTGTGGTTCCAGTTCTTGGTTTGTATGAAATTGCTTGATTACCCTCCCAGAGTCAAGGAAGCACATCCAGTCCCTCAGACTCTCCCGCTGGCTTTCTCTGCCACCCAAAAATTGGGGGTTCTGTTTTTCATTCCTCCAAACAGCACAGTGTGAGGATTTCAATTACCTAAGGTGATTTTAACTAGGCCCAGCACAGAAATTGTCTTCTCAAGGAACCCCATTTTAGGAACACCCCATTATACTTCCAGTTAGCACTCCAGTGAACGATCTGTCATAGACTTGAGGACTTCATTTCTTCTGGCAAAATGATTTAAACAATCTTCCCCAGTTTTCTGTGAGAGTGGCATCGTTACTTAGAGCTTTTGCAATCACTGGTTGGCTTTGCTTAGCAACATTGCTCACAATTGTATCGGAAGTGGGCATCTCTTCACGTCAACAGGTGTTGACATTTCATTTTCTGAGCGTGCACAGTTTTAGGAACACTTGGACTGAAAATAAAAGAGGCTCACCATTTGAATGAGGGGTACAGTTTAGGGTCTGTTTTGGGGATGCTAGATAGTGTTTAAGCTGCAGGGCAAGCAATATAAGCAGAAAACCTTTTCCCTTCCTCTTCCCTAGCTCTCCATGATGGTTACCGCGGTTGTTTCATTAAATAGGGGAGAACATTCCTCAAGGATTAGGGATCTGGAATGGATTGAACCATGTGTACACCACCGATGTCTGGATATTTCCAAAAATACACAGGCTTTATGGATTTATAGGAGAAATCTTCAGCTGCCAATGGAGACCACCTGCAGGCAGGGTGAGACCCAAACTGTCCCAAACTGGTGAGAATTGGGCCTATTTGTGAACACTTGTAAAGACAGTACTTGCCCAGCCTCCTTTTAGCTGCCCACATAAATAGAACATTCATAAAAAAGCAGCATTATTACTCTATTTATTTATTTATTTTATTTGTACATATCTATTCTATTTATTTTATTTTGTTAGTATGTTTGGTTTTGTTCTCTGTCTCCCCCTTTTAGACTGTGAGCCCACTGTTGGGTAGGGACTGTCTCTATATGTTGCCAATTTGTACTTCCCAAGCACTTAGTACAGTGCTCTGCACATAGTAAGTGCTCAATAAATATGATTGATGATGATGAGCATGGCCTAATGGAGCAATCACAGGGTTGGGAGTCAGAGGACCTGGGTTCTAATTCCACCTCCACCATTTAATAATAATAATAATGATAATAATAATAATGATAGTATTTGTTAACGCTTACTATATGCATAACACTGTTCTAAGCGATGGGGGCTCACAGTTTTAATCCCCATTTTACAGATGAGGTAACTGAGGCACAGAGAAGTTGTGACTTGCCCAAAGTCACACAGCTGACAGTTGGCAGAGGCAGGATTTGAACCCATGGCCTCTGACTCCAAAGTCCGTGCTCTTTCCACTGATCCACACTGCTTCTGCTGCATTTGTCTGCTGTGTGGCCTTGGGCAAGTCACTTAACTTCTCCGTGCCTCAGTTCCCTCATCTGTATAATGGAGATTAACTCTTACTCCTTCCTACTTAGTCTGTGAGTCCCATGTCAGACAGGGTCTGTGTCCTACCTGGTTTACTTGTATCTACCCCAGTACTCAGAAAGGTGCTGGCATATAGTAAGAACTTACCAAGTACCATAATAATTATTCAGTGCATTTCACCTAATTTCTTCTTGCCTTAGTTTAAGATTTTGCTCAATCCTGACAAAAGATGGAAACATCTGTTCACCAGATTGATTGATTGATTTATTATCTGTGTAATAATCTCTCCTCTGTTAAAGATGGCTATAGGTCACCTCCCCCTGCCCCCACAAGCCTCTACTTCAGGGTAAATGAGAAAGCTCAGGCCCGATTCAGCAGGAATGTTCGAAAAGGATTGTGTCTGCTTCTATTCCTTTGTTTCTTGGCAACAGGGTTCCTGGGTGGAATTGGAAGCTAAACTTTTCTTGAGTTGTTGAGATGGTGTGTGAGAGCCCAGTAGGGTCATTAGCCAATGTCATGGACAGATTGGAAAGCCACTGTGTGCCTCCAGTCTGCTTCACTGGCTTGGGAGTAGTGTGATGATAATAATAATAATAAAAATAATGATAATTGATAATGACATTTGTTAAGTGCTTACTATGTGCAAAGCACTGTTCTAAGTGCTGGGGGGATACAAGGTGATCAGGATGTACCCATGTGGGGCTCACAATCTTAATCCCCATTTTACAGATGAGGTAACTGAGGCACAGAGAAGTTAAGTGACTTACCCAAAGTCACACAGCCGATAAGTGGCAGAGCCGGGATTAGAACCCATGACTTCTGACTCCCAAGCCCGGGCTCTGAGCCACACCGCTTCTCTAAATCTGGTAGAAAAGTAGGCAGCTTGGGGTCAGGAGACCTGGACTGTTAACTGGGTGCCGCTAATGGCCTGTCCACAAAACCTGCTCCGTATGTGCCTCCACTGACCGATCTGTAAAATGGGGACATTAATTCTTGCCTCTTTCTACTTCCTAAAATAAGATAATTGATGTCAAAGAGCTTTGGTAGATCAGTTTACTGTCGTATTTCAAAAAAGTGATTCTTGGATCTTAGGTATTTAAAAATGCAGCAGTGACTTGTTCCTTTCCCTGAAAAAAATCCTTTTAAGCCCCTTAACGAGGTTGACATAAGACTGGAATCAGCGGGAAATCTCTTATAAAGGGTGCCAAGTTGCCCCTGCAGTCTATGCTGCTGATGGCTTGGGCATGTGTATCTTTGAGAGAGAGTCTCTTGAATTGTTGTCTGCTGTGCACCTTTTCTGGTCCCTTGCCCTTTGGGGTGGGCATTGCTCAGACACGTGCACTTGAGTTGTTTTTGCAGAAGTGGGGATGATTTGCCTTGAGCCATCCACACTTTCCCACCTGATCCCTCTGTGCCCAGTGGCCCCTTCATGAGGTGGCCAGGAGGAATAATGGGAGCAGCCTGGAGTCATGGACAGAAGCAGCATGGCCTACTGGAAAGAGCCCAGACAAGGGAGCTAGAGTACTTGGGTTCTAATTCTGGCTCCGCCGCTTATCTGCTGGTTGGCCTAACTTCTCCAGGCCTCATTTTGCTCATCTATGAAATGGAGATTAAATCCTATTCCCTCCAGTTTAGACTGTGAGCCCCATGTGGGGCAAGAGACTGTACCCAACCTGTACATCTCACATCTACCCCAGTACTTAGTACAATGCTTAGCACGTAGTAAGCAGTTAACAAGTACCATTGGTTTTTTTTTTTTTATTATCATTATTACTGTCATTACTATTTTCTCTGAGGCCTCAGCAGAAGGGGCAGGCACCACTGCACTGTCACTATTTCTAAAAGTAATCATGGTATAATAATAATGATAATAATAATGGTGCTTGTTAAGCACTTACTATGTGCTAAGCACTGTACTAAGCACTTGGAAAGATACATGATAATCAGGTTGGGCACAATTCCTGTCCCACATGGGGCTTAGTAAGGATTGGAGTGAGTGGCTGTTTTCTACTTTCTTTGCAAAAACCTCCAGAAAAGCAAAAATGAAATGAAAACCAAAGTCAAGAACAAGAGCCACAAAGCATCAGTATGTCCTTCATACATCTAGTCAGACCAGAGCTGAGAATTGGCAGATACATCATGGGAGGGCATATTTAGGCAAAGGCAATTGTTTAAGGGGACAGCATAATGTCCAAACTGGAAAGAATGGGAAGTGTAAGATTTGGGGGAAGAGCTGAGGACTGTGGGCAGAGAAGGAATCAATCAGTGGTGCAGTGAGGAAAATAGAGGGAGCCAGTAATTACTATTAAGGGCCTTCTACATGAAGAGTCCCTTCTGAGGATCACACCTAGAGAGTTTCCAGTACTCTATGAGTCTCGGCTTTGGGAGGGAGAATCAAGCAGAGGCCTCATTCCGTCCCTAGCTTGGGCAGTGGCTAGTGAGTGGAAGGAAATCTGCTACAATTCAAAACTCACCTGTGCTGGGCAGCAGCGGCATGGGAGAGAGTCAAGCGTGGAGACTAAAGTTTACTGTGTGGAAGGAAGCAATGGTAAACCACTTCTGTATTTATACCCAAAAAACTCTATGGATATACTACCAGAATGATTGCAGATGAAGATGTGGCATTCTGGGGCAGATGTGTCCATGGAGTTACTATGGGTCGGAGACAACATGACAGTATAAGACAAGACTAGATGTGAAGAGTGCATTCCTTCTGAGGTGGATAAAGTACTTCACCTATTCCTGCTTATTTCATGTAACTCGAGGAAAATCTGGATGTTAATATTAGTCTGAATTTTCTACTCCAGTCTGAATCTGGTTGTTTGCTGATGGACTTGGCCATAGAGCTAGAGGGATGCAAATTTGGTTCTGCTCATAAACTAGAGGAGGAACATTGTAAAATTCAGACTCTACTGGCATTCCACTCACCTGTCCAGGGATCTGAGCAGTCACTAAGAAAACAAGTAAAGACCTCAGATCGTGTTTAGATCTGGGCATGATTCTAGCCAGTGGCTCTTTTGAGGTGATGTCTCTACATTTCCTTCCTCACAGCCAGAAGTGTGTGGACCAATATCCTGCTTTGTGAGAGTTACAGGGGATGATTGCAACTTCAAAACAGATCCTATGTTCATTTCAGCTAGCCCTTTTAGGTTGTGTTGAACCTTAAGGAAACAACACCCTTGTGGGCATGATGACTCTAGCCCTCTGGTCTCCCCACATTTCATAACAACCAGTCAGCCATATTTATTGAGCACTTACTGTGTGCAGTGTGCTGTACTAAGCTTACAGGAGAGTACAGTACAACAGAGTTGGTAGAAAAGTTTCCGGACCACAACAAACTATGACAACCAAATGTAAGATTTCCTGCACTGCTTTGGAGACCTGTGGCAGAAGACATCCATCAGTGTTTGAGGTGAGATGTTTGTTTTTCCTTTCCTGTCAGACTCATTCTAGTTGAAAGTGTTCCAATTCTATCTTCTCATTTTTCTTTTTAGGCAGTGAGAGGCGTTTAGGTTGCTTCAATGATCATGACATTGCGGTGATGTCAAACGGTATCTAGCGGTCACCTAAAGTGTTTGTCTGCTCCTCTCAGAATGCTGTCCATGCTCTCCCTCTGCCCTGGTTGTTGTTTCTTTAGACACTGGAAGAACCAAAGTTCTGCCGGTCCATTTATCACATCACAGAGGGCCGTCTCCGAAGGGACAAAATGTTCGGAAATCAAATCAACCCTGGCCAGCTGATATTTCACCTTCCTTGGCAGAGGCAGTCTTCAGCCCCTGACTTAGCTGAGAGCTTTGAGACTCATTCTCACCATCCTTAAGTCCTGCCCCTTCCCTTTGAAAGTTGATTAGGTCGTGTTTGTCTCTTGGTTTGTTTGTTTGTTTGCTTTATGGTACTTTCTTACATAGTGCTTACTATGTGTCAAAAAGTGTTCTAACTGCGGGGGAGGGGGGAGTAGCTGCCAGTTATTTAGGTTGAATACAGTCCCTCTCCCACATGGGGCTCACAGTCTTAGGAGGGAGAACAGGTACTGAATCCCCATTTTGCAGCTGAGGATACTGAGAAGTTAAGTGGCTTGTTCAAGGTTACACAGCAAGCACTTGGCAGAATTGGGATTAGAACTCAGGCCCTATGACTCCCAGACGCTTGTTCTTCCAGTAGACCGCACTGCTTCTCCAGTGTGGAAAATTATTTCCTTTCTGTGACGTGCTGGGAAGCAGCATGGCCTTGTGGAAAGATCATGGAAAAGGAAGTCAGAGGCCTAGATTTAAAACCCAGCTCTGCCACAGGTCTACCGTGTGACTTGGGGCATATTGCTTAACCTTTCCGGCCCTCGCTTTCCTCATCTTTAAACTGGGCATAAAATAGATCGCAAGCCCCGTGCTGGACAGAGATTGTAACCGATCTCCTAACCTTCCAGCTACCCCAGTGCTCAGCAGACTCAGAATTATGCATGATTAAGGCCACACTGAGGGTGTGGTTGAGCCAGAACCTAAAGGCAGTGACTGGGAGAAAGAAAAGGCCAGACTGGGCATGGGAGCATTGAAAATAAATGTCAAGATTTACTCTGAGTCTCTGTTTGTCCAACTGGAAGTCTTTAAAGATGCCACAGGTATTTGGGGGCTGAGTACAATGGAAATGGATCCAAGTGCTAGCATGGGCTTCAGGTGTGTAGGATTGCCACTGGCTCAGGAGGACCTGAAGGTTCTTCTACCTCCCAACTCTAATAATAATAACAATAATGATAATAGTACTATTTTTTTGTGTGGTATTTTTTAAGATCTTAGTACATGCCAAGCACTGTTCTAAGCATTGAGGTGGAAGCAAAATAATTGGGTCAGATGCAGTCCCGGTCCCACATGGGGCTCACAGTCCAAATCAGTGGGAGTAGAATTTAATCTCCATTTCACAGATAAGGAAACTGAGGCCCAGAAAGGTGATTTGCCCAAGGTCACAGAGGAGGCAAGCAGAAGCAGTGTGGCTCAGTGGAAAGAGCACGGGTTTTGGAGTCAGAGGTCATGGGTTCAAATCCTGGCTTTGCCAGTTATCAGCTGTGTGACTCTGGGCAAGTCACTTAACTTCTCTGTGCCTCAGTTACCTCATCTGTAAAATGGGGATTAAGACTGTAAGTCCGCTGTAGGACAACCTGATCACCTTGTAAACTCCCCAGCACTCAGACCGGTGCTTTGCACATAGTAAGCGCTTAATAAATACCATTAAAAAAAAAAAGCAGAAAAGCGGAGATTAACACCCAGGTCCTCTGACTCCCTAGGCCCTTGCTCTTTCCACTAGACCATGCTGTGTTTTTCAACACTTCCTTCTCTCTATCCCCACTCTCCTACCTCCTTTAAAGTATTCCATTTCTGTCTACTGAGTTTCCCTCAAGGCCCAGAATCTGGACCTCTTCTATAGATAGTAATTCCTGAGGTGATTCTTGAATTCTGGAAGCAAATTGGTGCTTCCTCGCTTCCTACCAGAGACTATGGTACTATGGGTGAGATCCTGGCCATGCCCACAGAGGCAGCTGAAGAGACTGATGGAGATTGACAAACCCTCCCACGTCGTTAAGGAGTAAGGATGGTTTCGGTTGGTTATACTAATGGGGTTTGTCCCTCTTCAATCCCATCTCTGTTTTTGAATCTACCTCTTTAAATCCTGATCATCCAACCACCTTCATTCTAGGAGAGCAGCCCATCCACTGATTTCTACCCAACCCAGCAGTATGGTACTGTGTAGTCTGTTGGTTTTTCTTTTTTTTTTTTTAGTTTGGGTTTTTTTATGGTATTTGTTACCATTTGGTGCTTACTATGTGTCAAACACTGTTCTATGCACTGGGGTAGGTACAAATTAATTAGGTCAGACACAGTCCCTCTCCTGCCCGAGGCATATGGTGTAAGGGGGAGATTGTTGCAGAATGGGCTTACTCTTTTCTCTAAAATGTTTTTCTCCCACTCTTCAAGGTTGTCTATGCCTTCCTCCAATTCTCCAGACAGCCATTGGTTCGGCACTCTGCACCTTCCGTTTACCCTATATTCTGTCCAGTGGAGCACCAGAAAGAGTCCAGAGCCTTGAGCAGGATACAGATAGACACGAGATGAGCTTGGGAACAGAAAAGCAGAGAGCTGGAGAGCAACATGGGAAAGGCAGTGAATATGTAAAATGGAGAACGCTGACACCAAAGAGTACAGGATGGGGAATCAGGTGACCAGTGTGTTAATTCCAGCTCTGCCACTTGCCAGCTGCGTGCCTCAGTTTCCTCATCCATAAGGTTGAATTCCTGTTCTCCTTCCTTTTTAGACTATGTGGGAAAGGGATCACGTCCAATCTGATTATCCTGAATCTACCTCAGCATTCGGCAAAAAGTAAGTGCTTAACACATACCACAATTATTTATTGTTATTGTGAGGAGTTCGGGCTTCATGGGGAGGTTGATGAGTAAGCACTGGAAGTTTTACTGCAGGGAGACTTGTGTGCTAACAAATACAGCATAGCCTGCCATTTATTATTCAAGCAACATTCCCCATTGGGTTTATAACTATTTGAAGGAAAAAGCCCGACCGGCTGACATCCAACAAGTTCATTGGTTCTGGAGGAAAATAAAGAACCATAAGCACGAATTGTAGTTTGGGCGTTGTTATTGTGAAACACCCACACAAGGGCAAGTCAGCAGGAAGAGAACTGGTGTCAGCTCTTAGTTGAGATATCATCCCTTCCCCCTTTAACACTGGCCAAGATGCAGAGGAGACACAAATGGGATGGCATAGAAGATCTGGCTGTATTTTTAATCCTCGTGCTTCTCAGTCTCTCTCTGGGGGTTCCTTTTGCTAATTATCTGATCTTAATGGGCATTCTAATGAGCAGCACCCTAAATTCTTCTTGTATTTCCCCCATCTTCTCCCGCTCCCTGGCTGTCTCCTGCTGCTCATTCTTCAAACCGTCAATCCACTGTGCTATGGTACGAGAGAGGTCATCCCTGTCGGACTTAATCACGGCACTGACACAGTTCAGGGGCCCAGAGAGACCAAGAAACCCAAGGTTAGCACTCCTTCTAGTTGAGCAGCAGGTCCTACTCAGCATTTTCTGGATGCAAAATTTGTAGGTTGCTTTGCCTCCAATACAGCCATCGCCCACACAAGTTATTAAATCTCCAATCCACAAACCTCCTGCTGGCCTCAGAGAAAACATTTTGTGGGCTGGTTTAAAGAGGAATAGGTGCCCGGAATACCAAGGAGATTCTTCACTTGGTCATTTTCCATCAGTGGTATAATAATAATAACAATGGCATTTATTAAACACTTACTATGTGCAAAGCACTGTTCTAAGCATTGGGGAGTTACAAGGTGATCAGGTTGTCCCATAGGAGGCTCACAGTCTTAATCCCCATTTTACAGATGAGGTAACTGAGGCTATCTATTGAGCACTTACTATGTGCAGAGCACTTGGAATTATGATTCACTAGAGTTGGTGGGCATGGTCCCCAGCCAGAAGGTGTTTTGTAATTTTGGTCACAATGAAATAAGCCACATTAATTCTGGTTCAACAGGGAAGGGTTGGTTTTATTAGTTCGGAAATCACCATTCCAGCAGAGGTCTGTCGGTTCTGATTTCTAGTATCTTGTGATGGATAATGGTAGGAAAGGGATAATCACCTCTTCCTCAGCTCAGCCTCTCTCCTGCCTTTGTGGCACAGCTGAGCATAAATTTCCATGGAGCTGTGACTCCTGAAATCTCCTTCACCTCTTGTCCTTTGTACTAGACAGCGATTCCCACAGGGAATTGCTCCATATCCCTGGGGACCCCCTTTCTGACCCTCAGTCTCACTGAAAGTCTCGTGGAGGCAGGGAGAATGTTGCAGGACTCAGACTTTGCCATCCTGGCAGCAGCATGCAGTGTAGATAAGGATCATGGCCTAAGGGAAAGAGCAGGGGTCTGGGAGTTAGAGGACCCAGGGTTCTAATCCCAGCTCCGCCACGTGGCCTTGGGTGAATTATTTAACTTCTCTGTGCCTCAGTTTCCGCATCTGTAAAATGGGGATTCACTCCTACCTAAACCTCGAGAAGCAGCATGGCCTGGTGAAGACAGCATGGGCCTGGGGGGTCAGAAGCACCTGGATTCTAGTTCTGGCTCCACCACGTTTGTGCTGTGTGACCTTGGGCAAGTCACTTAATTGCTCTGTGCCTCAGTTCCCTCATCTGTAAAATGAGGATTAAGACTGTGAGCCTTAGGAGGGACAGGGACTGCATCCAACCCAATTATCTTGTATCTATCCCAGCACTTAGCACAGTGCCTGGCACATAGCACTCAAATATCACACACACACACACACACACACACACACACACACGAGTCAGACAGAGACAATGTCCAACCTGATTAGCTTGTAATTACCCCAGCTCTTAGTCTGGTGCCTGGCACAGAGTGGGCACTTAACAAATACCACACCAAAAACTAACACGTAGAACACAAATTGTGTCCAACCTGATTAGCTGTGTGACCTTGGGCAAGTCACTTAATTGCTCTGTGCCTCAGTTCCCTCATCTATAAAATGAGGATTAAGACTGTGAGCCTTAGGAGGGACAGGGACCGCATCCAACCCAATTACTTTGTATCTATCCCAGCCTCAGCTAGCCTCAGCCTCTATCTAGCCTCAGCTTTTAGTACAGTGCCGGCCATATAGTAAGCGCTTGACAGATACCATAAAGAAAGGACAGGCCTTCTGTGGACACCCAGCAGCTGCCCACCCCCAGCTCAGCTTCCGGAGGATTAGGGGCTGTTGATGCTGAGCCACTGGTTGAGGTCCAGGAAAAGCAGAGACTGCAGAAGCAGCTGACTGTAGTCACGCCGTCACCATTCTTCCAGGGAGTGCCTTCACACTGGCTGGTATCTGTGGATGGGGACTGTAGGAACCTGCCAGGATGGTGAAGGGAGTGGGAGCCCTGCTGGTGAAAGTCAACCCAGTCCGCCCTTCCCCCTCTGATTGTCTTGTCTTATGCTGTCGAGTCATCTCCGACCCATAGCTACTTCATGGACACATCTCTCCCAGAACCCCCCCACTTCCATATGCAATCATTCTGGTAGTGTATCCATAGATTTTCCTTGGTAAAAGTACAGAAGTTGTTTACCATTGCCTGCTTCCACACTAAATCTCTCCACCCTCGACTCTCTCCCATGCTGCTGCTGCCCAGTACAGGTGAGTTTTGACTTGTAGCAGATTGCTTTCCACTCATTAGCCACTGTCCAAGCTAGGAATGGAACAGGATATGCTTCTACTTGACTCTCCCTCCCTTGGCCAAGACTGGCAGAGTACTGGAAACTCTCCAGTTGTGATCCTGAGAAGAGTCCCCCTCTGATAGCATGGAGTTTCTCCCCACCATCCTCTAAATCTACCCACTGACTGCTCCCCACTCACCGATACCTGGGATCACAAAGGCATCTATTACTGAAATGGAGCAGGAGCCCTCAGACAGCAGCTCCAATCCGCCAGCTTGGCACTTGTTTTCTTCTCAATCACAAATTCCAGATTCATTCATTCATTCAATCGTATTTATTGAGCGCTTACTGTGTGCAGAGCACTGTACTAGGCGCTTGGGAAGTACAAGTTGGCAACATATAGAGACGGCCCCTACCGAACAACGGGCTCACAGTCTAGAAGGGGAGACAGACAACAAAACAAAACATGTGGACAGGTGTCAACTCGACAGAACAAAGAGAAGTAAAGCTAGATGCACATCATTAACAAAATAGAATAGTAAATATGTACAAGTAAAATAAATGGAGTAATAAATCTGTATTATTATTATTACAGTACAGTAGATATCTACCCTCTTACAATCTCGTTGGGGAGGCAGACACTAAAATAAATTACCAACTGGGGAAGCTATAGATTATAAGGAGGTGTACACAACCTCTGCGGGCGATATGGGGGGGAAAGGGGGTGATATAATAATAAGTATGGTATTAAGCACTTCCTATGTGAAAAGCACTGTAGTATGCGCTGGGGTGGGTACAAGCATATCGGGTGGGACACATTCACAGTCTCAATTTCCATTCTATGGTGAGGTGACTGAGGCATGGAGAAGTGAAGTGATTTGCCCAAGGTCACACAGCAGACAAGTGGTGGATTTGGGATTCGAACCCATGACCTTCTGATTCTCGGGACTCTGCTCTATCCACTACACCATGCTGCTTCTCAGTGTAATAGTAGCTGGGGTGGCAGAGACAGGTTTACTTGGGCATTGCTTTGAGGCACCTGCCTGGCCAAGGTCAAACATCACAAACTTGTCTGCAGTGGAATAAGTCTGATGTCAGCCCCACCACCTGCTTTTTTTTTTGAGTGGTATTTATTATGTACTTACTATGTGCCAGGAATTGTACTAAGCGCCGGGGTAGATAATGATAATAATAATAATAATGGCATTTATTAAACACTTACTATGTGCAAAGCACTATTCTAAGTGCTTGGGGAAGTTGCAAGGTGATCAGGTTGTCCCACGGGGGGCTCACAGTCTTAATCCCCATTTTACAGATGAGGGAACTGAGGCCCAGAGAAGTGAAGTGACTTCCCCAAGGTCACACAGCTGACAAGTGGTGGAGCCGGGATTTGAACCCATGACCTCTGACTCCAAAGCCCGTGCTCTTTCCACTGAGCCACTCTACTTCAAGTTAGATACGAGTTAAATGGGTTTGGACACTGTCTCTGTCACTCACTGGGCTCACAGTTTTGATCTCCATTTTACAGATGAGGTAACTGAGGCATATAGAAGTTAAGTGACTTTCCAGAGGTTACACAGCAGACAAGTGGCAGAGTCAGAATTAGAACCCAGTTTCTTCTGGCTTCTAGGCCCATGATGCTTCTCTAGGCCACCCTGTCTCCCCTCCCCATATGGCTACACAAATTCAGCTCCAATCCCTTCATCCCACAGGTAATAATAAGGGAATCTGTTAAGTGCTTACGGTATGCCAAGCACTGTACAAAAGTTGATACAAGGAATGGGTCAGACATAGTCCTTGTGGCCCTTTGAGCCTTACAGTGCAATTAAGAGGATGAACGGATACTGAATCCCCATTTAATAAATGAGGAGACAGGCTAGTGACAGAGGTGGGATTAGAACCTATGTCCCTGTTCCGCAAGCTAATTCTTTTTCTACTAGGCCATGGTGGCTTCCTTACATATCAAATGGCTTCAGAAGGCTGTGATACTATCAGAGGCATTTGTGAAAAAGTTATAAAGACCAACTTTATAACTTGAGAAGCAGCGTGGCTCAGTGGAAAGAGCATGGGCTTTGGAGTCAGAGGTCATGGGTTCAAATCCCGACTCCGCAAATTGTCAGCTGTGTGACTTTGGGCTAGTCACTTAACTTCTCTGTGCCTCAGTTACCTCATCTGTAAAATGGGGATTAAAACTGTGAGCCCCCCATGGGACAACCTGATCACCTTGTAACCTCTCCAACACTTAGAACAGTGCTTTGCACATAGTAAGCACTTATTATTATTATTACCAACACCTCAAAACTATAGATGGAGTGAGGAGGAGACCCCTCATGGCAACAGTATCAACTGAGCAAGAGCCAGCAGCTTTGATCACTTCTGAATCAGCCATTCTATGGTCTGCTGGGATTAAGTGATTTGCCCAGGGTCAGCCAGCGGGTGAGTGACAGAACTGGAATCGAATCCCGGGTCCTCTAACTCCCAGGCCCTTGCTCTTTCCACTAGACCTCGCTAGTTCTGCAGTAGTAGTAAAAGCCATTACTACTACCGCTATAAAGAAGCCTCTCCTAGACCCCAGAGTTTCTCCTGAGTATATTTCCTCTGATTTACCCCTGGTATCCCATAGCACCTTTGGCTTGTAATAGTCCCCAGGTAGAAACTACGGCAACGCATTCCTACTACAAACCAGCCCGCACGTTTTGCTCCTCTAGTGCTAACCTTCCTGCTGTACCTTGGATCTCTTCTATCTCACTGCTGAACTCTTGCCCGACTGGAACATCCTCCTTCCTCATATCTGACAGACAATGACTCTCCCTCCATTCAAAGATTTACTGAAGGCACATCTCCTCCAAGAGGCCTTCCCACACTAAGCCCTCCTTTCCTCTTCTCCCACTCCTTTCTGTGTCATCCTGACTTGCTCCCTCTATTCATTCCCCCGTCCCAGCCTCACAACACTTATGTACATACCTGTAATTATTTATGTTAATGTCTGTCTTCCCCTTTACACTGTAAGCTTGTGGGCAGGGAATGTGTCTGTTATATCGTACTGTCCCAAACACTTAGTACAGTCTTCTGTGCACAGTAAGCACTCAATAAATATGACTGACTAGCAGCAGAGGCACAGATGAACTGGAATCCTCTGCAAATGAAAGCCCCTGAAATTTGGAATGGAGCATCTCTGAGATTCATCTTTCAGAGAAATGTTAAACCAAGCTAAGAGTCTGAACCCAATTACAGACCCTCTGAGAACATTATAGCGCTCAGGTTTGCTCTTTGACAGCCTTTACCAACTCAAGCCCAGTGCCATTCTGTGTGGTGACAGGAGACAACAGGAAGGAAAAGGGGAATACTCACTTTTGGTGTCTGATCTGCAGAGATGCGGCAACCACTACAACTTGAGAAAATTTTACCTTCAGGAAAACAGTCAATGACGTGTTAATGATTCATCCGTCAACGCCAGCTACAAATCCCAAATCTCTGTTTGCAAAACCAATCGAAGAAATATTTTGAAAGTTTTTGGTAGGTGTCTGCACCGACCTGTGAAGGAGATTCAAGATATTAGCCCAATTTTACAGGTGGAGAAACTGAGGCACCAGCATACCGGGAGCCCACCTTTTATCTCCCCTTAATTGCAGTCTCCTGCTCTGCTACATCAGTCCTCAACAATTTGAGGATTCAGCCTATGAGGGGAAGAGAGGTGGAGTGAAGAGGGGGCTACATCTTCCAGCCCCAGGGGGTTTTCTGGCCATAGCCATCCACTCTCCATGGCTGGAGACAAGCCCACACACCTGTGGGGTGGGGGAGGAGTGATGGGGGCTGGGGCAGGGAAAGGCGAGGAGACTGTGGTCTGTTATTACCTGTGTAGGGCCAGGTCTATATTCAGTATCTCAGTAGTCTAGACTCCCTGTCTAGACTTTAAGCTCACTGTGGGCAGAGAATGTATCTGTTTATTGTTATATCGTACTCTCCCAAGCACTTAGTACAGTGCTCTGCACACTATGAGTGCTCAGTAAATATGATTGACTGACTGGCAATAACTGTACCGCTCCACTGACAATCCAAAAAGCCAAAGTCACCTAAACCAGAATGAAAACACAATTTGAACAGAAACCTGAACATGCCTGTTGTTACCTTTTGGAAATTCAGATCTTTATCAAACCGTTCTAAAGCCCGATGGCACGCACCTTGTTGCCTGGTCACCTCTGGGCCGACACTAGCCAAGAGGCCAAGCAACAGCAGCTGGTAGGTTCTGCATGGCACCCTCTGAAAGGGAAGAAGATAAATGGACCAGTCGTGCTGGAGTCTTTTTTTTAAATGAAATGTAGCCACAATGTCAGCATGGCCTAGTGCATAGCTCATGAGCCTGGAAGACTTCTAAACCCAGCTCTTCCACTTTGCTGTGTGAACTTGGGCAAGCCACTTCACTTCTCTGGGCCTCTGTTACCGCATCTGTAAAACGGGTATGAAGACCATGAGCCCTATGTGGGACAGGGATTGTGTCTTACTCGATTATCTTCTATCTACCCCAGTGCTTAGTACAGTGTCTGGCACATAGTAAACACTCAAGGATACCACAGTCATCATCATCACGCCATTTAAAAATGGCTTGGGGCCTCTTCCCTCCCTGGGGCAATAGGGTGAAGCAATTTAGAGATGGAGTGGCTTCAACTCTTTCCTGTGTGCTAGGGCACAGCCTTAGGGCTCAGCAAGATCAATGTTGACCAAAGTCACCAGAGCAGGCCCACCCAGGAATGATGCCTATCCTAGGGCAGAAAGCTTCCTCCACCCTATCTCCTGGGCTGGGCAATCTGGATGCTAAAGAGAGAAGGGAGACAGACAACAATAAGGGCTCCTGAAATGCCTCAATCTCCACTGAGCCCTGGAAAGCCGCTGTTTGTCCTGCCAGGTGAAACAGTGAGTGTGGTGCTGTGCAGAGGAAAGTCCAATCCTCTCTTAGCATGGCTACAGCAAACATTAAAAGGATGCTTTTTGAGGATATCTACTTCTTGCTCCGAAACTGCTTCCAGGCGGTAAACTCTGTAATGGCAGTTCAGGCAGAGGGAAGGAAATTCCAAGACACAACTGGAATACAGCATGGCTCAGTGGAAAGAGCACGGGCTTTGGAGTCAGAGGTCAGGGGTTCAAATCCCGGCTCTGCCAATTGTCAGCTGTGTGACTTTGGGCAAGTCACTTAACTTCTCTGTGCCTCAGTTACCTCATCTGTAAAATGGGGATTAAGACTGTGAGCCCCTGTGGGACAACCTGATCACCTTGTAACCTCCCCAGCGCTTAGAACGGTGCTTTGCACATAGTAAGCGCTTTATAAATGCCATCATTATTATTATCATTATTATCCATCAGTGATATTTATGGAGTGCTTACTTTGTGCAGAGTTCTGGAATCAGCACTTGGGAGATATACAATACTGTAGGATTATGTATATTTCTGTATATATTGGTAATTTATTTTTCTATTTACTTATATTAATGCCTTTCTTCCCCTGTAGACTTTTAGCTTATTATGGGCTGGAATGTGCCTGTTTGTTGTTGTACTGTACTCACCCAAGCACTCAGTACAGTGCTTTGGGCACAGTAAATGCTCAATAAATAGGACTGAATGAATGAAGGTAGGGTTGGTGAACACGACCCTTGCCCTAAAGGAGCTTGCAAGTTCAGTGGGGGAAATGTTAAATTAAAATTACAGAGAAGGAAAGCAGTGGGGGACAAGGATATTGGCATTGCAGCTGCAAAGTCCTAACTGTGACTGGAGAATGGGATCCCTTTTGGTATATTTCTGTAGAGTCCATGAAGGGGAGAAAGTGACTTAAGTAATATAAAACTGTGGTTAGCACAGGTATCTCTGGGAATGTCTGTTCATACTGTATTCTCCCAAGCGCTTAATGCAGTGCTTTGCACACAGTAAGTGCTCAATAAATAAGAATGAATGAATGAATGGCCCCTGGAACCTGTCTGAGAGACCAAGGGAGGGAGCCCCTCTTCAGCAGAGCCTGGAAAGGGAACAGAAAATGCCCCGGGTCAGAGGAAAGGTGGAATCATAGCTATTCTGAACCAAAAGATTTACCACTGATGACTCAAAATGGATAATACACCCACAGACAAGAGACAAACCCTGCATTTTCGACCTGCATTCACATTCTGGCTGAACCACTTGTATGTTTTGTGTCCTGGGGCAGGTAGCTCCTTCTGTGTACCTCCCTTTTCTGATCTGTAAAAGTCATTCAGTCGTATTTATTGAGCACTTACTGTGTGCAGAGCACTGCACTTTGTGCTCCGGAGAGTACAATACAACAATAAACAGACACATTCCCTGCCCACAACGAGTTTAATGGGGATTTCACATCGTTCTCACTCACCTTTAGACTGAGAGCCCCGTGTGGGGTAGAAACTGTGTCCAATCTTTCTATCTACCTCAGTGCCTAGTAGAGTGCTCAGCACAGAGTAGCATAGCTCAGTGGAAAGAGCTCGGGCTTGGGAGTCAGAGGTCATGGGTTCTAATCCCAGCTCTGCCACATGTCTGCTGTGTGCCCTTGGGCAACTCATTTAACTTCTCTGAGCCTCAGTTACCTCATCTGTAAAATGGGGATTAAGATTGTGAGCCCCATGTGGGACAACGTGATCACCTTGTATCGCCCCCAGTGCTGAGAACAGTGCTTTGCACATAGTAACGCTTAACAAATGCCATCATTATTATTATAGAGTAAGCATTTAAGTAGTAGTAGTAGTAGTAGTAGTAGTAGTAGTAGTAGTAGTAGTAGTAGTAGTAATGATGTGATGAGGGAGAGAAAAGGGACCATCCCTGGCTAATACTCCAAAGCAGCAAGCCAAGCAGGGAAGCACTTTTGATTATGATTTTGAAAGAGATTTTTGAAAGGAACTGATGTTCCAAGTGCTTACTACAGTGCTCTGCACACAGTAAGTGCTCAACAAATATGATTGAATGAATGAATGAATGTGGAACAACTCAAGGTAAAACGTTCTGGTCCAAACCCCGTCATCTCCATGTAGTAGACAAGGGCAAGCGGAGCCTGGCCCCCACCCCAGATGATAAACCTGTTGAATATCCTGGTCCCTGCTTGGTATATTGTCCAGTAGCCCCCTGTGCCACTGACCAATGTGGTAAGCGCCAGGGCCAAATTCTTCTGTAGAACATAGTGGGGCAGTTCTGAGAAGAGACCTCAGATGAGAGACTGAAGGAAAGCTTCAACTTTCAAGGCCTGCTGCCACTATAGGGGGAGAAAGTACTCAGGGAAAATGGCAGAAGGGGATTGGACAAGAGTGGAGGTATAGAAGGGGTCACCAACAGGGCAAAAATAGCCAAGAATATATCACTGTGGGCAGAAGCAACAGGAAGCAGAAAGGGCCAAAGGGTATTTATACATCAGACCTTCCTCCTGATAAGTGAGCATGACAATAATGGGCAGCCACAACCATCCTCTGGAGCCTAGGCATCCACTTCAGTCCTCTGTGCTTGGTTCCCTGATGTAATCGACCAGAGCAGCATTTCAGAGCTGTGCCTTGCACAATTACCGTCCTCTGCAAATGTGGCAGGTCTGGAGCGGCACCGGGCATTCTGCTAGCCACATACAGAAAAGACCTCATGAAAACTCAACATGCCTGGGAGCCTCCAAGAGCCTGAGGTGGTTTCTTGACTTCCAGATCAATGTATCTCAGTTTCTCACCTAGGGTACCTCGGTGCTGTGGGAGACAGTGACTGACTGCTTGCTCCCTTCAGGTAGAGATCCCTCTCTGAACCCACCCATCTCCCCCTCTCTCTATTTCCAGCTAGTCACAGAGAAAATAAACAGATTGGTCTATCCTCCCCTAGGAAAGCCAATGCCCCAAAGGCATACATGGGATCCACTCCCCTCCAGAACCAGCTGGTGTGCTGGGATGTCCCACAAGGCTTGCAGATCCTTCCCAGTCCCCCATCCCACCCCTATGCCTGGTTTATACCCCAGTAGCAGAGCTAGCTGCCTTCCCATTCTGGGGAGGAAAAGAGCAGAGCTTTTATTCAGAGGGAGTGAGCAGGCAGGCCTCAAGGAGACAACTGAACAGAAAGACATCATTGTAGTGTCTGTCTTTCCTCTGAGATTGTAAGCTCCTCGAGGGAAAGGATCATGTCTACTCACTCTATAGGACTCTCTCAAGTCTTAGTACAGTGATCTAAGTAAGTACCCTTGATGGGGTGATACTAATACGCCCATTTGGACCCACTCTCCCTGCGTCCCCACTCGTTCCCATAGTTTTTCTTTCTGTTTCTGTTATTTTCATTATTGTATAAAGTCATTTTAAGCTGCTTCAGTTCCAGAGACAGAAATTCGCAGGGGCTAAGGAATCGGCTCCTCTCTGGCACCAATTTCCTGTCAGCTGTGATTCTGTCAGGGATATCCCAAAAATGTGGAATGACATTTTCAACGCACAATTCTCCATTTCTCAAGACAGTCAACTCCACACCCTCTGCTGACAACCCTGGTCACAGTCTTCCATTTGCCTAATGCCTCTTCCTAAACCTCCCAACTGTTCGACAAATAAAAGGGCAAACAGATGGAAATGACCATAAGAAGAGTAGTGAAACTACTGCTGTTGCTCCAAAAGACAAATGGTTGGGATGTTTCTGAATCTTCACATTGTGTAAAAACAGAAGGATAATGTTCGATGAAGTTTTCAAACACCACAGGTCAATTTAATTGTTTTCAAGCAAATATTCTAGCAGTGAATGCTCCTAGAGAGAGGCAAAGTGTAAAGACTTGAGAATAACAACAGAACTATAGGGATGATCAATGTAAAAATTGACCCCCAAATTCGCAGGACTGGGATAATACTCACTGCCAGGATAGAGTGCAGGGCGGGGGTAGGGGGTAGGCGGGTAGGTTCCGCATCAATCAGCCTGGTGGAAATCACTTCCTCTCCAAGTGGTATCTACTTGGGTTTCTGCTTTTGAGGACTGTTCAGGTCAGTATCTAAGCCTTCCTTCTTTTCTACCCTACTCCTCATCCTCACTGCTTCCCAGCCTGTGGCTATCCATGCCCCCTCATCCCACACTTCAAATTATTTACACTCTCCTTAATAATAATAATAATAAAAATGATGGCATTTATTAAGCACTTACTATGTGCAAAGCACTGTTCTAAGCGCTGGGGAGGTTACAAGGTGACCAGGTTGTCCCACAGAGGGCTCACAGTATTAATCCCCATTTTACAATTGAGGTAACTGAGGTACAGAGAAGTTAAGTGACTTGCCCAAAGTAACACAGCTGACAATTGGCAGAGCTGGGATTTGAACCCATGACCTCTGACTCTAAAGCCTGGGCTCTTTCCACTGAGCCATGCTGCTTCTCTCCTATATATGTCTGCTTTATCTATTTATTTATCTTCCACCTCTTGAAAATATTTTTGTGTCTGATTAGAATGTAAGTTCCTTGTGGACAGGGAACATGCAAACCCGATGTGGGCAGGGATTGTTCCAAGCACTTAGTACAGTGCTCTGCACACAGTAAGTGCTCAATAAATACGATTGAATAAATGTAACTTCATTATTTTGTCTTAAGCACCTAGAACAGTGTATCAAACTAAGCGGGCACTTAATAAATGCTAATTCTCCTTCTTCTACTGTTACTACTACCATCACGACCATTGCCAACATACTTATTATAACACAGTCTCATCTCTCTCACTGTATGGACTTTTAGCTCATACCCTTCCTTCTGCCTGGACCTCCATCTCCCTTCATATATGACAGATCACCACAGTCATCTTGATTTCATATTAATGTCTTCCTCTCCATCTAGATTATAAGCTTGTTACAAGCAGGGAATGTGTCTGCTAATTCTGTTGTACTGTACTCTTCCAATCTCTGCATGTAATAAGTGCTCAATAAATACAATTGATCGGTAGCCCTACAAAAATCACATCTCCTCCAGGAAGTCTTACCTCATCTCTCCACCCTTTCCTCCCTCTCTTCCACACCACCTACACACTTAAGTCACTATTATTCAGCCTCCTCCACCCTCACAGCATTTGTGTACAAATTCTTACATTCGGTTGCTTCCCCTGTCTGTAGTTTGTTTTATTTTAATCTCTGTGTTAAAAAGAAATCATTGTTCCAGGTGCCTGGGCTATAAAGCTTTCGTACCACTCCACTGGCCCAAATGTTTCCCAAACAGGACCAGTCCTGGAAGTCAGAGGATCTGGGTTCTAATCCAGGCTCTGCCACCATTTTTTTAGCATTTATTAAGCGCTTACTATGTGCAAAGCATTGTTCTAAGCACTGGGGAGGTTGCAAGGTGATCAAGTTGTCCCATGGGAGGCTCACAGTCTTAATGCCCACTTTACAGATGAGGTAACTGAGGCACAGAGGAGTTAAGTGACTTGCTCAAAGTCACACAGCTGGCAATTGGCGGAGTTGAGATTTGAACCCATGACCTCTGACTCCAAAGTCTGTGCTCTTTCCACTGAGCCATGCTGCTTCTCTTGTCTGCTACATCTGCTATGTGACTTGGAGCAAATCTCTTCACCTCCCTGTGCCTCAGTTTCCTCACCTGTAAAATGGAGATTAAATCCTACTCCCTCCAACTTAGACTGTGAGCTCCAGATGGAAAGGAAGTGTGTCCAAACTGATTATCTTGTTTCTATCCCAGCACTTAGCACAGTGCTTGACACATAGTAACCACTTAACAAGTATTATTATTATCATTATTATAACTATCATTATTGTGGAGAATCACAGGGAATTTACAAATCACTTTAGCCCATATGGTGTCGCTGAAGGGAATCTCCTCACCTCAGGTCCTTCCCAGAAAGGATGCAATTACAGGCTCTCTCGCAGTCAGTGACAAGTCTACTCCAGGAACCAGACTTTGAAGAAACCAGCCACTGTTTAATTCATTAAAAATGCCATCCATTTCAGGCACTCCGGAAGGCACACTGGCAATATGAGTATGGTCACAGCTGAAATTAAAATCATCTCATTGGGGAAAAAAGAATCCCATCCCGGTGGTTACTTTGCTCAGCATCATCCAGCCGATGAGCCAGAGTCCTGGACACAGTTCCAAAGAGGGCAGCATCTTCCTGGCTACACATGGAGAAATGCTCGGTGTGGGGGGAGCAGACCAACAGGTAAGAGAGGAGAGATCTTAGTCTATACTGTTCACCTGCTCTGTGCCCTAAATGGAGGATTCATTTTCCTCTGGAGAATGGGACGGCCCATCACTATAAGGTCAATTTCCTTCTGGAAGATTCTCTCCAATTCAATTCATCCGCCTGGGGCCAGCCTTTTTCAGAGCTGCCACGCTTCGGATAAGTACCATCCAGGGCGTTTTGAGTGCAGAAGGCAACCAGGAAACAAGGATTTTTAGTTGGGGAATGGGATTAAGAGAGGTAACCTTTAGAGAGCTAAGAGGATAGAGAGTTGTCATTTTGAGTCTTTCCATGACTGACTGGAAACCTCCCTGTCATTTCAGAGACCTGGACTGAGTAGGGCAGGATGCCCATCTGATAAAGTGGACAAAGCAGTGGGGGAAATAGTTCTCATCACCCCACCCAGACACTCCACTGTGGATCTCCTCAGGGGAGAGGCGGTCATCTCTTCTCTTTTCCAGAGGAGACAATCCCCACCCTTCACTGTTAAATAACTTGGTCCAGTAAAAATCAGGTGACTGGCTGACTAGGGTGAATGACAGAAACTTGTTCTTCTTAAAATGCTGTTCGGAGTCTGCTTCAACACAATGACCATCTCTATTCCCAAAGGCAATTTCGTTCCCAAGGAAGAGAGTATGATCTGAGATAATGCGGGACAAACTCATTCCCCACTAAAATCTCTGCATCAGATTTTCCGATTTAAGTGCCCTTCAAAAAGCAGACAGCTTGAGATTTGTTTTGAAGCCTGTATTTCTTAGGATTTTAAGACTTGGCCAGAGGCTTATCGTTGAGGGGCTTTAATAAGTAATAAGTAACGAGAGATTCAGAGGCAGCAGATATATTACTGTGGTAGTTAAGCATTTACTATGCGTCAGGCACTGTACTAAGCTAGGGATGTAGTGGCATTTACTGAATCAACTCAGTGCAAGCAGGAACTCAAGAAGGAAATTTGAATTTCGAGAGTAGAGATAAGAGCCAAGGTTCCCTTCCTTGTTCAAAACAACATCTGAGACACTGCTGGGAGCTTGAAAACAAGCCTTCAAAACACATGTTGTCAATCACGAGAGAAGAAATATGTTAGTCCTAAAATGCTCCAAGCATGCATGAAAAATAATGGGATTAGCATCAGTTTTAGGTGGTTTGGTTTAGCCTGTTAGGGAATGGGCCAGCACGTGTGTGTGTGTATATTTCTTAATTAACACTTGAAAAATAAAATCAATCAGTACACTTCATACACATACACACACCCACAGTCACAAATGGCAAGAGCAACAGGAACTAAGGGAGAAAAGAGATAAACTGGTGCTTCAGTGCCAGTGCTGGGAAGAGCATGTAACTCTCTCGTGTCTTTTCACTTTCAAGACCTGCTTTTGACCCTCCCAGGATTGCTGAATTGAGCATATAGAGGCAAGTGAGAGAATGGCTGTGGGAGAAGTGAATCATTATTGATGATGAATCATGATTCTAGAGGCCTAACAAGGGTGGACTGGAAGAGACCATTCATTCTTGGGTGGATCTACCTGTTACCTAAATAAATGGATGGATCACAGGAGTAAATTATGAGTAAATGAACATTTTCAGGGCCTTGCTATGTGGAAGAGGTTTCCCTTCGAACCCCCTGTCTAGAGCTGCTTCTCAGGGTGGCAGGATGGTAGATTGCATTAAGATTCTTGGAAAGTGCGGGCAGAAAGGCAGAGTTAGGCCTACTGGGCTGATATTTGGGCCTGTGGTGCTGGGAGGCGGGTCTGGGAGATAATCCAGATGGGACCCAGAAGCTGGGACTACAGCAGGACTTTGGCCAGGCTTCTAGGCACTATTCACGGTAATGTTACCCAGATAGCAGGCACTGCACCATGTCAGGTGGGCTCTGAGCCCCACTCTTAGACTGTAATGGGCAGGGAGAATATGCCCCATTAGAGGGTCTGTCTGAGACCAACTTGGATTGCCCACAAATAGGCAGAGATACCTTGGACTGGAGAAACCACGGGGAGGATGGAAGGCTAAGCTTTTTACCAGGAGGGAGAAGTTGAAGGCAGGTAGGCTCAGGCCATTCAAGGCCACCCGAGGGAGTGAGAAGTGTAAGAAACCCAGAAGAGAGTCTTGAAGGATGCCCATAGTTAGGAAATGAGAGACAGAAAAAAGCCTTTGAAAGAGAGTGAGAAGGAGAATCTAGAGAGGTGAGAGGAAAGTTAGAACATACTGTGTTGGTGATAGAGTAGTCCTTGTTGTCAAAGGCGGCTGAGGTCAAGAAAGATGACATTAGAGTAGAAGCCATTAGATGTGGCATGAAGGAGTTCATTGGTGACTTTGGAGAGTGCAGCGTTGGTACAATGGAAAGTATGGAAACCAAATTTTAGCAGGTCATAAAGGGCGTTAGAGGAGAGAAAGTGGAGGCAGCAAGTGTTTGCAAGCAATGTGGGGAGTTTGGATAGGAACGCAGGTCTCTTCTAGACCTACCTGCCTTAGATATGCTGAGGGGAAGCAGCAGGGCTGACAATTCAGGGCATATGGCTTCCCCGCTGCAGTGTGGGAGCAGCTATTTGTGCCATGCTGTGTAGCTGCAATGAGGACATCGGTCGAGGTAGATAATGAGTTGCTTTGGGTCCAGCTGCCTGCAGGGCTCAGGATTCTATTCTGCCTAGCAGCTCCTTTAGATGGGGAGAGTTGGTCCAGAGGGGGAATTGGCACAGTTTTTAAAGATGCATCCCTATCAGTTACAGGAAAGTGAATAGTTGGTCAGAAAAGCTGTTTCATGTTTCCCCACTCCTCAAGAACTTTCAATGGTTGTCAAATCACCTCCACAATAAGTAGAAATCCTTTACTATAAGCTTTAAAGTGCTCTATCACCTTGTCCTCTCCTACCTTGTCTCCTATTAATAATAATGATAATGGTGGCAATTGTTCAGTGCTTACTATGTGCAAAGCACTGTTCTAAGCGCTGGGAAGGATATAAGGTGATCAGGTTATCCCATGTGGGGCTCACAGTCTTAATCCCCATTTTACAGATGAGGTAACTGAGGCCCAGAGAAGTTAAGTGACTTGCCCAAAGTCACACAGCTGACAAGTGGTGGAGCTGGGATTTGAACCCATGACCTCTGACTCCCAAGTCCGTGATCTTTCCACTGAACTACGCTGCTTCTCTGCCCACACACATTGCTCTTCTAATGCCAACCTACTCACTGCACATCGATCTCAACTGTTTCACAACCTGCCTCTGGCCTAGAACTCTCTCCCTCTTCATATCTGACAGACTATCACTCTACCCACCTTCAAAGCCTTATTAAAAGCTTGTTTCTAAAATCTGCTCATCCTTTCCATCCAAACTGCTATCACATTAATACCGTCACTCATCCTATCCCGCCTGGATTACTGCATCAGCCTGCTTGCTGACCTACCAGCCTCCTGTCTCTCCCCACTGCAGTCCAAACTTCACTCTGCTGCCCGAATCATTTTTCTACAAAAACATTCAGGACATGTCACCCCACTCCTCAAAAAACCCCAGTGGTTGCCCATCCACCTCCGCATCAAACAAAAACTCCTCATCAAGGTGTTAAACCTCTCCACCACCTTGCCCCCTCCTATCTCACCTCGCTACTCTCCTAATACAACGCAGCCCACACACATCACTCTTCTAATGCTTACCTTCTCACGGTGCCTCAGTCTCACCTATCTCACTGCCGACCTCTACCTCACGCCCTGCCTCTAGCCTGGAATGCCCTCCCCCTCTTCAAATCTGACAGATACTTACTCTATCCCCGTTTAGAGCCTTACTGAAGGCTCCCCTCCAAGAGGCTTTCCGAGACTACGCCCCCCGCCCCGTTTCCTCTTCTTCCACTCCCTTCTGTGTTGACCTGACCTGTTCTCTTTGTTTTCCCCCCTCCCAGCTCCACAGCACTTACGTACATATCTGTAATTAATTTATTTGTATTGACATCTGTCTTCTGCCACTCTAGACTGTAAGATCATTGTGGGCAGGGAATGTGTCTGTTTATCGTTGTATTGTACACTCCCAAGCACTTAATACAGTGTAATCTGCATGCAGTAAGTGGTCAATAAATGATTGAATGAAAGAATGAATATTTGAGCCCCATCTCAGTCACTGTCCTGCTGTGTGACTTTGGGCAAATCATTTAATCTCTCTGTGCTTCAGTCTCCTCTTCAATAAGATGCTGCTGTCTCGCTCTCAATCAATCAATGGTATTTATTGATCACTTTGCGCAGAGCACTGTACAAGTCGTTGGGGCAGTACAGTACAATAGAATCCCTACCAACAAGGAGCTTAGAGTCTCCCCCTTAGATTTTGTGTGGAACAGACACTGTGTCTGATCTGATTATCTTGTACCTTACCACAGCTCTTAGCACAATACTCAGCAAACAGTAAGAGCTTAATAAACACCAGCACTAACTGCCAAGGAGACACAGAATATATATTTCCAAAGACAGATCTGCCTGGAATAAATAAAAGTAATAAAGTATCTGTGGGGAATGGCTCCTTGTTAAGGATTACTTGCCTGAGAGAAAGGTATTGATTAAGTGGCAGAAGAGAGCCTTAGCCATTTAGAATTTCTGTTGCTTTTCAATATATACCAAAGGGAAAAGTCAGATGGCAGCTATGTATTCATTTCTGCAAAAATTCATTTTTCTCTCTTCCCCCTCCCACCCAAGCAAATAGAGGGAAAGATTGCTTAAAGGCAAAGTTACTGTATAGTAAGCTGATTAGTAATGACATGCAGTGCAGATTACAGTTAAAAATAACAAATACAAATCAACAGCTAAGTTTCTAAGTTGAGATGGGCCACAGCCCAAATAGTCATTACCAGAGGATAGCTGCAGGTGTTTCCCTACATAGCCTGGGCCAGGCTGCTAGCTCAACCCATCTGGTCCACGAAGAAGTGGATGCTAGTCATTTCGCATGGGAGTCCACCTTGGAATGGGCAAACGGCTGCTGAGCCTTGGACCCAAAGCCTTCAGCAAGGGATCTTGGTAGGAAGCAGAAGGCTAGCTTGGCCTGGGAGTCAAAAGGACCTGGATTCTACTCCTGGCTCCGCCGGTTGCCTGCTGTGTAACCTTGGGCAAATCACTTCACTTTTCTGTGCCTCGGTTACCTCATCTGGAAGATGAGGATTAAGACTGTGAGCCCCATGTGAGACACAGGCTGTGTCCAAACTGATTAGCTTGTATCTATCCCATTGCTTAGAACAGTGCTTGATACAAAGTAAGTTTGTACAAATATCACCATCATTATTTTTATCATCATTCTCATCAGTCCCCGATTTTACCTGAGAGAGGTGATGAAAGGTTTGTTGTCTGTCTCCCACTCTAGACTGTCAGCTCGTTGTGGGCAGGGAACATGTCTACCAACTCTTCTGTATTGTACTTTCCCAAGCCCTTAGTAATGCTCTGAACACAGTAAGTCCTCAATAAATACCATTGATTGAGTGATCTCTGATTTTCCCGGGCATAAATGATCACATAGGGTTTTTTACCAGCCTTCACAGAGATGGCTGGACTTCCTAGGGACATCTAGACTCTTTTCTTCTTGTTAGTAACAAAGAGTGGCTCTCTGTGGCTCACTTCCTAGCAATCGGCAGAGCCTAAAGGAAATCAGGCCTAAGAAAAATGGAGTGACCTCTGCCTCTCTCTCCTCTCTGGATTTCTTTTGTCAAAGGAATCTGTTTCAGAGAGGAGTGGGAGTGTTTATAACAGGCAGCTCACACACTAGAGGAGGAGAAACAGAGTGTGGAGATACCAGGTCATTCATTCATTTGATCATATTTATTGAGCGCTTACCATGTGCAGAGCACTGTACTAAGCGCTTGGAAAGTACAATTCAGCAACAAATAGAGACAATCCCTGCCCACAACAGGCTCACGTGCGTTGAGGGTATATAGGAAAATAAGAATAGTCTCAGTGCGACTTTCGGGTCTCCCATGTATTGGAAATGAATGAGGGACTGGATGACTAGTCTCAACTGTTAGTATAGCCTAGTCTATGGTTCTGGGAGTCAGAGGACCTGAGATCTAATCCTGGCTCTTCCACCTGCCTGTTATGTGACCTTGGACAAGTCACTTAACTTCTCTGTGCCTCAGTTTCTTCAGCTGTAAAATGGGAATTAAATCATACTCCCTCCTACCTAGACTGTGAGCCCCATGAGGGACAGGGACTCTGTCTGGCCTGATTATCTTGTATCTACCCTGGTGTTTAGTATAATGCTTGGCACATAGAAACTTCTTAATAAAAAACATTATTAGAACAAAACTTTTTAATTAAAACATTATCAATTCATTATTAAAACAAAACAAAACTTTTACTGAGTGTCAATGGATCATCCAACTGCATTTTTCATTCCCTGCAGAGGTTTGAGAGAGGAGTCCCCTGAGCCAGCAGTGCCCGGGCAGGCCCAGAGTTTGGACCACTCTTTCATTCATTCAATCGTATTTATTGAACGCTTACTGTGTGCAGAGCATGTACTCTGCCGACCTGTGAGGAGTATTCTTAGAATTCAGGAAACGAGGCTTCCTAACGACCCCGACCCTGCTGCAATTAGCCACCAGTTCTGGTGAGGGATGTTATTCTCCTCCAGGTGCCAGAAGTATCTCCCTGAGGCCCTCAACAACCTCACCAAGTCTCAATCTCCAGGAAGCATTAGTTTCTCCACCAGCCCTTTCTGAGTATCCCCAAGTGACAGGTTAGAACCAGGAATGAATTAACACTCCAGTGGGCCTGAGGCAGAGGTTTTTCTATGCCAAAGCTTCTCTCCTTCCTCCTTCCATCAGCATGCTCTGATGGGGCTTCACTAGACTGGCAGACGGGAGAGTGTTCAGAGTGGGGAGTGCAGGAAAGAAAGGCGATATTCTGCTACAGTAGCCTGGGACCCCTTGTGGGCTCTGTATGGGGTGGGTATGCCAACAGAATTGTTGACAAAGTACCCAGGGCTTCTCTACTGAAAGAAACCCTGCTCCTATCCAGCAACTTCATTTTGAATGAGGAGGGTCTGGAAAGCTGTGTCTCTCTGAGAAGCCTGGGCTGTTGTTGTGGAAATCAAATGCTAAAAATGACTAAATTGTAAGCTCCTTTGGAGCAGGATCACGTCTACTTCCTCTATCGTGCCATCCCAGGTGCTTAGAACAGCACTCTGCACACAGTAAGCACTCAAGGAATAGACTTGATCAACTGAATTGTCCTTTAAGATCTGCACTGAGAAGTCCACCATAACTGAAATAAAGCCATTCAAGAGATGTTCTGTTTTTGAGCAGAATGGGTCCTGCCAACCTCTCCAGAAAAGGAAAGAAGGGCGAAGGAAAGATAGGAGAAGTTATTTCATGTCAACACTTTGCTACCCAAAAAGTTTAGTCAAAGCAATTTTCAAAGGAACAGGCTTTGATCAATGAGTCCTGAACAGCAGCAAACATAAATGGATCACAGGAAGCCCGCTGTTAATGAGGTCTCTGATGAGGCTAAGCTAGATCAAAACACTTCTGAATACAAATGATGTCCTGCTTTTGCCAGGGCCCCACCTTTAACAAACAAAGCTAATGAGCCAACTGCTTTGTCTATAAATCCTAGCAACATCCTTCCCAACACTTCACAGGAAAGAGGTAGAGTTGTTTATTCTTTATTCTCAAAAGAAACCCTCCTTCCTGCCCTGGTAAGAGGCAGAGTGGGTCAATGGTCTCTCTAGGTAAGGATGCAATATGTAGTACCTTCACACATGGGTTGGGAAAAATAGAATCTGGCAGGTGAGAGGCAAGGAGACAGCTGGACTCTATTCTGAAATAGGAAGTGGTTTGTCGAGGGGAGGAGCAGCATCTCAACAGCTCCCCAGTGACCTAATTACCTGGCAACCTTGAAAGCGAATCCCAGAGCCAAAGAAAACAGCCAGTAAAGCCAAACAGTATATTCTTCTGGCCCTGCTGCTACTGGAGAACAGGCTATTAGCAGAGACACACAATTCATTGAGGCCAGCCCTACCTTAAGGTGAGACATTGTTGACTCACGACCTTTTTGCTCCTCCCTTCCCTGTAGAGTGGCCGGTCATCTGGTTTTATACCAGACAGCATGGTTTTCAGCCGGCTGTCCCCAGTCTGGGAAGGACAACACTGGATAGATGCCTCTGTGTGTCTGGAATTTTAACATTCAACCCTCAGCCTCTCTCTCCGCCGCTGAGTTCTGCCACTTCGAAGTGGCACCTGTTTTCGGAGGGCACTGGGAGGGGACCCCAGTGGCTCTGGGACAGTGAGGAGGGGTCAGGGTCAGGCAAACTCGGCATATTTCCACAAAACGCACCCTCAAAGTGTCACAGGTTTATGACCGTGACTCAGGATCCTGTGGGACTCCGTGTCTAGAATTTCTGATTCCTGCCAGTGGCTACCCAACTCTCCTAAGCCTATTCTCTCATTCCTTTCACCAGTCAAGGAAAAATAATGACAAAGGAGAAAAGTGAGGAAATAGTGGCCTAGTGGATAGAGCAAGAGCCTGGAAGTCAGAAGGACTTGGGTTCTAATCCCAACTCTGCCATTTATAGCCCACCGTTGGGTAGGGACTGTCTCTATGTGTTGCCAACTTGTACTTCCCAAGCGTTTAGTACAGTGCTCTGCACACAGTAAGCGCTCAATAAATACGACTGATTGATTTATCTGCTGAGCAACCTTAGTCAAATAATTTAACTTCTCTGTGCCTCAATTACCTTATCTGTAAAATGGAGATTAAGACTGGAAGCTCTATGCAGGGCATGGACTAAGTCCAACCTGAGTAACTTGTAGCTACCCCAGTGCTTAGTGCAGTGTTGGGCACATAGTAAGTACTTAAATATCATGAAAAAGAAAAGAGTCATTTGGAAAGACAAAAAAGGGCAAGTTGTGAGATTCTATGCACAGGCCTATGTTAAAATCATCGCCGTCCCTTGAATTAAAAAAAAGATCATGATGTTGGTTTGTTAGGTACGGGTGCAGGTGAGGCTGAGAAGACTTTCTTGGTATATCAGCACTTCTTCCCAGGCTGCCCTTCACTTTGTGGCTTCTGCACCCACTTAGCAGTCCTGCTGTAGTTGATAGTTCTGCCTGAAAATTGCTTAGGGAAGCAGCGTGGCTCAGTGGAAAGAGCACGGGCTTGGGAATCAGAGGTCGTAGGTTCTACTCCCACCTCTTCCACTTAGATGTGTGACTTTGGGCAAGTCACTTGACTTCTCAGTGCCTCAGTTCCCTCATCCATAAAATGGGGATTTAGACTGTGAGCCCCATGTGGGACAACCTGATTACCTCGTCTCCACCCCAGTGCTTAGAACAGTGCTTGGCACATAGTAAGCGCTTAACAAATGCCATCATTATTATTATTATTGTTACTGCATTTTGCTTCTGCTCAAAACAAGCCACCCAGATCCTACTTGCAGCATGCCCAGTTGACCTCTGGTCCGAAGACCTAGTAGACAGAGCATGAGCCTGAGAGTCAGCAGACCTGAGTTCTAATCCCAGCTCAGCTCCTTGCCTACTGTGTGACCTTGGGCAAGTCAATTATCGGTGCCTCAGTTACCTCATCTGTAAAATGGGGACTAAATAGCTGTTCTCTCTTCCCCTTTGACTGTGAGCTCCATGTGGGACAGGGACTGTGTTTGATCTGATTTTATTGCATCTACCCCAGTACTTAGCATAGTGCTTGGCACATAGTAAAAGCCTGACTATTGTTATTATCATTATTATTATTCACAGCTGCCTTGCTGCAGGTAAAGATTTCTTTTTACTTCTAAAGGGCATTTCTTCTGCCTGCTTGGTGTTACCTCTTTTGAGCCTGTAGCCATCTTTTATCCCCTGGTCAAGCCCAGCCCAGAGAACTGTCACACCGTGAATATTAGTCCCATGCTGACACGCTGGATTCTTTCTAGGGCCATGCTTTGGTGATTCTGTCTTGCCAGTCAATACTCGTTGATACTACACAATGTATTTAATGGCTCATGGGTGACACTGATGTCACATCTAGCTTTGTGAGCAGTCTCATCAGTGTCAAGATCGGATTTGCAAGCAGACTGCGACCGCTAAAATGACTGCCTAGATTTTTCTCAAGAAACAGTTGCTGAGAAAAAGTCACAGGACTTCAGAGACTTTACCAGCAGCAGTGCCTTGAAGAAGAAGGATTAAAACAAGCAAAGGGTGCCATCCACTGTGGAATCTCTCTGCCCTTAGATACTACAACAGTGTTGTTAGCTGTTTACAATCAGGGCATCAGTTGGCTTCAGGTTAAGGTGTGGTACAAAGCATATGGATCTCTATCGCCTTGCGGATTCAGGAGAGCTTCTCAAATCCTTTGGTGGCTTCTAACTTGCTACCTAAGTGCTAGAAGTGAAGGAGTAAGAGCAAATATTGGGGAAGGGTTTTCAGTCAAATTACAGTTTAGCCCGGGAGTGACAATAATAATGGCATTTGTTAAGCGCTTACTATGTGGAAAACACTGTTCTAAGCACTGGGGAGGTTAGAAGGTGATCAAGTTGTCCCACGGGGGGCTCACAGTCTTCATCTCCATTTTACAGATGAGGTAACTGAGGCACAGAGAAGTTAAGTGACTTGCCCAAAGTCACACAGCTGACAATTGGTGGAAGTGGGATTTGAACCCATGACCTCTGACTTCAAAGCCCATGCTCTTTCCATTGAGCCATACTGCTTAGATACTGGTATTAGAACATTTTCGTTGCAGAACCCTAGAACAAACTTAACTATCAGCCATCCCTATGAAACACAAAGGCAGGTTACTGTGCTCTCAACAGACTTCAGATTTTCCCACTTCCACTTTAAGATAATATCTGTTCCCAAAGGCCTTTAGGCTGGCATCAAACACTCAGTAAATACTTGTGTTTCAAAATTTGACAGCACCATCATTTTCCCTACCTCTCAAGCCCATAACCTTGGTTTTCTCCTCAACTCCTCCCTCTCTTTTAATACCCATAGACCAAATCTGTCACCAAATCTTGTCAGCTCTTCTCTATAGCAACTCGGGGATCCACCCTTTCCTCTCCATCCAAACTGCCACCAGGCTGGTCCAGGCACTTGACTACTGCATCAGCATCTTCGCTGATTTCCCTGCCTTCAGTTTCCCCCCTTTCCAGGCCCTATTTCACTCTGCTTCCAGGAAGAATTTTCTAAAACATGATTCTGCACATATCTCCCTACTTCTCCAAAACCTCCAATGGTTGCCCATCCTTCTCCGCATCAAGTTGAAACTCCTGACCATGGGCTTTAAACACTCAATTACTTCTCTTCACTCTTCTGCCCACAGCCCTGAGACAGGAGATTTTCCAGAGGTACGACTAGCTGGAAATATACTCTCAGGTCGGGGGAGACGGTTTGCTGCTTACTTGGAAAGGGAAAGCTAGATTTTCTGCATCAACTAGGACCTCATCCTGCCTGAATACAATACACAGAAGATCACTCAGTAGTATTAGTAGTAATAATATTTCTCAAACACTTATTGTGTGCAGGACACTCTACTAAGCATTGGAAAAGAGTACTGTTCTTTCCAAGCACTTATTACAGTGCTCTTCACACAGTAAGTGCTCAGTAAATACGATTGAATGAAAAAGGGTACACAAGTGCATTAAGTGGGATTTAGTCATGGGCCCCTTCCACAAGGGGCTCACGATCCATGATTATAGATGGGGAAGAGTGGAGGACTGGAGATGGACACATCAAGAGCAATGAAACACTGAAACATGAAACAGCATAAGGAACAAAGACAAATACACAATATACAAAACAAAAGTCAGTAGAGAGCTGTGACTAGAGGAGCAGAATTTCACCTAGTGATTCAGAAACCAGGGCAATGGCTTGTAGTCACTAGCTTCCCCAAGGCAACCTGAGGCCTCAGCCCAGGACATTACACATCAACACAGCTACTAATGACATGTCAACATTAGCCCATCCACCCTTAAAAGATTCCCCATGGCTGGGACATGCTGGGCTGTCCCTTCTACCCACCTAAAGAACTTGCATGAATCACAGAACATTTTTCTTAAACCACTCTGACCTCTCCAGGTCCTCTCAATCCCCTCCCTCTAATCACCCCATCCCTGAACTTCCTTCCCAGCAACCCGGTCCCCTCCCTTCCCCAGTTCTGGCCTCTCTCAGCTCATTCCTATCCAACCCCTCTCCCACCCCTTTTGGGGTTGGTGAATGGGTAAGGTGGGGTGGAGCAGGAAGTCGATGGAGTTGAGGAATGAGAGGCAGCAGGAAGAGGAAAGGCGATCAGAAGAATTCAGTCAGTAATAATAATAATAGTATTTGGTAAGCACTGACTATGTGTCAAGAACTGTTCTAAATGCTGGGGTAGATACAAGATAATCAATGAAATCCTATTGGTTCTACTCTCACAACACCTCTAGAATCTATCCTTTCCTTTCCATCCAAACTGCTACCACACTGATCCAAACAATTATCATATCCCATTTTAACAACTGCAACAGCCTCCTGACCTTGCTGCTTCCTGTATCTCCCCTCTACGGTCCATACAACATTTTGCTGTCTGGATCATTTTATTAAAAAAAGTTCAGTCCATATCTCCCCCCTCCTAAAAAAAAAAAAAACCAAAACTTCATTGGTTGCCAAACCATGTTCCCATCAAACATAAACTAGAGAAGCAGCGTGGCTCAGTGGAAAGAGCATGAGCTTTGGAGTCAGAGGTCATGGGCTCAAATTCCGTCTCCACCACTTATCAGCTGTGTGACTTTGGGCAAGTCACTTAACTTCTCTGTGCCTCAGTTACCTCATCTGTAAAATGAGGATTAAGACTGTGAGCCCCAGGTGGGACAACCTGATCATCTTGTAACCTCCCCAGCGCTTAGAACAGTGCTTTGCACATAGTAAGCACTTAATAAATGCCATTATTATTATTAAACTTTTTATCAGTGTCTTTGAGGCACTCAATCAGCTCTCCCCATCTGCCTTCTCATTGATCTCCCACTACAACCCAGCCTGCTCACTTCACTCCTCTATTGCCACCCTTCTCACTTTACGTTGATCTTGTTTATCTTGCTTCCAGCCCCTGGCCCACATCTTCCTTCTGGCCTAGAAATCCTGCTCCCTTCCTATCAAGAGGCATTCCATGTCCTCATTTCCCCTTCTTACTCTTCCTTCTGCACTGCCTATGCCCTGGATCTGTATCAGGTGATTAAGCCCTTGATATTTACCCCACCCTCAGACCTACAGCACTCCTGTAAATATCCTTATGCCCTACCATTTTCCCTATCTTCATTTTTTTTAACATCTGTCTCCCCTTTTATACTGTAAGCGTTTTGTGGGCAGGGATTGTTTCTCCCAAAATTATTGTATTATACTCTCCCAAGTGCATAGTGCAGTGATCTGCACACTGTAACTACTCAATAAATATCACTGATTGATTAATTGATTGCTCTTACTACAACCCACTTTACAAGGTTCATTCTTCTCAAAATAAGCTACCTCCTGGGTCTTTTCATTCATTCGATCTTATTTATTGAGTGCTTACTGTGTGCAGAGCACTGTACTAAGTACTTGGGAAGTACAAGTTGGCAACATATAAAGATGGTCCCTACCCAACAATGGGTTCACAGTCTAGAAGGGGGAGACAGACAACAAAACAAAATATGTGTCCTTGTTATCTCCTCTCTTGTCGCTCTGTGTAACTTCTTCCTTTTCACACCAGGCAGACCACCATCTTCCCCATCTTCAAAGGTTTTCTGAAATCACATCTCCTCCAAGAGGTTTTCCCTGATTAATCTCTCATCTCCGCACTCTATGTCCTCCATAGATATCACTGCAGCCCTTGGACACCTACACTGACCACCCCACTCCCAGCACTTATGTACATATCTTTAGACTCTATTGTTCCCTCCTACTTGAAATTTATTTTTGTGCCTTTCTCCTTTACTACGGTGTAAATTCCCCTAGGGCAAGGATTATGTCTGTTAACTCTATTGAACTCAATCTCAAGTTCTCAAAGGGTATGGATCAATAAATACTATTGATTGGATCTCCAAGTGAAATTCAAGTTTCCACCTCCTCCCAACCTGTGGCTTTAAATAATAATAATAATAATGGTATTTGTTCATTCATTCAATCATATTTATTAAGCACTTACTGTGTGCAGAGCACTGTACTAAGCACTTGGAAAGCACAAATGGGCAACATATAGAGAAGATCCCTACCCACCAACGGGCTCACTGTCTAGAAGGGGGAGAAAGACAACAAAACAAAATAAGTAGACAGGTGTCAATATAATGGTAAGAGCCCGGACTTGGGGGGCAGAGGTCATGGATTCTAATCCCGGCTCTGCCACTTGTCAGCTGGGTGACCTTGGGCAAGCCACTTCACTTCTCAGCGAGGCTCAATGGAAAAAGCATGGGCTTGGGAGTCAGAGGTCATGGGTTCTAATTTCAGCTCCGCCACTTGTCAGCTGTGTGACTTTGGACAAGTCACTTCACTTCTCTGAGCCTCAGTTACCTCATCAGAGCCGTTAAGCACTTAGTATGTGCCAAGCACTGTTCTAAGCATTGGGGTAGATACAAGGTAATCAGGTTGTTCCACATGGGGCTCACAGTCTTAATCCCCATTTTACAGATGAGGTAAATGAGGAACAGAGAAGTTAAGTGACTTGCCTAAGCAGACAAGTGGCAGAGCCGGGATTAGAACCCACGACCTCTGACTCCTAAGCGCATGCTCTTTCAATCGTATTTATTGAGCGCTTACTGTGTGCAGAGCACATTGAACCATGCTGTTTCTGGACCTCCTACGCTGCTTCTACAGATCTGCCTCATTCAAGCGCTCTCCCTGGATCTAGTCTATATTGAAAATACAGCTTTCCATGTTCCAATGTGTTTCAAGCCCAAATGCCTAGGCCTCGTCACACCCAGAATTAATGACAGCAAAGAGTTCAATTTTGCCCTAGAAAGCTCCTGATTTTTATGCATGTTGGGTGCGCTGACACTGTTCTGTCTTAGCTATTTATTGCACTTTGAATTCAAAGATGACACTGCTGGCAGTGTTGCTGTGGGCGTGGGAGACTGTAACACAGCAGGGAACATAGACCAGCTGACTCAACGTCAGCATCCCCTGGTGAGCACAGCCAGTGATTTTGCAATGGCAATAATAGTATTTGTTAAGTCTTTACCATGGGTCAAGCGCTGTTCTAAGCACTGGGGTAGATGCAAGATAGTCAGGTCAGACACAGTCCCTGCCTCACATGGGGCTCACAGGCTAAGTAGGTGGGAGAACAGGTATTTCAACCCCATTTTACAGTTGAGGAAATTGAGGCACAGAGAAGCTAAGTGACTTGCACAGGGTCACCCAGTTGGGAAGTGGCAGAGCCAGGATTAGAATCCAGATCCTCTGTCTACCAGGCCTGTGATCTTTCTAATAGGCTATGCTATTTTTTTTCCAATGGTACCTGTTAAGCACTTACAAAATAACAGTGCTCAGCGCTTAGAACAGTGCTTTGGACATAGTAAGCGCTTAACAAATGCCATTAAAAAAAAAATGCCAGGCACGGTAGTAAGCACTGGGTGAGTGATAAACTAATCAGGTCGACACAGTCCATGTCCCATATGGGGCTCCCAATCTTAATCCCCATTTTAAGTCTGAGGAAATAATAATAATAACAATTATGGTATTGTTAAGCACTTACTATGTGCCAGGCACTGTACTAAGCGCTGGGGTGGATACAAGCAAATGGGGGCTCACAGTCGCACTCCCCATTTTGCAGATGAGGTAACTGAGGCACAGAGAAGTGAAGTGACTTGCCCAATGTCACATTGCAGACAAGAGGCAGAGTTGGGATTAGAACCCATGACCTCTGATTCCCAAGCCCATGCTCTATCCACTAAGCCATGCTACTTCTGGCACAGAGAAGTTGAGATCACACCACAGACAAGTGGTGGAGCCCCAGGGAATAGAAGCCAGGTCCTTCTGACTCCCAAGCTCGTACTCAATCCACTAGGCCACGTTGGAGAGATTACTCTACCTGCAGGAGAATGGGTTGGTAAGGTGTCACAAGAATTCACCAGCCAGGGTCAGTTCTTGAAGGACATTGATTGATTCAGCAAACCCTGGTGCTCTTCTACCGATGGCTTGGGAGATTTGTTCACACTGCAAGTAGAGTCCCACGTGTTCTGAATTTAGTCTGCAAAAGACACTCATCGTTAGAAAGCTCCTTGAGGCCAGGGGTCAAGACCACCAGCTCTATCATGCTGTACTTTCCCAAGTGCTTAGTTCAGTACTATGCACACAGTAAATGCTCAGTAAATAGTAGTAATAATAATAATGACATTTATTAAGTGCTTACTATGTGCAAAGCACTGTTCTAAGCACTGGGGAGGTTACAAGGTGATTTGGTTGTCCCACAGGGGGCTCACAGTCTTAATCCCCATTTTACAGAGGAGGTAACTAAGGCACAAAGAAGTGAGGTGACTTGCCCAAAGTCACACAGCTGACAATTGGCAGAGCAGGAATTAGAACCCATGACCTCTGACTCCAAAGCCTGGGCTCTTTCCACTGAGCCTTGGTTTCAGGCCTCTGGGAAAAGTGTGTAGGTATTGGGTACTTCACGCAGGATATTGTTGAAGCTCGATTGGTGTGAAAGGGATGTTCTGAGCAAGAAAGAAAAGTGGGCCTCTGCTTTCCCCTGGAATCCACCCTCAATTTGGAAGAAAGCACTCCATTGTCATCCTGATGCAGTGCAAGTTTTCTTTCCCAGGCCAATGGCCAGGAAACTGTTTTATTGCTTTGCATCTCACGGATCTTCCCCCCTGTTCCTCTCTGCGCCACCCCAGGCCCCAGGATGTCCCTCCCTGTGGAGCAGTGGTGGTGATCCCAGCGGTCTGTAGCCAGCTGGTAAGGCTATTTGCTCTTTCAGCCTTTCTCTCTGCTTCCTTCCCTTTTCTGGCCGGCTGGTGATCCTGATGACAATTTTAGCACATTAAAAATAATCATTTTTTAGCCTTATGTGTGGTTGCAAAAATACCACTGTACAAACCAGCTGCTATATTTCACTTTTGGGGGGGAGCACTGTTATGTGGCACATTGTACCAGTTCTTTTTCTTCTGAAAGCGGTGTCATTCCTTAACGTTGGGAAGGTGATAGAAAGGGCCCCAGGGAAGGAGGGGGGCAAATAGTTGTTACACCAGGGACAACCTCCAAAAGTCTGACTGGGAAGTTCTGCCATAAATGTTTGCTTGGAGGTGGAGTGGGAGGAGCGTGGGGCAGGGAGAGGACTGAGGAGCAGAAGCTCTTTGCAGCAACATTCTCCTACTTGGATCTGAGCAAAGAAGGAGCTCATCAGAGCCACATAGAGCAGCAGATGGAAAGAAAGGAATTTTTGTCAGTGTCTCGGGGCCAAACATACTGTAAGTATTGATCCACTGGGAGATTTCCCCATATCCCAAAGGAACAGCCTGCTCTGCCCTGAACTGAGTTGGATTGGGAAGTGGGGACACCTGCCTTCTCTCTCTGGCTGGGCCACTGAATCAATCCCTGGGTGCCCTTAGCCAAGCCTTTTTAATTTGGCTGAGCCTCTATTTCTCCAATTAACCCAATGGCATTCATTCCACACAAAGATGAGAGAGGCCAGGACTTGTTAACAGTGAAGCACTGTGAGACCCCTGCCGAAGCAAGTCCCCGTCTCCCAAGTGGTCCCATGGTTGTGAAATGTCAAGTTGTTCCTTTCAATAAATGTTTGAAAGGATACGCAGACAGTTGGCCTGTTTTGGCTGCCAGAAGTGTAGAAGATGCTACAGAATGGAGAGGCAGGATGAGTCTGCCCATATCATGCCAACCTGAAAGACCCCATTGTGAAATGGGGGTTCAGAGAGCTTTCTGCTCTGCATCAGTGAGTTCTTCTCTCTCCATCAGAAACATAACTTGGGTTGATCCTCTCCCAAGCTCACTTCCTGTCTCCAGAGTGGTTTTGAACAATCCAATTCCCGCCTCCCCCTCCCACTTCTCCACCAGTCCCACGCCAACTCTTTCTTCCAATCTATCTCAACTCTACTGGGAAAGTAAGTTCTTGTGATGCTTTCTAGGGCCACCAATTCACTGTACATAATAGCAGCAATTTATCATCATAAATACAGATGAAACAGAGAAATCCAGATACTCCTATTGAATAAGCTACTCTCTGGTAGTAAATTGAGAGCCGAAATCCCTCTGTGGAACATCTTTTCTGAACACAAAATGGTCCCCAGTCGTCAAAAGGAGTTAATAAAAGGTTTTCCAAGTCCCTATCCTATGGAAAATTTGGCTTAATTCTCCAGCTAAGAGATTCATTCATTCAATTATACTTATTGAGAGCTTACTGTGTGCAGAGCACTGTACTAAGTGCTTAGATATCTTTACATTTCAGAATCTAAATAAAAAAAGATTTCACTGATATCACCAAATAAACACAGCATTTTACAATGAATTCTGGTCTCGACTAATTTTCCTTAATGCTGGACCGTCTTTTATAGTCTGAAGCTCCTTTCAAGATCTAGAAATACGAATTTAATTTCCCTGTAAAACGAATATAACATTAGCTATTACAAAATCTACTACTGTAATGAGATCTTTTTACACAATTGGTAGGTTACTTTTTATTTTTCCAATTTATTCAAAATAAAAGAATGTTGTATACCTTTGTAGAATTAATAGAGTTTTCCAACCACATAGTGCACTTAAGGTTCTGGCTGGGTAATGTGTAGAGATGTTTAGAATAGGAATGAGAACTCACTGGGAAAGCAACGTGGCCTAGTGGATAAAGCATGGGCCTGGGAACCACAGGACCTGAGTTCTAATCCTTGCTCTACCATTTGACTGCTGTGGGAACTTGGGCAAATCACTTAGCTTCTCTGTGCCTCAGTTTCCTCAACTGCAAAATGAGGATTCCATATCTGTTCTCCCTCTTACATAGACTATGAGCCCCATGTGGGACAGAGACTATGCCCAACCTGATTATCTTGTATCTACTCGAGTGCTTGACACATAAGTGCTTAACAAACACCATTTAAACAAAAAATAAACTCTCATCTGCCTTGTTTCAAATATGACTGCCAATCATCACTACTTGGTTTTAATATGAAATTGCAATGAATGTTTTAGCCACTGGCAGTGTTTTAATGCAGCAAATGCCACCTCCCATCCTGTTTCTGAAGAGCCAGAGAACATTCTATCTATATTCCAATCCTCTAAGCCAGAGCAGATGTTACCTGTGTCACACACCATGCTCAAGTGACTGATTTTCCCCTATCATCAAGAAAGAGCAAAGAATCCAATACAATAAAGAAGGGGAATGAAGGGCAGCTTCATTGTTCCAAAACTTGTTCCAAAAACAATCCTCAAGACTGCTTCTCAAGGTCAAACTGGAATATTTAATTTGCCCTGTGAAAATCTTCATCCTAGAGCCCAATCTGGGTAAATAGTGTAGCAATAGATAATACCATTTCTTGATCATGGAAAATGGACTCATCCCTCAGTGGAGTTTATGTTTCTGCCTCTCTCCACGGATCGACCTTTTCATTAAGTTTGTTCCCACCAGCTTTCCTCTCTTCACACAAAAATTTGATATGTCAAGTCTATCATCACTTTATTATGAAAAATGCAAGTGTGTGGGAGCAGTATGGTCTAGTGGAAAGAGCACAGGACTGGAGGCCTGGATTTTAATCCCATCTCTATACCTTGCTTGCTGAGTGACCTTGGGCAAGTCACTTTAACCTCTTCATGGCTTCAACTTCCTCATCTATCAAATGGAACAAATAATAATAATTGGTATCTGTTAAGCACTTACAGTGTGCCAGGCACTGTATTAAGTACTGGGATGGATACAAACAAATCAATTTGGACAGAGTCCCTGTACCACATGGGGCTCACAGTCTTAATCCCCATTTTAAAGACAAGATAACTGAGGCACGGAGAAGTGAAGTGACTCACCCAAGGTCACACAGCAGATGTGTGTCAGAGCCAGGATTAGAACCCAAGTCCTTCTGACTCCAAGGCCCAGCTCTATCCATTAGGCCACTCTGCTTCTCTAGGCCACATTGGAGTACAATATCTGTTTCTGTTCTCCTTCCTTCTTATTCTATTATCTCCATGTAGGGCAAGGATTGTACCTGCTTTTATTATCACATTTCTAACCTAGAGTTTGGCACAGTGCTGGGCCCATTGTTAGTAGTTAAGAAATAATATTATTATGATTATTCCTTCTATGCCAAGGCACCCAAATTAAAGAAAAACACATTGTCAAGTCTATGTGAACTAGGCACATTTTAATAATAAACTCGCAAATGGATCATCAATCAATCATATTTATTGAGCGCTTACTATGTGCAGAGCACTGTACTAAGCGCTTGGGAAGTACAAATTGGCAACATATAGAGACAGTCCCTACCCAACAGTGGGCTCACAGTCTAAAAATGGATGTATTTTTACTGTCATTTCTTTATGACCACAGTAAAAATCACATTCCAGGAAGCTAACCCAACTCAACGCATACTGTTTTTGATTCTTTGGAACCAGAAATTTATACCCCAATTGTATCTAACCGTAAATGAGATCAATAAGATGTAGGGGTATTGTACACTGAAAAAAAACCAACAACCCTATTTTCCTGAAGGCACAATGTTTCTATTAATTTGCGTTAATGAATATAATAAAGAGTTAACATTCAAAATGAAAAGAAAAAAAGATGCTCTTTAATGAACTACTGCATGTAAAGTAGCATCTGCTACTTTGTTTATGACCAAATGTGTCAAACATTAGATGTGCCAGCATCCATGCAAACATTCAGCTGAAACTTTGAAAATTAGGATTTGATTCTCAGTGCAGAAAACAAAATCTTGTGCCAGGTCAGTGATGGTGAAATATGAAAAAGGGTTTGGGGCAGCAAATTTTCATTTGAGCAGCTGTACCCCAAGAGGGCTCCACACTGCTAAATTCCTTTCATTCCCTAAATTTTCTTCTCTCCTGAGTATAGACAGTCCCTCCATGACTCCTGTAGAGATGTCTGCATTGTGCTCTCTTTCTGATTTAAAGAAAAGTGTTTCTTCTCAACGGGTGCCGTAGAGTCAGGTAAATGATCTTAGAACACAACTTGGAAAATCCCTTTTGCATCAAACCAGAGCATATTGCTTACATCAGATGAAAATGAAGGCTAAATGCAAAGGGGCACTGAAAAATGACTAACACAGAAATATTGACTCGAATATATGGTATTACAGGAATTTCAAAGCCATGTTTAGGTGAAATATTTTCTATGCTTTCCTAAAGTTTGAATTTGTGCAAAATCCTGCTCTGTCACAATAAATTGTCCCCAGTGTGGGACAGTGACTGTATCTGACCTGATTATATTGCATCTACGCTAGTACCTAGCACAGTGCTGGACACATAGTAAGAGTTTAATATGTACCACAACTATTATTTATTTTGAAGCACATTTCCCAACTGATTAACATTCCCACTGACAAAGGCTGTGTCATGGGATGGTAAGCCACCACACTGGGAAGAATCCCGTACACAGCAAAATGGCCTAGTGGAAAGACCACAGGCCTGAGAGTCTGAGGATCTGGGTTCTAATCCCAGCTCTGCCAATTGCTTGCTATGTGACCTTGGGCAAGTCACTTCACTCCTCTGTGCCTCTACTTTAGTTTAAATCCTCCTCCCTTCTACTTGGCCCGGGAGCCCCAAGTGGGACAGGACTGTGTCCTACCTGATTAACCTGTATCTACCGCAGCACTTAGAACTGTGCTTGAGACAGAGAAAGCACTTAACAAATATAATAATAATATGCATGGCCTAGTGGATATAGCAAGGCCCTGGGAGTCAGAAGGACCTGGGTTCTAACCCCGGCTCCACCACTTACCTGCTTTGTGACCTTGGGCAAGTCACTTCACTTCTCTGGGCCTCAGTTACCCCATCTGTGAAATGGGGATTAAGACTGTGAGCCCCATGTGGGACAGGGACTGTGTCCAATCTGATTAGCTTGCATCTAACCCAGCCCTTAGTACAGTGCCTGACTCATAGTAAGTTTTTAACAAATACTATTAAAAATAAATAATAATAATAATAGTTCACAATGCTTCATTGCTATAGGTCAGATCTATCCCATTGTGCTTAAGGCTACAGCATTACAAAGGAGTCATTTATTTGTTGATCTGTGGTGAGAGACATGCAATATTTCCAGTGGAAGAGCTTTGGAGAAAGGCAGAAAGGGTCAAGGAAAAAATAGGGCTTGAATGGAAGAGAGAAAATGCAGACTTTTATGGATTTTTTCCATGCAAAATGCCCAACAGACTTTCACTCTGCCTTTGTGACTTCTAAATGTGATGATGATATCCCTCTCTACCAGGAATCTCTTGGCTAACTCACCCAACTCTCCTCTGGATATGTACCTGCCTATTTATGCTTAAGATCTCTTACTAACTTACCATGGGGTTTGTGCAGTCACCAGTGGACAGATTGTTTTGTTCCATCCCGGTTTCTTCACCTGACTCAGTGATTTTCCATTCCGTGTCCGCGCTGAAACCACCTGCTCCCCAAACAAGTGCAAACTTGAGGTGGGTGGCTTGTCTTCCAGGATGAGCAGTTGCCGACTTGTACTTCCCAAGCGCTTAGTACAGTGCTCTGCACACAGAAAGTGCTCAATAAATATGATTGAATGAATGAATGATTGAGGGTAGCACTGATTTTATCCCATCTACAGATCTGTCCAGGAAATACATCTTTAGCTCATTTGCATGTCCGGCAGGCTGAATCTTGGAGAGGCCTTCCTGGGTGCATAGGGAGGACTAGGTGGGCTGAACTCTAGAGCTCGAGTTTGCTGCTCTACCCTGAAAGGAATTTTCAGGTGCCTACTCAGAAGGCCTCCTGTTATTGTTGACTATCTACCAGCATAAAACAGTGAATGAGTATACCAGCTGCCTCAGGGAGCAATCAATCAATCAGTGGAATTATTGATCACTTACCATGTGCAGAGCACTATTTCAAGTAGGCATTATCCCTGCCCTCAAAGTCTAGCATGGGAAACATGGAAAAGAATTACAAGCGTCCCTCTAGACTGCAAGCTCGTCTCTCTAGACTGGAAACTTGTCAGACATTGGGAATCTGTTAATTCTGTTGCATTTTATTCTCCCAAGAGTTTAACACAGTGCTCTGCACATAGTAAGTGCACAATAAATATTACCAATTGATTGAGTCGAAGGAAGAAACAATTTTTAAAGATGCGTATGTAAATGTTTTTTTGGGGGGTGGGTAGGGAGCACTGTGAGAGAGGGTGAAATCTGAACAAAAGCTGAAGGTTTAAATTCTCTCCACCAAAGCGGGAAGAAGTGTCTGTGGGTCTGAGCACAGGGTAGGGTCAGGAATCGCTCCAGGGAAATGTCCTGGGTTTGAGGTTTGGGTGGACACCTGTATGACATATGGAATGGGAGGGAGGAAAAATTTTTTCCCACCTCAGGGTTGAAAGCCAGCCTACCTCTCATGGCACATTTAGTATGTCCTTTGTGAGATTTTTAGTGACTGATTAATCCTTGAGGACAGGGATCATGTCCACTAGCTCTACTGTGCTCTCCCAAGCAGTTAGTTCACTGTTGTACACAAAATAAGTCCTCAATAAATACCATTGATTTGTTCAATGGTTGTTTCTGTCCACCCCCAAAAAAATGCAGAACAAATCTGGGCAAAAAGTGTCCATTTCTAATGGAAGACTCTGCCTTGGAGACAAGTTTTTTCTTTAGTGCCCAACTCCAGAGATAAAATCAGCTCCAATGCTTCACCTTAAAAATGGGAGGAATCATTTGGTTTACAGCACTTTCTCATGGATTTTAAACATTTATATTTAGTGATATCACATGAACCATCTTTTTCAAAAAAAATGACCCCATTCAGTTCTTTGTAATTAAATGAGATTACATCCATAACGGCAAAACCAAATGGAGAATCAAAAATGTTTGGGCACATTTGTCAATGTGGACAGCTTATTTGGGAAGTTCAGGCTTAAAAAAAACCCCTGTTTTTTCTTCTGTAGAAAATTTGTTGGATTGAATCATCCAATTAATCGTCTAGACTTTCCACTTCATTTTGTCTATTTAGACACAGCCTTACTTCCAAATTCTGCCTGTTCCTCTCCTCTGCCATGTAAAGATTTTGTAGAGAAAGGAGGGAAGTTGGAGAAAGGAGAAAGAAAGACAGCATAAGAACATTCTTCGTAATGCTCACCTGTATGTTCAAAGATGACACTTCTATCCGACTGCTCCCCTAGACTGTAAGTTCGTTATAGACAGGGAATGTGCCCACTAATTCTACTGTACTGTACTCTCTGAAGTGCTTAGCACAGTATTCTGCAAATAGTAAGCACTCAATAAATGCCATTAATTTATTGATTACTGGCAAAATCCTAGTCAGAATCTTTTTGGACATAATTTGGAATGGCAGAGGAAGACACAGGGATTAAGGGATGGAAAATACTTTTTGGACTCTTTGTCATGAAAAAACTTTCCCTCCCAACAGGAGATGAGTTTTGCTAGTTCAGCCCTAGTGGGTTTGCAGCTGAGATGGGTTATGCCAGGAAATATCCACCAATGCAGGGGTAATCAAAGTGGAAAAGTGATGGGAAAAACCCATAAATGGGAGACAGGTATTGGTCACAATGATACACCACGCTTTAAACCACACTAAAGATCTACAAAGCCATGATACTGACCAACTTGCTTTTCATTATGTGTGAAGGCACCTCTGGTTCCTTAAGTGGCTTCCTCGCAATCTGTAGGCTGATACCCAGGCCGGGCAGGATCACCAACACGTAGCCTGGAATGTAATCAATCAATCAGTGGTACATACTGAGTGCTTAGTGTGTGCAGAGCATTGTACTAAGTGCTTGGGAGAGTACAATATAACATAATTAGCAGATACTTCTCTGCCTATAAGGAGCTTACAGTCTAGAGGGGGAGATAGATAATATACACCACTCCTTTTTATGGTATTTGTTAAGCAATTACACTGTTCTAAGTGGTGAGGTAGGTATAAGTTAGTTCAGTCAGATGCAGTCCCTGTCCCACCTGGGGCTCACAGTCTAAGTAGACTGGAGAACAGGTAACCCATTTTAATAATAATAATAATAATAATGGCATTTGTTAAGCGCTATGTGCAAAGCACTGTTCTAAGCACTGGGGGGGATACAAGGTGATCAGGTTGTCCCACGTGGGGCTCACAGTCTTTATCCCCATTTTACAGATGAGGTAACTGAAGCACAGAGAAGTTAAGTGAAGTTAAATGACTTGCCCAAGGTCACACAGCAGACATGGTGCAGAGCTGGGATTTGAACCCATGATCTTTTAGACTGTGAGCCCACTGTTGGGTAGGGACTGTCTCTATATGTTGCCAATTTGTACTTCCCAAGCGCTTAGTACAGTGCTCTGCACATAGTAAGCACTCAATAAATACGATTGATGACGATCTCTGACTCCCAAGCCGGGCTCTTTCCACTGAGCCACGCTGCTTTTACAGTTGAGGAAACTGAGGCTTAGAGAAGCTTGCCCAAAGTCACAGAGCAAGCAGCTGGCAGAGCTGGGATTTGAACCCAGGCCCTTCTGACTCCCAAGCCTGTGCTCACTCTTGCAAGAATAAGTTCCCCCACCCTGGCTTTTAGCTTGGTGATAGCAGTGCAACGATTTGAAACAGTAAGAATGTCTGACCCTATGGCACGAAAGTCTGAGAGGCTGGAACTTTGCCTTGGATTTTAGAACTGAGCAATTTACACATTCGCCGCAGATGCTTACTCGATTCACTGGCATCAGAGTAACACTCACTGCAAAATGGATTTGCTGGGCAGAACACCTGAGGAAAATGGATGGATGACTGACAGCTGGAGTCTGAGGCAGCTCAATGCTGAGCTGAACCAGGGCAAATGCAAGCAGGGAGGGCAGAACAATGGCAAAGAGAAGCTCACTCTCAAGCAGCGTGACAGGGCAGGGGACAAGGGAGAGGTAATGGGAGTCTGGCAGGTGGCAATCGGGAGATCGCTCCCATAGCCATATTGAGAACCCACGAGAGGCACTGTTACCCCACAGTCAACAACAATCTTTACATGCACTCAGTGTCAACCGGATCATTGGACTCCTGTAGGTTTCTTTAATCACATCCACGAGCCTGGATAGGCTTTGAGAAGCGGCGTGACTTCGTGGCAGTGGGTTGGACTGGGAGACCTGAGTTCTAATCCCATCTTCACTGCTTACCTGCCGTTGGCCTTGGGCAAGTCACTTAACTTCTCTGTCCCTCAGTTTTCTCACTTATAAATGGGAGCTCAATACCCATTCATCCTCCCTCTTTCATGGGAGCTGTATATAGGACAGGCACTGTGTCCAATCTGATTATGCTTGCACTAACCCAGCACTTAGCACAATGTTTGGCACGGAGTAAGTGCTTAAAAAAAATCCACAATATGGATCCCTGAGAATGCATCCTGGCCTAGTGGATAAAGCACGGGCCGGAGAGGCACAGGAATTGGGTCTAATCCTGGCTCTGCCACGTGCCTGCTGTGTGACCTTGGATCCGTCACTTAACTTCTCTGTGACTCAGTTTTATCAACTGTAAAATGGGGATTAAATACCTGTTCTTCCTCTTACTTAGAGTGTTAGCCCCATGTGGGACAGTGATTGTGTCCGACCTGATTGTCTTCTGTCTATCCCCATGCTTAGAACAGTGTTTGACCAAGACTAAGCGCCTAACAAATACCACAAAAAAGTGTCACTGGCACCAATGATGCCACAATTCCCACAGCCATGAAACGTTTAACTGCTGGTGCTTCTCCTAAATTTACACTTTTCGTGCCTGGAAGGTTTCCATGTTCCACTTTAGGTAGGAGACACTTTTATTTTCAGTTTTACAGATGGATCTTAATATATTAAAACAAACGGTTTCTTGAGACATTTCATTTTTACCATTTCTGAGCACTAACATGTTCCTGATGAAAAGTTTGCTGTTAACATTTATTCAGTCGTGATGACATTAATAGGTTACCATCCCTGAGAGTTTTTGGAGATAAATAATTCCAAGTTGTTTTCCTTAAAACCTTTACTTAACTGTTCTAGTCTCTAGAAACTGTGTAGAGAAGCTGACTTCAATTTGTTTAGGCTGAGGAAATGTTGACCCTCAACAAAATTAACATTTACTGATATTATGTAGGAGTTACATATGACGACCAGCAAATAGACGAAGGTTAGTGCCCACAGGGGTACAATCTTGCATGTTCATCGAATCAGCAAGTTTTAGGAAGTTTGGAAATCACTAAGTTCCTGAAGAGCTTTTGGGACAGTCCAAGAATCAAATAGAACAAAAGCCATTCAATCTGGAACAGCTAGAGTAGTGAGGGAATCCAACAGACAATTACCACTCCCCTGAATCCCCATTGCCCTTTCAAAGCCTTATTGAATATCACTTCTCCTCCAAGAGGCCTTCCCTAAGTCCTCCCTTCCTCTTCTCCCTTTCCCTTCTGTGTCACCCTGATTTAATCTGTTTATTCATCCCTACTCCCAGCCCCACAACACATATCTGTAATTTACTTATTTATAGTAATGTTTGTCTCCCCCTCTAGACTGTAAGCTCATTGTGGGCAGGGAATGTGTCTGCTTATTGTTATATTGTATTCTCCCTAACACTTGGTGCAGTGTTCTGCACACAGTAAGTGCTCAATAAATATGATTGAAGGAATGAAAGAAAGAAAGAAAGAAAGGGAAATCCAATAGTACATAATTCCACCCAATGTCCTCTTCCTTCCCTCAGGACATCTCAAACTCGACATGTCCAAAATATTCACCTTGCAATAACCTTGCCATCATCCTCAACTCATCTCTATCATTCAAATTACATATTCAGTGTTAGCAGATCATGTCTGTTCTACCTTCACAATGTTTCTAGATGCCACCCCTTCCTCTTCTGCCAAACTGCTACCACACTTGTCCAAGAACTTACCCTCTCCCTCCTTGATTACTGCATCAGCTTCCTGACTGACCTCTCTGCCTCTTGTCTTTCCCCACTCCAGTCCAAATTTCATTCCACTGCCCAAATCATCTTTCAAAAAAAACTCATTCTACATCTCCTCACTTCTCAAAAACTTCCTGTCGTTGTCCATCCACCTCTGCATCAAACAGAAACTCCTTATCATTGCCTCTAAGGCACTTAGTTCTCCTATTGCTACCTAACCACCCTAATCTCTTACTACAATCCAGCCGGCACATTTCAATCCTCTAATGCCGACCTACTCCCTGTACTTTGATCTTGTTGATTTTACAACTTACCTGTGGTCCACTTCCTCCCTCTGGCCTGGAATGTCTCCCCCACTCAGTTCTGACAGACCACCACTCTCCCCATTTTCTAAACTCTAAAATCACCTCTCCTTCAAGAGGCCTTCCCTAACACTCATTTCCCCACCCTATAAAAGCCTCTCTTAGGATTGCCTATACATTGGGATAATAATAATGATAATAAGACAATGAAGAAGAATGGTTGACAAGAATAATTTGATTAATTTGATAAACGCTCACTACATCTTCAGCCCCTCTCAGGGTCGAACCTGGAGAGTTTCCAATACTCCACCAGTCTCGATTCTGGGAGGGAGAGTCAAGCAGAAGCATATCCATTCCATTCATAGCTTGGGCAGTGGATAGCTAGTGGAAGGCAATCTGCTACAAGTCAAAACCCACCTGTGCTGGGCAGCAGTGGCACGGGAGAGAGTCGAGTGTGGAGACTCAAGTTTACTGAGTGGAAGGAGGCAGTGGTAAACCACTTCTGTATTTTACCAAGAAAACTCTATGGATACACTACCAGAATGATTGCAGATGGAAGTGGGGCATTCTGGGAGTGATGTGTCCATGATGTCGCTATGGATCGGAGACGACTAGACACCATAAGACAAGACAATGTACGAGGCACTGTAACGAGTGCAGGGTAGTTACAAGCTAATCTGGTTGGACACAGTCCCTATTCCACACGGGACTCACAGTCTTAATCCCCATTTTACAGATGTGGGAAGTGAGGCCCAGAGAAGTGAAGTGACTTGCCCCAGGTCACCCAGCAGACAAGTGGCAGAGTTGGGATCAGAATCCATGTCTTTCAAACTCCCAGGCCCAGGCTGTATCCACTATCCCTCCCTGCTTCCCTTAGATCTGAGCCCCTTAAGAACTTTGATACTTCGTCAACCTCCAGCCCCACAACAGGTATGAAAATATCCTTATACTCTGCCATTTTCCCTATTTGTAATTTATTCTAACTTCCGTTTCCCCTTACTAGACTGTCAACTCCTTGAAGGCAGGAAAATGTCTCCCAGCTCTGTTGTATTGCACTCTCCCAAGCATTTAATACAGTGCTCCGCATGCAGTAAGCACTCGATAAATACCACTGATTGATTGAATGTTTTCAAAGCTTCTCGGGAATGAACAAGACCTTATTCTGGCTTCAGGGTGAAGGATGTAAGATGAAGAGGGGAAATAACTTTTCATGATGTGATAGTGTTGCCACTGGCAGTTGGAGTAGTAAGGCCTAGTGAAAAGAATACAGGCCTAGAAGTCAGACCACCTGGGTTCTAATCACCACTCTGCAATTTAACTGTGGTATGACCTGGGGAAAGTCACTTTTCTGTGTCATAGTTTCTTCATCTGTAAAAATGGAGATTACATACCTCTTCTCCATCCCGCTTAGACTGTGAGCCCCATGTGTAACAGGGACTGTGTCTGACCTGATTATCTTGTATCTACCCCAGAGTTTGGCATATAGCAAGCACTGAACAAAAATCTCAATTATTACTATTAATAATAATTATGGTATTTGTTAAACACTTCCAATGTTCCAAGCACTTTTATAAATGCTGGGGTAGATACAAGGTAATCGGATTGTCCCATGTGGAGCTCACAGTCTTAATCCCCATTTTACAGATGAGGTAACAGATGCACAGAGGAGTTAAGTGGCTTGCCCAAAGTCACACAGCAGACAAGTGGCAGAGCTAGGATTAGAACCCATGTCCTCTAATGCCTAAGCCCATGCTCTTGCCACTAAACCATTATTGCGGTCTTATCCACTGAATACTAATGAAGACCATACTGCTGATTTTCTGTTAACTAAGATGCTTTGTCCACAGGTTTCTGAGCACCATTATACCTTTAGCTTCATTTTGGGTACTGAAGGAACACAACCAAAACTGCATGATATAATAATGTTGCTAAACAATACCCTAACAATAAGGGGAATAGAGTAAGTAGGTGACTTTGACCAAAGTCTCTTAGTGCAGTGATGAGTTTCTCTGTCCCTGAATGTGTAATCACATTTTCATCCTGATATCCATAATCCTCTTTATTTCATAGGTGCCTCTACCCACACCTCTCCCCACCCCTGCCCCCAGTCAATCGATCAATCAATCAATCAATGGTATGTTCTGAGCACTTAGTGGGTGCAGAGCACTGCACTAAGTGCTTGGGAGAGTACAATAGATTTGGTATACACACTTCCTGCCCATAACGATCTTACATTTTAGATGGGGAGACAGATATTCATGTAAATAAATAAGTGCTCTTTAGTGAACTTTGCTTTGACTGTATCCTGGCTTTACATTTCTTACTGCTTGAATGGTATGGTAATTAGGTCTTCTGATGTTTATAGTGGAGTGTGTCCCAGATGAAGCTATTCCAAGGAAAATTGCATTTTGAAGATTGGGACCTTGGCAAAAAGAGACTGATTAGAATCAGACATTATGCTAAAGGAGTCTTGTGTCAATGCAAATCAAAGAAGCAATGGGTTTATCTTATTGCCTATTACCTGCTGTGATTAACTGGAGCCTAAATCCAACTAAGTGACCAGGAATGTTCAAAGAAAGATGCACAGTAGGAGCATGACATTGCTATTTTGGTCTGGAATGCCTTCCCTCCTCATATCTGACAGAAAATTACTCTTCCCCCCTTCAAAGTCTTATTGAAGGCACAGAAACTCCAAGAGGCCTTCCCTGACTAAGCTTTCATTTCTACTTCTCCCTCTCCCCTCTGCATCATTGTTACTCCCTTCATTCATCCCCCTCCCAACCCCACAGCACTTATGCACATATCTATAATTTCTTTATATTAATGACTGTGTCCCCCTTAGGACTGTAAACTTGTGGGCAAAGAAAGTGTCTATTTATTGTATTATACTCTCCCCGGCACTTAGTACAGTGCTCTGAACACAGTAAGTGCGCAATAAATACTACTGACTGACTGAGATGAGACATCAATGAAATTAAATAACCTGCGACTCCGTGCTCACTGTATCTTCTCTGGTCCCAGCCAGGTCACAGGTTAAATTAAAGAGAATTTAATTTCTCCAATTAAAGAGAAGTAGGGAAAGCAGACAGACTCTTCAGGGTCTCTCTTACATTCAGGTTTCCACTCCAGAATTTGAGCTTCAGTGTGCCTTTGAGTGGCCTCCCACTTCTCTAGATTGTAAGCTCGCTGTGGGAGGGTAACATGTCTACCAACTTGGCTGTATTGTACTCTTCCAAGCATTAGTACAGTGCTTTCTGCTCACATAAGCATTCAATAAATACTCGATTGATTGATTCCACTTCTCAGCTCCCCACTGAAGCCAGGGATGCTGAATCAATCAATTAATCAGATTTGTTGAGTACTTACTATGTGTAGAACATTGTACTAAGCACTTGGGAGAGTACAATAAAACAGAGTTGGTAGACATGTTCCCCACACTAAGCTTACAATCAAAAGAAGGAGAGATAAGCAAGGAGAGTAACAGACTGCCTTCCGACCAAGTCTCTCCCTGAAGTATGGTAGGGTGGGCAGGAGGGAGCCAGAAGGAAAGGCTGCAATGTTCATCTTGAAGGTGTTATTAAGAACTTGAGACCCTCAACAGTTACCCCTTTATTTTTCAACAATATGTCACAGAAAATCCTGTTGCCTTTACATCATCCTAACTGTAACTCAACAAAATGTTGATTTTTTTTTCTCCCTGAAGAGCTGATTTAATCCCAGAAAACCTCACTAAATCCTGGAAGGACCAGAAAGAACCAATTCACCAAGTTGAATGCTGACTGTTTCTACCTGATCACGTGGGCTGGGAGTGTATCTATGTTGCATTGCACTTTCCAAAGCACTTAGTACAGTGCTTTGCATACAGTAAGCTCTCAATAAACACCAGTGAGTGAATGATTGATTACAGACTATGAAGCAATGTACCACATTGCACAGAACTACATATTTTTCCAAGAGGCAATAAAACGTTCTCCTCACCCAATTCCAGAGATAAGAAAATTTGCTTGACACTGAATTTTGCAACATGCAAATTGCAGGGAATCCCAAGGGTTTTCAGAAGGAACACCGAAATCCTGTTACACACACACTGGATTGTGCTTAACACAGCACTGCTTGAAAGGGTCTGGGTCTGAATTTGCACACAGAGCAAAACTGTAGTCAACTAAGTTCCACCTCTAATAAATCTCCATCACTGTGGGGATTTCCAAGGGGAGAAAGCCAAAGTTCACCGCCTTCAGCTTTTTGTTAATAAAACAAAAAGCTACCTGTCTCCCTGTGATGAAGAAAGGCAGTTTGAACTAGCCAAGCGCTGATGCTACTGGCTCTATCTTGTTCTTAAAAACAGATCTGGATTTGATGGAGAGCTGTAGTCCTTCTCCTCTTTTTCCTCTAGATGAATATCAATATTGGATTTTCTGTTAAACTGAAAAAAATAACATTTATTTCATTTTTCAATATTGCAGATGTCAAAATGATAGCCCCTGGGAGCTCGGCTTTGACGTTTCCCCAGACTTCTTAATAGCACTCATCTCATGCCCCTTGCTCATCAGGAAACTGTCACTGGCTCGGTGCATTACTGTCCGGCTAGAACAGATTCTGGCAACTCAGACAAAGCCAGATGATGTTTGGTTGAATTGTTTGTCCACATCTGATCCCTGCTGTCTTCTCTTGGGGTGTCCTGAATTGCAAAGTCAGAGTTCAATTTCTAAATTTGTTTAATTTGGGTGTGTATGTATGTTGGGGCAAGGGAGAGTCTGAAATACAGTGTCCAACCTGATTTGTTTATGACCATCCCAGCACTTAGTACAGTGCCTGGCATATAGTAAACATTTAACAAATACCACAATTTTATTATTATTAGTTTAAAGCTTCTAGTGGTCAGGAACCATTATCTGTTGAACTTTATATAGAACCTAGCAGAGGGATACACACACACTCACACACAAACACCTATCCTTGTTATTCAAATACAGGCAGTTTCAAGACTTATGACACAATTGATTCCTGACATTTGTATCTTAATCAATCAAATCAGTGGTGTTTATTGAGCACCTGTGTGCAGAGTTCTGCACAAAGCACTTGGCAGAGTACAACAGAGTAAACAGACATGATCCCTGCCCAAAGTTAAAACACTGTAAATCAGAAATACATTTTCCTATAGAAACAAGGTTATAAATGTCAGGGGCTGGGGGGAGGTGATTCCTAAACCCTACTTACACTAAAATTATCCTGAATTACATGCTCAATAACAGATTATTATTACTATAGCTACATTAATGTAGCTCTGTTGAGTCAAAGTAGTTCCATAATGGAGTAGGTGACTTTCATTTTTACCATAAGTATAATGGACTGTGCCTGGTGATCAGGGTAATCCTGCCCTGCCTGTGACCTCTCTATCTCTGACCACTCTTGGTCTTCTTAAAACTTGCCTACTTTCTCCTTCCCCCATTGTGGCTTTTAAAATCATTTCCGGACTTCTCTCTGGGTCCAGCATGGCCCTGCCTGAGCCCACAGCCTCTGTCTACTGAGCTACTGTCATTAAGATTAGAGAAGCAGTGTGGCTCAGTGGAAAGAACACGGGCTTTGGAGTCAGAGGTCATGGGTTCAAATCGCGGCTCCACCAATTGTCAGCTGTGTGACTTTGCGCAAGTCACTTAACTTCTCTGTGCCTGTTACCTCATCTGTAAAATGGAGATTAAGAGTGTGAGCCCGCTGTGGGACAACCAGATCACCTTCTAACCTCCCCAGTACTTAGAACAGTGCTTTGCACATAGTAAGCGCTTAATAAATGCTATCATTATTATTAAGGAGGCTAGCAGTACGAAGTCAGAACCCATGGGTGGTAAAGCCAACAGACTGTGCCTGTAGAATGCTGTAAGTGTAAAATCAGCTTATCGGGTGGCACGTTAAACTGAGAATTTCCTACGGGACTCTACTGATGGTGAGATCTTATCTAGGGCTGCGGATGTGGCTGAAAAGATACATTCCATCTGGTGTGCTCATACACATTGCCTTTTGCTGGGCTGCCTTGTTCCGTACAACATCTGACACTCTTCCTATTCACCTAAGTGACCCACTCTTCTCAAAGACTCTGGAAAACCGCCTGCCTACATTACTATTGTTGTTATTATTATTTATAGTATTTGTTAAGCACTTACTACATGTCAGGCACTGTTCTGAGCACTGGGGAAGATACAAGTTTGACTGGTTGGACACAGTCCCTGTCCTACATGGGGCTCACAGTCTAAATAGGAGGGAGAACCGATGTTGAATCCTCTTTGTACAGTTGAGGAAACTGAGGCACGGAGAAGCTGAGTGATTTGCCCAAGGTCACACAGCAAGCAGTTGGCAGAGCCAGGATTAGAACCCAGGTCCTCTGACTCTCAGGAGCTGTGCTTCTTCCACTAGGGCCATGCTGATTGTCTAATTTTGACCTTTGAACAGAAATTAGCAAAGACACACAAACCCCCCCCCACCCCACAACTCCTCCCCCACCAAGCACACACATACACACACACAAACACACACACACACACACACCTGTCCTTGTTATTCAAATACAGGCAGTTCTTAGACTTATGACACAATCGATTTCTGAAAATTGTATCAATCAAGCAGTGGTATTTATTGTGCATTTACTGCATGCAGAGTGTACACTGCTTTAGGCCGTGCTTTATTCTGTCTCTAGAACATATGTTCTGCCTTTCTTTGACTGAGTGTGCTGTCCTCTCTCCTCACCTGTCCTAACTAATAATGGTAATTAATCATTGTGGTATTTGTTAAACACTTCCCAGGGCCAAGCACTTTACAAAGCACTGAGGTAGATACAAGATAATCAGGTCGAAACAGTACCTGTCCCACATGGGGCTCACAGACTAAAGAGGAGGGAGGAAAGGCATTGAATCCCCATTTTACAGATGAGGAAGCTAAGGCCCACAGTATTTAAGTGGCTTGCCCAAAGTCACACAGTGGAACTGGCATTAGAACCCAGATCCTCGGACTCCCAGGCTAGTGTTCTTTCTACTAGGCCACACCGCTACTCAGACCAAGCTGCTTCTCAGCTAGAGAAGCAAAATGGCAATGAGCTTTCCCTTAGTTGGAGAGATCTGCCTGCACTAGAGTGCCTCATTGTTGGGGAACCTGTCGTGCGATTTGGTGTTGAGACTGATTCATAAATCACTGATGAAAGAAGCGGAAGAAACTTCTGAGCTAGGTCCTGGCTTCAGTACTATAAAAGCTGAGTACTACAGCACTTCGTAATCCTTTAGTTTGACTTGAAGATGGATGTCAATCAATCAATCAGTGGCATTTATTGAGCACTCACCCCATGTAGAACAATGTACTGAGCATTTGGGAGAGTACAATAGAATAAGTGTTTGGAAGAGTACAACAGAGTAAGTTGACACATTCTAGTTACCATTTACTACAATCTACTGCCTCAAATAGCAGTTTGTTTCTCAAAAAAACTCATAATCTTCTTGATTCATATTTCCTCACCTACAGCTATTAGTTTGTGGCCCAAGTAGCAGAATTAAATGCAGATATTTAGCTCTGTTTTGGATAAAAATCTTCAGTTGCTCTTAAGGCTTCTTGAGTGCAGACTCTGGTATATCCTTGGACTTACTGTTAATCGCAACACTGTGCTATATCTGCAAAAGGGCCCATAATCATTTGTACACTTTCATGTTTATATGCCCCCAGAGCAAAATTACCAGCATTCAGCCTTTCTTCAATTGCTCCTTTCTGTGCTGAGGTTTGGTATGAATGCACACTGTGATTCAGAGAGGGCATAGCTAATAATATTCTTCAGCAACTTGGCCAGAAGTTCTCTGTCTAAGCTCTTCCCAGTAAAGGAGCATCATACACACACAGCCATATAGCCAGTGTTTTTCAGTGAGATTAATACTGGTCATAGTGATTGCTCACCCACAATTAGCAACAGTTTTGAATCTTGAGCAAAGAGTTCATCTTCTAATGGGTTAAACAGAGTCCAACAAGTTAGAGGGAAAAAAAGGACAACAATATCGGGAGCAGTTTGGCGCCTCAACTTTGACTCTGAGTTCCCAGAAGGAATGATGCCAACAGCAGCCCTGTTTCAAACGAGAAGCAGCGTTGGCTACTAAGTAGAGCACTGGCATGGAAGTCAGAAGGATCTGGGTTCTAATCCTGACTCCACCCTTGTGCCTGCTATGTGACCATAGGCAAGTCACTTAACTAGTCGGTGCTTCAGTTTCCTCATCTGTAAAATCGGAATTGAGACTGTGAGCCCTATGTGGGACAGGAACTGTGTCCAACCTGATTACCTTATATATACCCTGGTGCTTAGTACAGTGTCTGGAACATAGTAAGTGCTTAACAAATATCATAAAGAAAGAATGTTGGACATTTTATAAAGAGTCCTCTAAGATTTATCATTCAGGGCTACCAGAAGGCAAATGGTACACTGGATGTGTCAGGGAGCAAGATATATCGCTATATCTCTGACCATATCTATGTACATACACATATTCATTCAATCGTATTTATTGAGCGCTTACTGTGTGCAGAGCACTGTACTAAGCACTTGGGAAGTACAAGTTGGCAACATATATATGTTTTTAATGGTACTTATTAAGCGCTTACTATGGGCCAGGCACTGCACTAAGCATTGGGTATATTCAAGATAATCAGGTTAGGCACAGCCCCTGTTCCACATGGGACTCACAGTCTAAATCTGAGAAGCAACGTGGCTCAGTGGAAAGAGCCCGGGCTTTGGAGTCAGAGGTCATGGGTTCTAATTCCAGCTCCACCAATTGTCAGCTGTGTAACTTTGGGCAAGTCACTTCACTTCTCTGGGCCTCAGTTCCCTCATCTGTGAAATGGGGATGAAGCCTGTAAGCCCCCCGTGGAACAACTGTATTACCTTGTACCCCCCAGTGCTTAGAACAGTGCTTTGCACGTAGTAAGCACTTAATAAATTCCATCATTAATTAAATCAGTAGGAGGGGGACTTTATCCCCATTTTATAGATAATAATAATAATAATGGCATTTATTAAGCGCTTACTATGTGCAAAGCACTATTCTAAGCACTGGGGAGGTTACAAGGTGATCAGGTTGTCCTGCAAGGGGCTCACAGTCTTAATCCCCAATTTACAGATGAGGGAACTGAGGCACAGAGAAGTTAAGTGGCTTACCCAAAGTCACACAGCTAATTGGCAGAGACAGGATTCAAATCCATGACCTCTGACTCCAAAGCCCGTGCTCTTTCCACTGTGCCACGCTGCTTCTCTATGCAGATGAGGACACTGAGGCAAAAAATTAACTTGCTCAAGGTCACAGAGAGTGGCAAAGCCTGGATTAGAACCCAAGTCTTCTGACTCCCAAGCCTGTGTTCTTTCCATAGTAGGCTAAGATGTCTTCTAAAAAAGCTAAATCCATTTGTGTTAAGGCACAACAAGGATGATGAGAGGGGATGTCTGATGCAGGGCAGAAAATTCCGCTTCTGTGAATCCCACGTCATTCTGGAAACATGCAAAATGCTCCTTGGAAACCGAACTAGAAGAGAACAACCCTGGAAACCAAGCCTGAGAGCATAGGATTGGGAGTCAGAAGACCTGGGTTGTTAACCCAACTCTGATACTTACCTGTTATGTGTCCTGGGGCAAGTCACTTAACTTTCCTTGGCCTCTGATTTTTTAATCTGTAAAATGAGGATGAAATACCTGTTCTCTCCACCCCTTAAACTGGGACTGATCTGATTCACTCCTCTAGCGCCAGCATGCTCACTCTATCACTACTGATGCCTTTTCCATGTCCTCCTCCTTTCCCGGAACTCCCTCCTCTTCAATATATGCTAGACTACTATTCTACCCACCTTAATAGCCTTATTAAAAGCACATTTCCCTTCTGCAGTATCTATGCACTTGGATCTGTACTATTCAGGCACTTGGCATTCACCCCACCCTCAGCCCCATGCACATATGTACATATCTGTCATTTATTAATTTATATTAATGTCTGTCTCCCTCTCTAGATGGTAAACTCACTGTAGGCAGGGAACGTGTCTACCAACTCTATTGTACTGTAATCTCCCAAGCACTAAGAACAGTGCTCTGCATACAGTAAGCACTCAATAAGTACCACCGATGATGATGATCAGCCCAATCATTAACTGAGAATTAAGTTTTTGTTAGTACACTCTTTCCCCCGACATTCTTTGTATTTGGAGTTTGCTCTAAACTCCCAGATCCACTGGGCTATTTCCTACCTTTCCTGAATCTCCTCTAAACAGAAGTCTCTTCTTTCATCTCCGAAAGTTTACTAGGATATCTCCAACGCACCAGGGTGACATTGGCTAGTCCAGGGAAACCTGAGCGGGGGAGTTGGAGTGGGATGAGAACAGGGCACAAAGGGAAACAACAAACGTTTTCATCTTTGGCCCAATTCCAAGTTGCTTGTTCACTTTCACCTTGATAAACCCTCTACAGATGACCAAGAGGGCCCAGGGATAATGTGAGAAGGCACTGGAGCCAAATAGTCTCTGTACTTTCTATTCAAATTAGTTAGGGAGCTGTCGGAGAGAGAATTGGGAAAGAAGGTTAAAGAGAGCAGTTAAAAATTTACCACCCTGACTAAAGACAGAAATCTTGTGTCTGACAAATAGAAAAGCCATAAACTGAAAGACAAGGAGACCTGTTAATTCATTATGATGGTTCTTAGTTCACAACTATTGAGTAAGGCTATTATTGTCCACTTCTACTGTTGAGTCTCCATCTACGCGCTAACAATGAACTGGAATATTAAGAATTATGGTATTTACTAAACTCCTATTGTGTGTCTTGCACTGGGGTCAAAATAATCAGGTCAGACACAACCCTCGTTCCACAGAGTGCTAACGGTCTAAGTAGGAGAGAGAACAGGAATTTTAATTCCCATTTTACGGATGAGGAAACTGAAGCCTGAGACATTAAGTGACTTGCCCAAGGTCACAAGGCGGGAGAGTGACAGAGCTGGGATTAGAGCCAGGTCCTTTCAGTCCTAGGCCTGTGCTCCCTCCAGTAGGCAAAATCAATCCCTACAGTCACTTTTCTGTCCTGAAGTCTCAGGACTGAGGGGCATTCGTCATTCTCGGTGAGTGACTCTCTGATCATCTCAGGCCTTCCCAGAGTGAGCCCCCTTTTTCCTCTCCTCCTCCCTATCTCCCCCGCCCTACCTCCTTCCCCTCCCCACCTGTATATGTTTGTACAGATTTATTACTCTATTTATTTCACTTGTACATATCTACTAGTCTATTATTTTGTTAATGATGTGCATTTAGCTTTAATTCTGTTTGTTCTGATGACTTGACACCTGTCCACATGTTTTGTTTTGTTATCTGTCTCCCCCTTCTAGACTGAGCCCATTGCTGGGTAGGGACTGTCACTATATGTTACCAACTTGTACTTCCCAAGTGTTTAGTACAGTGCTCTGCACACAGTAAGTGCTCACTAAATACGATTGAATGACAATCTCTGTGTGCAGAGATCACTGTACTAAGCATTTGAGAGAGTACAAGAGAAGTAAAAGATATGATTCCTGTCCTCAAGGAATTTGCATTCTAATAGGGGAGACAGACAAAAAATGTATTTGCAGTTGGGAAAACAAAAGATACTGCATGCTAAACCCTGGGGTAGATGCAATGCGATCAGATCAGACACAGTCTCTTTCTCACCTAGGGCTCACAATCTAAGGGGGAATAATAATGAAGATAATGATAATGATGACAACATTCAATCGTATCTATCGAGGGCTTACTGTGTGCAGAGCACAGTACTGAAGCACTTGGGAAAGTACAATACAACAATATAGTGACATTCCCTGCTTGCAAAGAGGTTACAGTCTATATAATAACAATAATAATGACAGTAATGGTGGCATTTGTTTAAAACTTACTGTGTTTCAAACACTGTATTAGGCACTAGGGTAAGACATAAAATAATCAGAACCCACATGGGGATCACAGTCCAAGTAGGCAGGAGAACAGGTATTCAATGCCCATTTTGCAGAATAGGGAACTGAGGCCCAGGGAAGGTAAGTGACTTGCTCAAGGTCACAAAGCCGATACATGGGGGAGGCAGGATTACAACCCAGGTTCTCTGACTCTCAGGCCCCTGCTCTTTCCACTAGGCCATACTGTTTCCCAGATATTTCCCAGATAGAGAAGCAGTATGGCTCAGTGGAAAGAGCCCGGGCTTTGGAGTCAGAGGTCATGGGTTCAAATCCCTGCTCCGCCAACCGTCAGCTGTTTGACTTTGGGCAAGTCACTTAACTTCTCTGGGCCTCAGTTACCTCATCTGTAAAATGGGGATGAAGACTGTGAGCCCCCTGTGGGACAACCTGATCACCTTGTAACCTCCCCAGCACTTAGAACAGTGCTTTGCACATAGTAAGTACTTAATAAATGCTATTATTATTATTATTATTATTATTATTATTATATTTAAACCCCATTTGACAGATGACAAAACTGAGGCATGGAGAAATTAAATGACTTGCCCAAGGTGACCAAGCAGGCAAGTGTCTGAGCCAGGAGTAGAATTCAAGTCTCCTGACCCTCCATCCTTTGCCTTTTCCACTAGACCACACTTCTTTATTCTTGCTACTAGACCCCCTCTACCTCCTTTTATTTCCCTGAGATTTTCGAAGCGGATAAAGTATCCCAAAAGTCGTGTTCTGAGGAAATACAAGTTCTTTAGGGAAAGCATTGGTGGGGCGATTCCAGATCCAAACCCAGTTTCTGATTCTGGCTCCTAAGAGAGGATGGATTTGCCCCCAGTCCAAACCATGACTACACAAGCTAGAGGTCAAACCTTGCCCAGAATACAAGCTTTTCTCTAGCCCAAGACCTTTCAGCTTCCAGGGCAGAGGGGTGACTTCTGGGGGTGACTCACAATATAAGGCAAAATAATGATAATAAAATTATTATTATAGTAATAACAACAATAATAATAATAACAGTAATAATGACAATTGTAGTATTTGTTAAGCGCTTACTATTTGCCAGCCACTGTACTAAGTGCTGGGGTAGATGCAAAGTAATCAGGTTGGATACAGTCTTAATCCCCATTTACAGATGAGATCATTGAGGCACAGAGAAGTTAGGTGACTTGTCTGGGGTCACACACAGACAAGTGAAGCAGCGTGGCTCAGTGGAAAGAGCACGGGATTGGGAGTCAGAGGTCATGGGTTCAAATCCCAGCTCCTCCAATTGTAAACTGTGTGACTTTGGGCAAGTCACTTAACTTCTCTGGGCCTCAGTTACCTCATCTGTAAAATGGGGATTAAGACTGTGAGCCCCCCGTGGGACAACCTGATCACTTTGTAACCTCCCCAGCGCTTAGAACAGTACTTTGCACATAGTAAGCGCTTAATAAATGTCATCATTATTATTAAGTGCCAAAGCTGGGATTGGAAACCAGGTCCTTATGACTCTCAGGCTCATGCTCTATCCACTAGGCTATGCTGCGCCTTGTGAGCAGGGAATGTTTCTACCAACTCTATTGTACCCTCTCAAGAGCTTAGTACCCTCTCAAGAGCTTAGTACAGTGCTCTGCACACAGTAAGCACTCAATAAGTGCCACTAATTGATTGATAGTATTGCGGCAGGATAGGAGAGGAAGAGAAGGGTTAGGGTCAGGGCAGTGGGAAAGTCAGTCAGGGGTAGCCAGGGAAGGGAGGCTGAGGGAGGAGTAAAGGGGAGCTGGGGAGAGGCATCAATGACACAGTCGGGGTTGGGTGAAGGTTGCTGACCTTTCCCCAGCCCCTCAACAATCAACCGTATTTATTGAGCGCTTAATGTGTGCAGAGCACTGTACTAAGCGCTTGGGAAGTACAAGTTGGCAACATATAGAGACAGTCCCTACCCAACAGTGGGCTCACAGTCTAAAAGTTTCTTCTCCAACCTTCATTCTGGCCAGCTAGCTCTCTGGCCTTTTGGGGGCTGGATTTTGATTGGCAAGAAGTCCTTGGCACATGTCCTGGAATTTCTGATAACTACCCAACCTCCTTGCGCATTCAAGTAGTATATATAGTCACAGAGCTTAATTTCTACAAATGGAGAAGTACCTAGCCTCCTTTTAACAACCTGTAACATGGGGGTGGCATTCTTGAAGAACCCCACAGTAGGAAAAGTTTACATTGGGGTACTTACCCTTCAACTGATGCTGGTGCTTGGACACAATCGTTCCTTCCGACATCACATTCAGTCCAGATACGGGCATGAAAGTAGCATGGTATAATGCATGGGCCTGGGAATCAGAAGGTCTTGGGTTCTAATTCCGGCTCTGCCACTTGTCTGCTGTGTGACTTTAGGGAAGTCACTTCACTTCTCTGTGCCTCAGTTCCCTCATCTGGAAAATGGGGATTGAGACTGTGAGCCCCACATGGGACAGGGACTGTGTCCAACCTGATTTGCTTGTATCCAACCCAGTGCTTAGTATGGTATCTAGTACGTAGTAAGCACTTAAATGCCACAGTTAATTATTACATTACTAGTGCCACTCTTCCAACATGCTCTATCCAAATCAAGGACTGAAATCATGAATTACAGGAAGACTAACTGTGCATGCAACAACAAGGTGCTTGGATCCCAACAGGTTTACCATGTTGGATGAATGTTCAGTAATTCCCTAACAAAGTTCTACCCAAAATGTGCAGTGAAATCGTATGTTAGAGCAAAACTGGTTATAATCTTCTCTAATAATTATAAAATAACTGGGGTATTTATGAAGCTTTTACTATATTCTAAGCACTGAGAAACAGTGTGGCTCAGTGGAAAGAGCACAGGCTTGAGAGTCAGTGGTCGTGGGTTCTAATTCCGGCTCCAGCACTTGTCAGCTGTGTGACTTTGGGCAAGTCACTTCACTTCTCTGTGCCTCAGTTACCTCATCTGTAAAATGGGGACTAAGACAGTGAGCCACACATGGGACAACTGATTAGCTTGTATCTAGCCGAGCACTTAGAACAGTGCTTGGCACATAGTAAGTGCTTAATGAATGGCACCATCATTATCATCATCACTGAGCTAAATGCTGGGGTCAACACAGGACAGAGGAGAAGTTCCTGTCCTATTCAGAGCTTAGAGTCTAAGGAGGAAGTAGAACAGGGATTTAATTTCCCCTTTACAGATGAGGAAACTGAGGCAAAAAGACATTATGTAACTTGCCCAAGTCATGGAGCAGGCAAATGGAGGAGCTGGGATTAGAACTGACATCTCCTGTCCCCAAATTATGTGCTCTTTCTGTTCTCTAAGCCATATGCCTCTTCTCTGAAGTCAAGGAATTCATTTTCAGTTTTTACTTTCAAAAGCAAGTCACCCTTTTTCATTTCAAAAACTATCTGTAGATCCGCATACCTTCTGAGTGGGCACCCCCCTGCCCCGCCACACACACAGGGCTCACCTTCAAGGTCACTTAGAAGTCTCCTCAGAGGGCAAAAGCTTTTGCTGAACTCCCCCTCTGTTCATCAAAGTCCAGTTCCCACTTGTGCAGAGTTAAAATTCCCCATTCAATCCTGACCTCATTGCTGTTGGCCTCTACAAGGACAAATAGCAGAAACTCAGTGTGGTCCGTTACAGCATTGATTTCAGTGAGCAAACCTTCCCAAATTCTGCCTGTTACGTGAAACAGGCATTTCCGAAGTGGGTCCACAAAGAGGGGGTCCAATCTTTATGCATATTCCCTTTCCTACAGCACTTATTTCCCCATCTGTACTTTCCCCATCTGTAATTTCTTTGAATGTCTGACTCCCCCTCTATACTGTAAGCTCCATGGGGGCAGGAATCATGTCTACCAACTTTGTTGTATTGAACTGTTCCAAGCTCCAATTACACTTCTCACCACAAAATAAACACTCAATAAATGCCACTGATTCTCCATCTCCTTTTCTCTCTCTTCCACTCTCCCTTCCCTTCTCCCCTCTTTCCCCACTCTTCCTTTCCCCCCACCCCCGACCTGCATCCTTCATAATCTGCAAGGAGGATAAAATGAACTGAAAAGAATTGGGCTTTGAACCATTCAGCAGAATTAATCTCCGGGGCGATGTGAAGCCCAATTAGACAGGAAACAGGGGTCCCTTTTTATTGTTTAAAATTCAGCTTGGGCAGGATCCCTATCTTTAGTTTTAATATGGTTGTAATATTACTTGATATTTAAATAATCTTTCTTCAGAGCAACTTGAGGTGCTTTGCAAGCATTATTTGAGATTGAGTATTATTATCCCTATTTATTGTTCCCTCTTCAAAAGGGAAGGAACTGAGACTCAAAGAGATTGAAGTTCATATAGGAACGGCCAGAATTCCCAGCTAAATCCCCTAGCTCCCAGACCAGGGCACTTCCGATTGTGATTTTTTTTTAAAGGCTGAAAATACTTCTCTCTTTATTTGCCTCTCTCTAGTATTGATCTTCTTGATCCCGAGAAGCAGCATGGTTTAGTGGAGAGAGCATGGGCTTGGGAGTCAGAGGTCATGAGTTCTAATCCCAGCTCTGCCACTTGTCTGCTATGTGACCTTGGGCAAGTCACTTAATTTCTCTGTGCCTCAGTTCCCTCCTCTGTAAAATGGGAATTAAGACTGTGAGCCCCATGTGGGACAACCTGATTACCTTGCATCTACCCCAGCACTTAGAACAATGCTTAGTACCTAGTTAGCACTTAACAAATACCATCATCATCATTATTATTATTACTCCCAATTGTTTGGCCAATTTTTGTGTGTAAACAAATATTCAGGGAGCATCAGAAAGGCAGGATGAACTGATTTGATCCTCGGATTAAGCGCAAAATTGAGGTTATGGAGATGGTTCAGGTGGGAGTGGGGTTTTTTCCCTCCTTTGGCTTTGTTTAAGACTGTTGACTATGGAAAGTGGAAAAATGTGGAACCAAGTTCTGGGGCTGGAAGGTTTTCTCTCTAGACTGTGGGTATCGGTTCAAAACAGAGGATCGATTTGGGGGGATTTTTTTATGGTATTTCTTAAGTGCTTACTAGGTGCCGGGCACTGTACTAAGAGCTTGGGTAGATACAACTTATTCAGATTGGATACAGCCCCTGTCTCACAAAAGACTCACATTTTTTATCCCCATTTTACAGATGAGGTAACTGAGGTACAGAGAAGTGAAGTGACTTGCCCAAGGTCATACTGCAGACAAGGGGCAGAGTCAGGATTAGAATTCAGGTCCTTCTGACTCCCAGCACTTGTTCTATCCACTAGGTCAAACTGCTTCTTGATTGTCTGGATGGTTTGAAAATGGAAGGTGATGGCTACACTCAAATCGGCCAGTAATAATAATAATGGTACTTGTTAAGTGCTTACTATGTGCCAAGCACTGTTCTAAGTGCTGGGGTAGATACAAGTTAATCAGGTTGGACACGGCCCCTGTCCCACAAGGGGCTCATAGTTTTAATCTCCATTTTACAGATGAGGTAACTGAGGCTCAGAGAAGTTAAGTGACTTGCCCAAGGTCACACAGCAGACATGTGGCAGAACTGGAAGTAGAACCCAGGTCCATCTGACTCCCAGGCTTGTGCTCTCTCTATTCACTAAGCCACGAGAGTCTAACGACTCTATTATAGTGTACTCTCCCAAGGGCTTAGTAGAGTCTTCTTCACACAGAAAGCGCACAGTAAATTCAACTGATTGATTGAAATGCAATCAATTGATGAACAATCCTTCTTCAGAAATTTCTGAGGCTTCCCCTCCCATTCTCCACGTGGCCCTTCGAGGAGGGAGAATTCGGGGCTTCTCTCCTGTGACTCGGTAGCCCGAGCAGCTGGTTCTGACCTCAGTCCACAATTCATGAGACCAGGGACACTTCCTCCAAGGACTGGCAGCACCAGCCTTATCACCGGAGGCTCGAGGTGAGCACGACACAGGCAATCTTCCGCTTGCCTTTACCCATCAGTGTATGGTTGTTCAGAACTGTTGAAAGGGCCTTTGCTGTCATCTCTGCTCTGGGCTGGCTGGTCTCCAAATCTCCCGGGCAAAGCCTGCACAGGTGAGGAAGTGTTATATAAACATTAGCTAAGCTTTACTCATAAACCTCACCTTTCTCTCCTTGAACTGGGCAACTGCTCTAGGGAGAAAATTAGAGAAACAATGAAATGTGTTTCTTCCTCTTCCCTCCTTCTGCGGTTACATGCTCCAGCCACCAGCCCCTACCCCTGATTGCAGGAACTGAATTATCTGGGTGTTCATTTGCTAGCTAGGAATTTGAATGCCTTTGTGACAGAATTCTTCAAGAGCTAAATAGCGATGAAATGAATTTAATCAGAAGAGCAGTTTAGTCCAAATGCATTTTGAGATCACCTATATGTGTGCCTGAAAGTTCTAATTTCAAATCAATGAATATTCCAGAGCCTCTACCTTTCCTCTCCATTAAGCAGAGAGACTAAATTTCACCCTGTGGAAAATAAGGTCTGAAATTGGCAGAAAGGGCTCTCCTTAGTAAAGGGAGATGGGCCCTCTATTTTTTTTCTTTCCCCACCCCACCTCTTTCCTTAGGATATTCTACCATTTGAATTAAGCTTATCAGAACTTCCCAGGAAAAGTCATTATTTGTATGAAAGATGGCTCTCAACAGACAGGGCATCTGCTTCAGAGATCTGGAGACAATTGTGACTTGGTTTGAAGTGTAGTATAGCACAGTAGTATCCCTAAGTCCAAACACCTCTGAGCAGAGCAAATATCCCAAATATGTTAAGCTACTACTGTTTGTTAAGCCTGAGACATAACCAGTCATCTTGCAGATCACAGAATAAGGATGCCTGCTTCCCTCCGGGAAGAAAGGATGTGATTGGGACTGTGAAAATGATAAGGTTTGAGGGGAGCCAAAGTAGAATGAATGAATCATTGGTACTTACTGAGCACTTACTGTGTGCAGAGAGCTGTACTAAGCACTTGAGAGAATACAATGCAACAGAGTTGATAGACAGGTTCCCTGCCCTAAAATGGTTTACAGTCTTGAATTCACACTAGATTGTAGCCCAATGTAACTTGTTACAAAGTTGCTGGGATCTAGTTATCCCTCCTATTTTCTGTGAACCTCATGTGAGACAGGGACTGTAGCCAATTCAATTAACTTGTATTTACCCAGGTACTCAGAACAGTGCTTGACACAAAGTAATCACATTACAAACACTGTATTTTTAAGGACCTGGGTTCTAATCCTAGCTCTGTCACTTGTTTGCTGTGTGATCTTGGGTGAAATGCTTAACATCTCTGTGCCTCAGTTTTCCTCATTTGTAAAAATTGGGGTTCAATACCTGTTCTCCCTCCTTTTTAGACTATGAGCCCCATGACATGACATGAAAGACTTGGGGAAAATGAAAAAGGCAGTAGACATTCAGAGTAAAATCATCTGGTTCTCTAAGTCACAATGGGAAGTGGAATTCTTAGTCACTGCAGTCAGCCTAATTCAATGGGAGACATTTTCTCCTAGACTGAGCTGACATCATTAAGAGATTGATCTGGAGCTTCTAATTGGAAGTAGGTAGAGAAATCAATTTGTAAATCTGTGGAAATGAATTGCCCTGGCTTGAAATTAACCTGTTAAAAAAAAAAACAACCACAGAAAAACAAAAAAACAACCCGACAGCTCTTCCCTGTAGAAACAGAAACCCAGAAAGCAACACAAAAGGGCTCTCTGAAATAAATACCTGGAGCAAAGTAAACACAGCAAAGCCTCCAATTCCACTGAGCTGAAAGGCAAATTACACTTCAAGAAATCAGACAAAAAAAAAGACTCAGGGTAGTAATTACAAGGGTATATATGTGTGTGTGTGTGTGTGTGTATATTATATATATATATATATATATATATATATATATATATATATATATATCTGCTTTTCCAAGTAAAAGAGTGGGTCGCCCTTTCTAAATAAAAGCATATGCTGTCAGGAAGTTTAAATTAAGAAAAATATTTCAAGCATTGAGTTCAGTGCTATGTATCATGAGTGCACCCAATAAATACTTACTTGTTGACTGTGTTGACTTCCTCTTTTCACTCAGGCATATGAAAAATAAGTCTGCGATATCATTAATGTTGCCCTCTCACACATGCTCACTCTTCTGCAGGATTCCATGGCCCAGAAAAGAGACCGTAGGACTCGTCATGGGGGAAGACTGGCCTCCTGGATTTTCCCTCCTTCAATCTATACTACAAGTAGGTTCATGTAGGACAGAGACTGTGTTTGACTTGATTATTTTGATAAGCACTGAGTACAATCTTTAACATATATCACAGTTATTATCTCAGCAAATGTCTTAGGGGGGTTAAGTTGGTCTAACAATTATCAGAACTTTGTTTTCAAAAGCTTCCTTGTATACAGTTTGTTTTCAGACATACTCCTATATTCCACAGCCTAAGCTAACCTTCCCTTGACCCCACTGCATCCTCCAGTTATTGCACAAACTTACTCCTACAGTTCCTTTCCAAACTCCTAGAGTGAATTATCTACATTTGCCACCTCCACTTCCTCTATTCCATGGAAACATCCTTCTCTAAGATTGCCAATGACCTCCTCTTTGCCAAATTCAGTGATCTCTACTTCACTCTAATCCTCCTCAACCTTTCAGTTGCTTTTCACACTGAGTACTGTCCTTTCTCCTGGAAACATTATCCAACCTTGGCTTCACTGACGTGGTCCTCTCCTGGTTCTTCTCATCACTCCGGCTGCTCCTCTTACTCTCAGTCTCTTTTGCAGTTTCCCCCTCTGCCTTTCCCACCTCCAACTGTGGGAGTCCCCCAAGGCTCAATTCTGGGTCCCCTTCTCTTCTCCATCTACACCCACACATGCGGAGAACTCATTTGCTCCCATGGCTTCAACTACCATCTCTACACTAATGATTTCCAAATCAACCTCTCCAGCCCTGACCTCACTCTTTGTCGGCAGACTTGCACTTCCTCCTGCCTCCAGTGCGTCTCAACTTGGATGTCCCAAGGACACCTCAAATTTAACATAACCAAAACAGAACTCATCATATTCTCCCCGAAACCCTGTCCTCCTCATGACTTTAACAACACTGTAGACAACACAACCACACTCTGTCTCACAAATCTCACAGAGAAGCAGCATGGCTCAGTGGAAAGAGCGTGGGCTTGGAAGTCAGAGGTTGTGGGTTCTAATCCCGGCTCCACCACTGGTCAGCTGTGTGACTTTGGGCAAGTCACTTCACTTCTCTGTGCCTATGTTTCCTTATCTGTAAAATGGGGATGAGGACTGTGAGTTATATTGTTTTATTGTATCTCCCCAGAGCTTAGTATAGTGCTCTGCACACTGTAAGCACTCAATAAATATGATTGAATGAATGGTCATTTACACATTGAACACGCATGAAACTCTCTTACCACTGTTTGAAGAGCCTCTGCTGTGCGCAGCTTTGTCATTTCCATATTAGCTTGAAAGGCGCTCCTCATCTCTGATTGCCTCACACCAGGCTGGACTGTTCTGCTGCTGCTGCTGTTCCCCAGCTGTGCACAGCGAAACAGCATCATTTGATGTTGTATTTCAGGGGGTTCTCACTGGGTTTTTTCTGCTGCACTGCAGGAAGTGGACATGACATATCCCCGTTATGCTTACCCTTGGCAGAGTTGAAAGAAGGCGACCAACACCCGCGTCCCCTCCCTCTATCCTCCCCCAGATCATTGGAAGGGCAAACTAAGTGACAGCTCTACCCGTGGGTCTCTGGCTCATACCTGCTGATAGGTAGTCCTGTGGGGGTCTGGGCTAGAGCTGGGCTGGAGGGCAGGTTGGATTGGGGGCATGGGCAGTGATACTGCAGTGCTTTCCACCCAGGCATTAACACCCTCTCCCCCTCGTCCCCCTCTCCATCCCCCCATCTTACCTCCTTCCCTTCCCCACAGCACCTGTATATATGTATATATGGTTGCACATATTTATTACTCTATTTATTTATTTATTTATTTATTTTACTTGCACATTTCTATCCTATTTATTTTATTTTGTTGGTATGTTTGGTTTTGTTCTCTGTCTCCCCCTTTTAGACTGTGAGCCCACTGTTAGGTAGGGACTGTCTCTATGTGTTGCAAATTTGTACTTCCCAAGCACTTAGTACAGTGCTCTGCACATAGTAAGCGCTTAATGAATACGATTGATTGATTGATCGATTGATTGATAGGCACCCCAACCTAAGATAATAATAATTGTTCTATTTGTTAAGCAATTACTATGCCCTAGCTACTATACCAAGTGCTGCAGGGGCTGCAAGCAAATTGTGTTGGACAGAGTCCTTGCCCCACATGGGATGTTAAGCACTTAGTACAGTGCTCTGCACACAGTAAGTGCTCAATAAATACGATTGATGATGATGTTGTGTCAGTCCCCATTTTTCACATGTGGTAACTGAGGCCCAGAGAAGTGAAATGACTTGCCCAAGGTCATAGAACAGACAAGCTTTAGAGCCAGGATTAGAATGCAGGTCCTTCTGATTCCCAGGCCTGTGCGCTATCCACTAGGCCACACTGCTTCTTACCTTAGGAAACACATCTGGCAAGCTCAGGGTTCAAAGTCCCAGGATAGCTCAAGTCCTGAGCCTGCTTAGGTTTTAGGAAGACTTAGCGAGCCCTTAGGGCCCTCAGGGAACACCAGACCATTGTGAGTCTGGATCCTTGGAGCTCTGGCCCACTAGACTGTTAACTCCTTGAGGCCAGATATCATGCCTACCAATTCTTTTGTACAGAAGCATTGCGGCCTAGTGGAGAGAACCTGGGAGTCCGAAAGACCTGGGTTCTAAACCTGGCTCTGCCAACTGCTTGCTATGTGACCTGGAGCAAGTCACTTAACTTCTCTGTGCCTCAGTTTCCTCAACAGTAAAATGGGGAAACCTGTTTTCCCTCAGACTGTGAGCCCCATGCCACCCCCACCTGAACCGGGTGGCTAAAAGACATAGAGGGAGTGGCAGCAAGCACTCGTGATGGTGAAAGGAGGGCAGAGCCGTGAATCCGAGTTTCTACCATAGCCAGATGTGTTTCAGATCAGACCAGAAATCCTATTCATAATGCAAAAGGTGGCTGGACAGAGCTCCCATAAGTATGGCCACACTGTCCATCTGGGGACTTCTGGCATCATCCTCAAGGACAACAGTAAAATGGGACTCTCTCAAGCCAATAAGTCAATCAGTGGTATTTACTAAACACTTATTCTTCACAGAATGCTGTACTAAATACTTGAGAGAGTATAATAGAGTTGATGACCAGCAGACTGTAGGCTCTCCCTCTAGGCTGTAACTCATTGAGGGCCAGTCAGTCAGTTGTATTTATTGACTGGTTAGTGTGTGCAAAGCACTGTAATAAGTGCTTGGAAGAGTATAACAATAAACAGACACATTCCCTGCCCACAACATTTATCATATCTACCAACTTTTTTGTATTGAACTGTCCAGCACTTAGAACAGTGCCTGGCACATAATAAGCACTTGAAGAATATCATTATTATTATTACTCTCCCAAGGACTTAGTACAGTGCTCTGAAAATAGTTAGCACTCAATAAATATATTTGGTTGATTGATGGATTGATTGACAAATAGAGTGGGGGAGATGGACAATAAAGTAAATGACAGATAAGGAAAACAGTGGAACACACAGACACGGTCATGAGTACTATGCTTCACACACAGTAAGGGCTCAATAAATACAGTTGAATGAATACTCTGGGGATGGAAGTGAGGTAGCAAAGTACTTAGGTGGTACAGAACTGAGTGCATAGGAAAGTAGCGATTAGTCAGGGAAGGCTTTCTGAAGGAAATATAGTTTCAGTAGGGCTTCAAAAACAGAGAGATGGTGGCTTGTTGGATATATAAGGGGAAGGAATTCCGGGCAGGAGGGAGGATGCGAGCAAGGGGTTGATAGTGAGAGAGGCGAGATCGAGGCACAGTAAGTACGTTGGTGTTAGAGAAGTAAAGTGTGTGGGTTGGGTTGTAGTAGGAGAAGAATGACGATGAGTAGGTGGGGGAGAACTGATTGAGTGCCTTAAAACTGAGGGTGAGGAGTTTCTGTTTGATGTGAAAATGGGTCGGGCAACCACTGAAGGTTTCTTAGGAGTGGGGAGACAGGTGCAGAACATTTTTTAGAAAAATAATCTAGACAGCAGAGTGAAGTAAAATTCGGAAATGTGATATTTGCCTCTCCCTACCTCACAGCGGGATGGTGTGAGGATAAATTGAGATAATGTGAAAGCACTTTGAAAATGCAAATATGTTTTACAAAAAATATGGTGCCATGTTAAGATTATCATGGGAAGAAATCGAAGCATCTTAAAGGAAAAATAATTGAGAGGCCTATCTGTGCCCTTGTAGACCCAAGAAAGATCCTGAGAGGGAGTCACCAGTGTTTTCATTTGCAATGAAAACAGCCTTCCATTACAGGAGTCAGCGGGTCAATTTCTTTCTGCAGCTTGCCCTCCGGCTAACCTGCCTGCTACAAATTGTGGAAGAGAGAATGGCTCTGTGGTTCCTGTTGGCTTTAACCAATTTTCTCTGACCCTCATCTCTCACTCTGCCTACACGGTTGGTTGAGGACACTCACATTTTCTTTGCCTGTATAATCCCAAGTGCCCCTTTCTCACAGGACCCTTAGGAGAATAGTATTAGGTAACTGTTGGGGCCAATGGGGCACATGAAGGGTGATTTCAGGGTTCCAGCTAAAAATTCCACTTCCTGAACTGCCTGTGTCAAAGGGATCATTCTTATTCCTAATGGAACTTCTCAGGAGTGTTCCTGCTCACTGTTGGCCTAGGCATTGCAACAGAAATCTGCCCTCCTGCTGTCCAGTCGGGCAGATAAGTGGGGTTGGGCCATGGGATATTCCTTTTTGAACAGGATCATCTACTGATCAGCCACTGCTTTTCATCTTTGTTCTCTGCAGGCAGACCCCATGATCAAAGACCCAATACTGTGGACTTTGTGGCAAAAGGTAGCCTAGTGGAAACAGCTTGAGACTGGGACTCAGGAGACTCCAGTCCGAATCGCAGCCCTGGGTGACCTTGGACAAGTCACTTAGCCTCTCCAGTCCTTGGTTCTCTCATCTGCAAAATGGGTATAAGATACACTTGGAACCCCATATGGGGTGGGGACCGCATCTGATCTCATAACCTTATAGCTACTCCAGTGCCTAGGACCTAGTAAGTGCTTAATAAAAACATCCATTATTAATTATTATCCAAGTAGGAGAGATTCGTGACCTGAAGAACTAAAATTCTGCCTTTTGAGATGATAGTTCTTCCTCTTCTTCTGGTGAATTCAGCCATTTTATCATTCCTGAAATAACTGTGTATGTCTCCCCGCGCCATCACCAAGATCACAGCTCTATGTTCCCTTGCCTGGAGAGAGCACAATTCTTCCTACACAACAAATAGGTCACCTGCTTAGTATTCAGGAAAATGGCTGAGAGTTCTCTGCAAAATATCAGGGTCATTTATGATTGTCTCCATAGGCTGGAGTAAATAAAATCTCAGAAAGATGCTCAACTATCTGAGCAGAAGAAGAGCTGCAAAGACCCCCAAAAGACCCAGGTCGATTTCAAAGCTGGGGATCTGTGATGTTGTTTGAAAAGGGCTTATCATAGAGCAGGCAGATATATATTGTGCGTAGCAAAGAAGTAAGGTGTGATTACTTAACTCACTTTCGAGTCCCAGATGTTACCCAGTCCCGTCATCCCTGCCGTATCTGATGGTCACGTAGGAGCACCCCGGCCCAGGGAGAAGCAACATATCATTGCCTTTTTTTATCTAAGAATATGTAACAAGAAAAACACAATTGCAAAAGGTCACAAGAGCCAGAGAAGACCTGTCCAGAGTGATTTATTATGACTAGATTTTCCTTGCTTCTTTTCATCTTGGGACCCTTTATCTAGGCTAGAGTCTGTGCCACTAGCTCCTTAAGGAGCAGTCTGGAGTTATGGGCCTTTTATTCTCCCTCCAGTTACATCCTACAAGAAAGTAGAAAGATGTTGTCGCTTGGCCTTTTTGAATGTCCAGACTTTCCACCAGGCCCTTAGCCAAATTTCTGCTCCATACTATGGTGCCCTGGTGGAACCATTTCTTCCATGACTCACTTACTAGAGCTATTTGTCTTCCAAATGTCTCCTATGTTCAGTGTGGAGTAATTTGGGCAGTAACTTGCTCCAGTTGAAGTCGTGCCAAATGGAAATGCTGTCCACTGCAAAGTCAATTCCTTGGTCTCTCCATTCAATCAATTCATCAGTGGTTTTTACTGAATGCTTACAGTGTTGCAGAGCACATAATAAGTGCTTAGAAGATACAACAGAGCAGGGTTGGAAGGTTCGTTCCCTGCCCGCTGCTTAGAGGGGAAGACAGATATTAATATGAATGAATGAATTTCAGGTCTAGCCCGCATACCACAGCGATAGGTGACTCACCTAACAGACTGCCTTGGGAATAGAAGCAGCGTGTCTCAGAGGAAAGAGCCCGGGTTTGGGAGCCTAGAGGTTATGGGTTCTAATCCCGACTCCACCACTTGTCAGCTGTGTGACTTTGGGCAAGTCACTTAACTTCTCTGAGCCTCAGTTACCTCATCTGTAAAATGGGGATTAAGACTGTGAGCCCAATGTGGGACAACCTGAATACCATGTATCCTTCCCAGTGCTTAGAAAAGTGATTGGCACATAATATGTGCTTAACAAATGCCATTATTATTATTATTATCTATGGAATGAATGGCTAGGGACCATCACTCTCTGCCCTCCTGCAAACATGTGGTAAAGGCATGCTCAGAATCTCAGTCAGACAGGTGCCCTACTGAAATGTTGGGGTTGACAAGTCTCAGAGCATCTGCCTTCATGGCCTTCTTTTCCTTGGCCCACTGAATTGATTTCAAAGACAAATTATTCAAGAATGGCCATTAATCTGGATCTATAACTGACAGGTTTTCAACTGCTCCATCACCTGACCAGCACAGATATGGCACAGGACACCTCTGTGTCTGGAATTTTTATTTTATGCACTCGGCCTCCCTTCACCTTGGCTCCTGCCATTCATTCACTCATTCATTCAATCATATTTATTGAGCACTTACTGTATGCAGAGCACTGTACTAAGCGCTTGGGAAGTGCAAGTTGGCAACATACAGAGATGGTCCCTACCCAACGGTGGGCTCACAGTCTAGAAGGGGAGACAGAGAACAAAACAAAACATATTAACAAAATAAAATAAAATATGTTAATATGTACAAGTAAAATAGAGTAATAAATCTGTACAAACATATATACAGGTGCTATGGGGAGGGGAAGGAGGTAGGGTGGGGGGTATGGGGAAGGGGAGAGGAAGGAGGGGGCTCAGTCCGGGAAGGCCTCCTGGAGGAGGTGAGCTCTCAGTAGGTCTTTGAATGGAGGAAGAGAGCTAGCTTGGTGAATGTGTGGATAGGGACCATCTCTATATGTTGCCAACCTGTACTTCCCAAGAGCTTAGTACAGTGCTCTGCACACAGTAAGCGCTCAATAAATATGATTGAATGAATGAATGAATGAGGGCATTCCAAGCCAGGGGGAGGATGTGGGCCGGAGGTCGATGGCGGGACAGGCGAGAATGAGGCACAGTGAGGAGGTTAGCAGCAGAGGAGCGGAGGGTGCAGACTGGGCTGTAGAAGGAAAGAAGGGAGGTGAGGTAGGAGGGGGCGAGGGGATGGACAGCCTTGAAGCCGAGAGTGAGGAGTTTTTGCCTGATGTGTAGGTTGACTGGTAGCCACTGGAGATTTTTGAGGAGGGGTGTAACATGCCCAGAACGTTTCTGCACAAAGATGATCCAGGCAGCAGCGAGAAGTATAGATTGAAGTGGGGAGAGACAGGAGGATGGGAGATCAAACAGGAGGCTGATGCAGTAATCCAGTTGGGATAGGATGAGAAATTGAACCAGCAGGATAGCGTTTTGGATGCAGAGGAAAGGGCAGATCTTGGTGATGTTGCGGAGGTGAGACCACCAGCTTCCACCACTCGGAAGGAACAGATCAGGGTTCAGGGGGCCTCTGATATGGGGATGCAAAAGCCCTGAAACACCTGGTAGGGTGGGGGGAAATCAGGTGTCCTCTCCTGAGAAACCTTTGAGGTTTAGGTGGTCTCACATGGATGTCTGCAAAATGGTCCATGTGATGTCATCACATTACCCTGTATGCCCTGCATTCTGCTACTACAACTACTAGCAGTAGGTAGTGGTAGTAATAGTAGTAGCAGCAGCAGTATGCAAGACATGTGGAGTGGTGTGATGACATCACAAGGACAATTCTGTTATTATTCATTCAGTCGTATTTACTGAGCACTTACTGTGTGCAGAGTCCAATTGGGAGAGTCCATTACAACAATAAACAGACACATTTCCTGCCCAGAACAAGATAATCATCATTATACTGGTACTTGTTAAGTGCTTACTGTGTGCCAAGCACAGTACTAAGTGCTGGAGTAGGTACTAGAGAGAAGTAGCATGGCTCAGTGGAAAGGGAATGGGCTTTGGAGTCAGAGGTCATGGATTCAAATCCCAGCTCCGCCAATTGTCAGCTGTGTGACTTTGGGTAAGTCACTTAACTTCTCTGTGCCTCAGTTACCTCATCTGTAAAATGGGGATGAAGACTGTGAGCCCCCCGTGGGACAACCTGATCACCTTGTAACCTCCCCAGTGCTTAGAAGTGCTTTGCACATAGTAAGCACTTAATAAATGCCATTATCATTATTTATACTAGATAATCAGTTTGGGCACAGTCGCTGTCCCACTTGGTGATCACAGTCTAAGCAGAGGAGAAAAAAAGCCTCAATCTCCATTTTACAGATGAGAAAACTAAAGAACAGAGCTGGAAAGCAACAGGCCCAAGGTTATATAGTAGTCATATGGCAGAACTGGAAATAAGCCCTAGGTCTTCTGACTCACAGATATGTGCCCTTTCCACAAGACCACACAGCCTTCCTAATGCATTTGATGTAACATGCTTTGGCGTGTCCATTGTCGGCAAGGGCCACCAATGACCACTCTAGCCCACTCACATCTCCCTTCTGAAAAGCCAGTCTGTAAATTTGCTATAAAAGAATTTTCTCCTTTGATCCCATGACACCCTTCAGTTAATGTCACACCTTCCTCCTCCCATTCCTTTTCAAATGCCTAGAGTGAGCTGTGTACACTCTCTGCCTCCACTTTCTCTCCTCCAACCCGCTTCCTGACACCCTACAATCTAGCTTCAGTACCGTCTACTTCAAGGAAACTGCCCCCTTTAAGGTCACCAATGACCTTCTTGCCAAATTCATGACCTCTACTCATTCATTCAAACATATTTATTGAGCGCTTACTGTGTGCAGAGCACTGTGCTAAGTGCTTACATCCTAATCCTCCTCAACCTTTGCCCTTTCTTCAACACTGTGTGTCACACCTTTCTCCTTGAAACACTGTCTGACCTTCACTTCAATGACACTGCCCTTTCCTGGTTCTCCTCTTATCTCTAGACTGAGCCCGGTGTTGGGTAGGAACTTTCTCTCAATGTTGCTGATTTGTACTTCCCAAACGCTTAGTACAGTGCTCTGCACACAGTAAGCGCTCAATAAATACGATTGAATGAATGAATCTCTCTGATTTGCTACTCAGTCTCATTCACTTTAAAGCTGATGATAAGGAGTTTCTGTTCAACGGAGGCGGATGGGCAACCACTGGAGTTTTTCGAGGAGTGAGGAGATGTGAGCTGAACACTTATGATAGAAAAATATTTCTTGTCTGATGACTTTCTTTAATGAGTTAAGAAGGGAATGTTAGCCCCCTGCCAGGGCTGGTTAGGAGCCTTAGTTTCCAAAGGATAAGTTCAATTGCCTGGCGGTGGAGTTAAATGGCCTACCTCGTTCTTCCTATAACTGGGCTTGTCTTAGGAAGTTTCAAACAAATATTTTAGCCGAGTGACACTAATCGGTAAACCCAACATGAATAAGATATGATAACCCTTTATCACGGGATAATAAAACCCACTCTACTGCTTTCCTGACACAGATTTGAAATGATATAGATTAGAATGAAACTGAAAAGAACTCAGCTCAAACAGAACCTGTTTTCATTTCTGTTAGATGCTTCTTCAGATAGACACTGCCAATCCCTTGAATTTTAACCCTTTCCTTTCATCAGCAAATGATCCAGAAGTCTTGGATCCAAATACTCAACAGTGCTTCCCTCAGGGAAAAACAGGAGTGCTTTTCCAAATGACAGTGAAATGGAGACTTAATTAAAGATATGGGCCTGGAAATGTATGGGTGGATTTCTACCCTGCCTGGAAGTGATTTTTTGTTTAAACTTTAGCTTTATATTTGTTTTGATCATCTCATCGGAAGGGAGCCCAGAAGGAAGGAAGAAAAGTAACCATTGCAATCCCTTCATTTAATGAAAAGGATGCTAAAAAGAAATGCTGGAAATAGTTATATTCTAAAGGGAGCAAAAAAAAGCAATAACTGTGTTCCCAATCTCCAGCCAAGATGAGGGATTCACCTGCAACAAAATCAGTGATACTAACTTTGTAGTCATGACCCCTTTGCGGGGGTCTTTATGTGTGCTGGGTTCTGACAGGGTCATCTACACTGATCATATATCCCCGCTTCAGTCTATACTTTGTTCTGCTGCCCAGGTCATCTTTCTACAGAAATGCTCTGGGCATGTCACTCCCATCCTCAAAAATCTCCAGTGGTTGCCTGTCAACCTTCGAATCAAGCAAAAACTCCTTACTTTTGGCTTCAAGGCTGTCCATCACCTCGCCCCCTCCTACCTCACCTCCCTTCTCTCCTTCTACAGCACAGCCCTCACACTCTGCTCCTCTGCTGCTAACCTCCTCGCTGGGCCTCCTTCTCATCTGTCCTGCCATCAACCCCTGGCCCATGTCCTACCTCTGGCCTGGAATGCCCTCCCTCCACACATCCTCCCAGCTAGCACTCTTCCTCCCTTCAAAGCCCTACTGAGAGCTCACCTCCTCCAGGAGGCCTTCCCAGGCAGAGCCCGCCCTTTTCCTCTCCTCCTCCTCCCCTCCCCATCACCCACCCTCCCTCTGCCCTACCCCCTTCCTCTCCCCACAGCACTTGTGTATATTTGTACATATTTATTATTACTCTATTAATGACGTGTATATAGCTATAATTCTATTTATTCTGATGGTATTGACACCTGTCTACTTGTTTTGTTTTGTTTTCTGTCTCCCTCTTCTAGACTGCGAGACTGTTTTTGGGTAGGGACTGTCTCTATATGTTGCCAATTTGTACTTCCCAAACACTTAGTACAGTGTTCTGCACACAGTATGCACTCAATAATTATGATTGAATGAATATCTGCTACTTAGTGTACCTCAGGACAGTGGGAAGCAGTGGGAAAACAAAGCCTCACTAGATGAGTGAAGACGGAAGATTATCTAGTGGTGTTAATTATCCCTGGATTAACTCTCTGAGGGATGTGATCTGAAGTGCAAAAGCCCATTTGATCATTACAATTTCTTGCTAGATGCTCTCAGCAACTCATCAAACTCTAGCTGGAGATCATCATCAATGGTGTTTATTGAGCACTTACCGTGTGCAGCACACTGTACTAAGCACCTGCGAGATTACAATACAACAGAGTTGGTAGAAATATTCCCTGCCCACAACGAGCTTACAATCTAACAGAGATGTCCCTGAAGACTGAAGTGAGGTGAGTCCTGGGTGCCAAGGCATTTTTCAAAATATCTCCTTTCTTTCTGGCCACTCATTTTCAGTCTCTTTTGCAGGCTCCCCCTCTTTCTCCCAGTTTCTAATTTGGGAGTACCTCAAGGTTCAGTTCTGGGTCCCCTTCTATTCTACATCTACAATGTGGCTCAGTGGAAAGAGCACGGGCTTGGGAGTCAAAGGTCATGGGTTTGAATCCTGGCTCCGCCACTTGTCAGCTGTGTGACCTTGGGCAAGCCCTTTAATTTATCTGTGCCTCAGTTTCCTCATCTGTAAAATGGGGATTAAGACTGTGAGCCCCAAGTGGGACAGCCTGATCACCTTGTATTCCCCCCAGCGCTTAGAACAGTGCTTTGCACATAGTAAGCACTTAACAAATACCACCATTATTATTATTATTCACTCTCTTGGAGAACTTTCAGAACTTCAACTACCATCTCTATGCTGATGACTCCCAAATCTGCCTCTCCAGGTCTGACCTCTCCTCCCTTTCTGCAGCCTCACATTTCCTACTGCCTTCAGGACATCTGTGCTTGGTTGTCCTGCCAACATATCAAACTTAACATTTCTGAAACAAAACTCCGCACCTCCCTTCCAAACTCTGTCTTTCCCCAGACTTTTCTATCACGGCTAACACCACCATACTCCCAGCCTCACATGACTGCAACTGTGGCACTTGATATAAGTGCTTAGTACAGTGTTCTGCACACAGTAAGCGCTCAATAAATACGATTGAATGAATGATATTCACCCCACGCTCAGCCTGACAGCATTTATGCACATATCCATAATTCATTTTAATGTCTACTTCCCTGCTTTAGGCTGTAAACTCCTGAGGGCAGGGAATGTGTCTACCAATTCTGCAGCATAGTACTTTCCCGAGTGCTTAGTACAGTGCTCTACACACAGTAAACACTCAATAAATACCTGATTGATCAAGCCTATTGCCAACACTAGAGTCTAAAGGTAAAAATCCTGTAATCACTCTTGAATGTAGAAAACTAATTAATGACCCCCGCTACCTCCAGTATTTAGGGCCTGAACCCGATGGCCAGGTTGCTTTTACAGGTGACACAGATATTCTCTGCCCTCTCCTATTAAAGAGGGCAGAGGTGGCAGAATTCTGGCTGAGATCAGTCACTAAATTAGCTGGGCCAAGGGACATAGTTGAATCTCCTTTCATGGAATAGGCACACAACAGGAGGGAGACATTTGTCCAATGCTAGGGCACCTCTCCCCTTTCTGCCCTATTATTAGGTACTCAGTGAATCATCTCTGACTAACTTCACACACATACGCTATCCTGACAAAACCTTCTCCACACCCATGAACCAATTTCATTTTTCGGCAACAATATACACAGTTCCGAGGCCGAACAGTGAGATAACAGTTATTTAAGTCATCACTGTAGTGTTTACCAATTTTAAAATGTCTTGCAGCCACAAAACTCTCTATGAATCGTGTTCTGAGAAGCGAGGCTTCTAGGCTACCTCAAACGGCAGTGTGTCCTCTCCCCTTGGCTGGGAATGGTGGCTCCTCTGACAGTCCATTTCTCCCCCCACACTGTTCTCATGCACCACCAAATCTGTAACACTTGAGGATTCATGCATGGCAACAAAATGTGGCAAAACCTATAAAAATGGATTCTGTCAACCCCGAAGATCAAATCCCAACCCAAGTAGCCATGAAATTGTCTTTGTTCTCAACTTCAGAGTTAAAAGCACTTTCATCATGGCAACTGAGCTGTGTTGATAGGATTTCACCTGTTCCCAATCCTTACACACTGCTTCACACCTCCTGATTCTTCTCTTATTTGGATGTCCATATTAACAGTCTATTTTACAGAGGGAAATGTTGAGGGTAAGGACACCAGAGGGGTGGGGCCAGTACATGGATTAGACCTGAAATACTGAAGCCTTGGTGATTCCACTACTGGTGCTTGGTCACCTGGACCTTAACCCATGATAACCACTTTCTCCATCTTCAAACCCTTCCTAAAATTGTACCTCCTCCAAGAAGCCTTCCCTGACTATTCTCTCATCTCCCCACCCTCATCACCCTTCCCTTCTGCATCACCTATGCACTTGGGTCTGTATCCCATAAGCACTTTGATATGCACACCACCCCAAGTCCCATAGCACTTATATGCATATTCTTATACTCTGCCCCTTCTCTTACCTGTTATTTATTTTAATATCTGACCCCCATACTAGACTGTAAGCTCCTTGTGGACAGAGATCATGTCTACCAATTCTATGGTATTGTACTCTCCCAGGCTCTTAGTTCAATTAGAGAAGCAGCGTGGCTCAGTGGAAAGAGCGTGGGTTATGGAGTCAGAGGTCACGGATTCAAATTCTGACTCCGTCAATTGTCAGATTTTGGGTAAGTCACTTAACTTCTCTGTGCCCCAGTTACCTCATCTGTAAAATGGGGAATAATAATAGTAATAATAATGATTTTTTTTAAGCGCTTACTATGTGCAAAGCACCGTTCAAAGCTCTGGGGGGATACAAGATGATTAGGTTGTCCCACATGGGGCTCACGGTGTTAATCCCCATTTTACAGATGAGGGAACTGAGGCACAGAGAAGTTAAGTGACTTGCCCAAAGTCACACAGTTGACAATTGGCGGAGTCGGGATTTAAACCCATGACCTCTGACTCCAAAGCCCATGCTTTTACCACCGAGCCATGCTGCTTCTCTAAGATTAAGATTGTGAGCCCCACGTGGAACAACCTGATCACCTTGTATCCTCCCAGTGCTTAGAACAGTGCTTGGCAAATAGTAAGCGCTTAATAAATACCATTTAAAAAAATTCTCCAGGGCTTAGAACAGTGCTTGGCACTTAGTAAGCGCTTAACAAATACCATCATTATCATTATTATTCTCTGCACACAGTAAGCATTCAATAAGTATCGACTGATTGACTGACCGACTGAAGAACAAGCAGAGTAGCAGAGGCTCCATGCCTGGGGCTAGGGCTGGGACCAAGTTCCTTCCCACTATCTGGCTCATCTTCCCCCTTCAGACAGGGAGAAGATCCAACTCTTCCAAGGCAGGGGAAGACAGACCCTATTGCTCTGGGCTAGTATTCCAGCATCGATCTCACCTGGTCCAAATGGTTACTCACCCCAGGCAAGAAGGCTAAATTACCCATGTGCTGAGGCTGAGTGACTGAGCTTGCAGAAACGGTGACTGGCAAAGATAGACAGAGGCTGAGCACCTTCTGTGTTTACCAGACACTTGGGGTGATGGTCACCCGCCCAGTATGGCATCAGGCAGGGCTCAGAAATGCCCTTCTGCGTCTGCCCGTGTTGGGCTGAGAATAAGGCCTGGAAGCAGCATTGCCTTCAAACCATTAAACGACTTCACAGGGGTGTTATAATGCTGCGGTATTCCAGAAGAGATGCTCTATGGTCAGAGTGGAGCTAAAATTAGTCAACATTTCTCACGAGAAATAACCTCCCCAAACAGGCAGCTCACCAATCTATTCTGGTCCATACACAAACAGATTAGTCACTCGAGCACACAGTTTAAGGAATGCAAAAAAACCCTAAGTCTTCCAGAGCTGGAAGACAGGCCAGGAAAAGGTTTCTATGACACTGAGCAAGAGCCTCCAAGATAGCTAAGAGCCCAGGCAGTTGGGCTCCTTCACTGATGGAACAGATGAGAGCGAGGGACACCAGGATGAAAACATAAGAACCCACATTCAGTTGTGAAAAATTAACAATTCTCTTCAGCTAATGACACAAGGAGCACCCAGAACACTGGATGAGTCTGCTCTGCCAGAGTGGGAAACATCCTTCTAATAATAATAATAATAATGATGGTATTTGTTAAGCACGTACTATGTGCAAAGCACTGTTCTAAGTGCTGGGGAAGTTACAAGGTGATCAGGTTGTCCCACTTGGTGGGGGGGTGGTCACAGTTTTAATCCCCATTTTACAGATGAGGTAACTGAGGCACAGAGAAGTTAAGTGACTTGCCCAAAGTCACACAGCTGACAGTTGGCGAAGCTGGGATTTGAACCCATGACCTTTGACTCCAAAGCCCGTGCTCTTTCCACTGAGCAACACTGCTTCTAGACTATAAGCCTGTTGTGGGCAGGGAATGTGTCTGTTTATTGTTATATTGTACTCTCCCAAGCACTTTGTACAGTGCTCTGAACACAGTAAGTGCTCAATAAATATGATTAACTGACTGACTGACTCTCCTCATCCTAGTCCCAAAGAACATGCTCTCTGGTTAGCACTGTTTGGGCTGAAAATGCCCATTTAAGTCACCTTCAGAGTTCAGTGAGAACAGCGGTCAGCAACCTTTGTATGGGAAATGGCCATAAACAATGAAATCTTTGAGTCGTTGTTGTGCAAAGAGCATACAATTTATGTTCTCTCCACAAGTGACTTATGGTGTCATTAGGTCACACTGCACACAGCACAATGTGATGAAATCATGGTGCCTTTTGACTGCTTTATAGCAACAGCTCCCTGTGGGCAGGGAACATGTCTAACAGCTCTGTTTTATTATACTCTCCAAAGCACTCAGTACAGTGCTCTGTACCTAATAAATACTCAATAAATACCACTGATTGATTGACCAGCCTAAAAGGCAGGATAGGCAAGAGGCATTGCATTTGCACTGTTGGGGCAGGTGGCTAGTAGAGCAGGGAGAAAGGTAATAAAAAGCAGCTCGGAAAAATGAGGAGTGGAACATGTTGAGCTAGAAGTTAGCCAGACTTGGGAGCAAAGACATCAGCCTCAGAAATCCAGCTCGCTGGCAGAAGAATACAGACCCGGTTAGCTTGAGGGAGCCTGAGAGACAATGGGGAAGAAGGAGGAATAATTAAATAAATGATAGTTTTGACCTTCCTTTCCTTTCCTCCTTTCTTCTCTCCTCTCCATCTCTCTCTCTCTCCCTTTCTCTCTACTGACATCCAGGTGCCATTTCCCAATCTGGGAATCAACTGTGGGGAAAATCAAGTTTGACTGTCCTGGGATGGGTGAAAGGAGGTGGCAGAAAGGGCATTCCCAGAAGAGAGGGAGTAGGAAGAGGGAAGGTACTTCGTTATAGTTAGAAAATTAAAATCCGGCAGAGGATCCGGCCTGTTCAAAGTAGAAGAAGGTTTGTGTGTCCTTTGGAGACTGAGCTTGAGGGTTTAGTAAGGAGGAAGTGGACAGGAAAAGTGGGGTAGCTACTTTGATACCATTTACCAAGTCTGAGTGCTTGGAAGCCATGAGGACGCACCTTATATTTTCTTTTGGAGATTGCTGGAGGGAAACTCTATGAGAGGAGAAATCAAAACCCAATCTCGTATAAGTCTGAAACTCTTCCCTTAATGGGCAGAGTCACTGAAAATGAAAATGGTATAAAAGAGATATTACATCCTTTGGACTTTTTTTTATTCCTAAGTCTACATCTCCAGCCCTGTCCTCTCCATTTCTTGTCAGTCTCACATTTCCTCCTGCCCTCTGGACATCTCTATCCGGATGTCCTGTTGACACTTCAAACTAAACATGTCCAAAACAGAACTCCTTATCTTCCAATCCAAACCCTGTCCGCCCCCATTTTTCCCATCACTGTAGACAATTTCACTATCCTCCCTGGCTCACAGGCAAGTAACCTTGACAATGTCCTCGATTAATCCTCTCATACCAGTACAGAGCCAAGTGCTTAGTACAGTGCTAAGTGCTTGGTACAGTGCTCTGCACACAGTAAGTGCTCAATAAATACGAATGAATGAATACCACCCATTTATTCAAACGGTCACCAAATCCAGTCAGTTCTACTCCATAATACTGCTAAAATCCTCCCTATCCAAACGGCTACTATGCTGATCCCAACACTTATCCCACCCCACCTTGATTCCTCTATCAGCCTCCTTGCTGATCTCTCTGCCTCCCATCTCTTCCCATTCCAGTCTGAATTTCATTCTACTGACTGGATTATTTTTCTAAAAAAAACCCAACATGTTTTCCCACTCCTCTAGAACACCCAGCAGTTGCCCATCCACTTCCACATTAAACAGTAACTACTTACCATCAGCTTTAAAGCACTGAATCAGCTTGCCCCTTTCTATCTTAACTCACTGATCTCTTACTATAGCACAACTGTGCCCTTTGCTTCTCTAGCGCTAGCTTGCTCGCTGGGCCTCAGTCACTACCGCATCACTGACCCCTTTCCCACATCCTCCCTTTGGCCTGGAACTGCCTCCCCCTCTATATTTTTCAGATCAATACTCTTCCCACCTTCATAGGCTTATTAAGGTCCCATCTCTTCCAAGAGACCTTCCCCGATCAAGCCATGTGTTCACCAACTCCCTCTCCCTTCTATGTCACAAGCACTTGGACCTTTGGACATTTGGTACTCACCCCACATTTAGCCCCAGAGCACTTATGTACATATCTCTAAATCATTTATTTCTGTTAATGTCCGTCTCCCCCTCTAGAATATGAGCTCAGTGTAAGCTCCGTGTCTACCAACTCCGTTGTTCAATGATAATAATAATACTCTCTCAAGCACTAAGCACAGTGCTCTGCACACAGTAAGCACTCAATACATATACACAGAGAAGCAGTGTGGCTCAGTTGAAAGAGCACGGGCTTGGGAGTCAGAGGTCATAGGTTCAAATCCCGACTCCGCCAATTGTCAGCTGTGTGACTTTGGGCAAGTCACTTCACTTCTCTGGGCCTCAATTCCCTCATCTGTAAAATGGGGATTAAGACTGTGAGCCCCATGTGGAACAACCTGATCACCTTGTATCCTCCCCAGCGCTTAGAACAGTGCTCTGCACATAGTAAGCGATTAACAAATGCCATTATTATTATTGTTATACATATCACTGATTGAATGATATGCATGTGGAGTTCAATCAGGTGAGCAAAATATGGTGGATTCTAATTAGGCCCAATAAAGTCACTGGACATTCATCTCTGTGCCATTAAGTTGTTATTCGCCAATGCTCACTGCACCTTTCCCTTTGACTTATGCTCCAGTATGCTCTATCATGTGATTTCTAACCGGTCCACGTCTCCCTCATTCAGCCATTAGGATGTTCTTAGTCTGTGTCCTCCAGATTTTCCTGAAGCCGGCTGGCTCATTGTTCTGCTCTCTCCAAACTGATGCTTTAAAAAGAACATACTTTTATATTTCAAGATCTACAGCACTCAAGAGTGTCTTAAGTTAGTCAGGACTCTGGAACCATCTATGCACTTTTCAGAGTTTGGGCAGGTGACAAGAGACTGTATGCTCACTTCACTATGAGGGGCTGTAGCCCACACAAATGTCGCTCATGGAACCTGGAGCAGGGGGACATTCACCTCGGGCCTGTGGAGCTACTTAAGGGAGCAGTGTCCCCCTAAATTTGCTTTTTCATGGTAAATGAAGCCCAGCTGAAGTGGGAAATACTCCAGGAATGGCTATTCACTGGTGATAGAATAATGGAAATGAACCCCACTTTGCAGGCAAAATGATCAATCTTTCAGAGTCAAGGCTTGATGGCCAGGGCAAATTCTTCCCTTTACCATCGCTGCTTCGACCTCCTGTCACTCACTAGTCTGGTTATGACACTGAATGGGTGATTGATAGAATACATGAGGCTAGCAAACCTCAGTCAATCCACAGCATATACTGAGCACTTTGTATGCAAAGTGCCTTACTCAATCAGAGAGCAAGTGACTTGCCACTCAGCAGGTGATGGCTGTATATCTGACTTCCCTGGACACCTGACTTCCCTAAGCCCTCCTTTCCTCTTCTCCCTCTCCCTTCTGTGTCGCCCTGACTTGCTTATTATATTCATTCCCCCCAACCAGTCCCACAGCAATTATATACATATCTGTACTTCGTTTTATTTATGTTAATGCCTTTCTCCCCCTCTAGACTGTAAGCTTGCTGTGGGAAAGAAATGTGTCTGTTTATTGCTATACTGTACTCTCTCAATCACTTAGTAGAGTGCTCTGCACACAGTAAGTGCTCAATAAATGTGATTGAATAAATGAATGAATAACATAACCCTCAAGCTAGCTTGTTCTCAATACCATGGAGCTGCCCTATCTTTCCTAGGAATCCATTTGGGCAGGGAGGGGAACCTGAAAGGTTTTGACCCTGTAGATCATGACAAAATTGGGTGTGGCTGCCATTTGCCACCTTGATCCGGGGAACAGCGCCAAGTAGATAAGGATAAATATAGCTGAAGGCACAGTAATATTTCCAAGATTACTCATGTCTCCTTCAAAGAGAAGCAAAGATCATGTGCGGCATGACAACAACCCATCTGCGACTTGAAAAGTCACCATATGGATGTTTTGCGCTAATTATAGTTAAATACTGAACGGAGGGATTTCAATGTGGAGATTCAGTAGCTCAGAGAAATCCAGGATTTGCCCACTTTCATGGCTGCTTACTGATGGCTCTGTATAGACCTTATTCAGAGGTTTCAGTTTGTTTGGGGTTAATAATTCCCATCTCTCTCTGTCCCTAGTTTGGGGGTGGGGGGGGGGGGGCTTCATGCAAACTAGATAATAATGATAATTGTGATATTTCTTAAGCATTTAACTATGAAGCAAGCACTGTATTAAGTTTTGTGGTGGATACAATCAGATAGGATGCACTCTCTACCCCACGTGAAGCTCCCACTCCAAGGGGGAGGGAAAGCAGGGTTTTTATCCCCATTTCTAAATGAGGAAACCGAGGCCTGGAGAAGTTACGTGGCCGGCAAAGGGCTGAGCTGGTATTAGAACCCAGATCATCTGATTCCCAGGGCCGTACTCTCTCCATTAGACCCAACTGGTTCTCCTGTTGTGAGAAGATATAATAATAATAATAATAGCATTTGTTAAGCACTTACTATGTGCCGAGCACTGTTCTAAGCGCTGCTGGGGATTCAAGGTAATCAGGTTGTCCCACATGGGGCTCCCAGTCTTAATCCCCTTTTTACAGACGAGGTAACTGAGGCCCAGAGAAGTTAAGTGACTTGCCCAAAGTCACACAGCTGACAAGTGGTGGAGCCGGAATTAGAACCCATGACCTCTGACTCCCAAGCCTGGACTCTTTCCACTGAGCCATGTTGCTTCTCTATTATGAGATTAGGGCACTTGGGCTTTTTTCTTGGGTTCTGAAAAGTACAGCACAGGAGGCCTCCTGCATCCTGACTGCTCAAGACTGTGTGGAATCAGCTAGAAAAGACAAGATCTCTAGTGATGGTAGATTGTATCTTCTGCAAGCAACAGTTTATGGGAAATCCTACCAGTGTTTGGCCTGAAAGCCAGCTCTGGAAATGGCTTTCCAGTTTCTATTTTTCATTATATTTCCCGCTTTTCAGTGGAGCTCACTGCAGTGGCCTTTGTACCTCCACCACCTCAAATGGGCCACTTTAATGGACCACCACTTCTTCCCCCCAAATCATTCTTCTAGAGCAGGCAAACCATGGAAAATACAGACCACCCAGGAGAAAGGGTCACTCCTGTGGCCACCCACTCTACTGACCTTCTGGCCTAAGATTGTTCAGCACAAGACTCTAATAGTTAGCATCCACAGAATTTTGCTTCCTAGTCCCCACACAATGGACTTGTCACTGGGGAAGAGGGCAGTCCAATGCCCACACTGAGGGCCCTCCAGGCTTTGGTAGTGGAGATCCCTGGTCAAGGAAAGTCAATGGCTCCTCCAACATCACATAAGAGAGAGAATCCTCTGCTCATCATCAAGGAGCCATCAAGAAAAACCTCAGGGCTGGTTTTCGTGGAAAAGCTCAGCGCTCAGCACTGCAGAGCTTGAGTCGGCGTGTCTTGGACAGCACTTCGGTCTCAAAGATGGGCCTCATCACTTACTCGGCTAAGTTTGGGAAGGTGGTAGTTCCTGCTGCCATTCTGCCCGACTCATCCTTTCTACAGACCGGTTCCAAGGTGCTGCTCAGAGCCCCGTGACCCCCATTATACTGATACTGGTTGTTGGGGTGCGGGCTCTGGCTTTCTAGGTGTGCACTGGGCAGAGACATCCTGTGCCAACATCTTTCGGACCCCGAGCCCCACAGCGATGCGTGAAACACTTGGTCGCCCACTCCCGGCACGGTTAAACGTTCCCACCCTCTCATCACTGACTGGATCTGGGCCACGCTCTTGAGATGGGGGCCTGGACTCCTTCACCCAATGAGGCAATACTTTCCTCTGGCTCCCAGGCAACTTGTTGAGGCCATCTGCTCCAGAATGGAATTTGCTCCCAATTAAATATTGCAGGGAAGAGCAAGAACAGTGGCATCAAAACCTTTTATACAAAAAAAACCGGGCATCGCCACACTTGCCTTACCCCTCAGTCCTGATTTCTTAAATCTAAGAAGCAGCAGTGATAAAAGCACACAGCTGGGAGTCAGAGGACCTGGGTTCTCATCTTGGCTCTACCACTTTGCTGTGTGACCTTGGGGAAGTCATTTGACTTCTCTGTATACAGAAGATATCAAACCAGTTCTTCCTTCACCTTAGACTGTAGCCCTATATAGCATAGGGAATACTAAAACTGATTATATCTACCCCAACCTTAGTACAGTGTTTGGCACATAGTAAGAACTTAACACACACTAGAATTAATTTTTTTATTTATAAACTCTAAAGAGCAACCCTTTCTTTCTTTTCCTTATTCCACACGCTCACATCAACAAGAATGGGCCTTTTCATACCTGAAAGCTTCCTCAATCCCAGAAACACAAAAGGCTTTAAAAATGCTAGTTGACTGGCACTAGCCAGGCTGTTGTACCCACACCTAAGTCCCCTCAATTGACCCTCCCACAACAGAGTCCTGTGCTAAAACACTCATTTCTGTCTTGAGAGTTGCTGAAGACAGTCTTTATTTTCTATTCCCATACCTCTGCTAGCTACATCATCATCATCACGAAGACCACCAAACATTTGCTCAAGCCCTGATGGCTCCATTGTCAATACAAGAGGAAATAACCATAAACGTAGACTTGCAACAGGCTTCTGACAACTATTCTGAACTACAGTGCAGGGAGGGCTGAGATTTTTTTTTCGTGTTCATTACAGCAACTGGTCTGTTTTTTGGGGGTTTTTTCGGTGATAGGAGGCTTCTTCTTACCTGTGGCTTAATCATCCAGAGCTATTTTTTCTGTGGATTAGTAGAAGTAGTTGTTGTTGTAGTAGTAGTTGCAATAGCAGTAATTATTAAGTTTTAGATGTATGCAGAGTACTGTATTAAACATGGTACTTAGCCCTAGGGTTCTCACAACAAAGTACAATAATCTCCCAGGATGTTGCCTTTTCTCCCCAAAAATCTTCAGTCCACAAACCTCTGTGAGTAAGGATTGGCTATCCTACTTTTCTCCAGTCCAGGCCCATCCAACCGTGTTTCTTTTCCAAAACAAAATTGGCATAGAAACACGGTGGAGATGGCGAGCATAGTCAGCTTGTTTGTCTGCTAGAAACGAGACATGCACAGTGAATCATTACAATCCCAGGGACAAAATAGCAGCCTAAAAAATGCACAACAGCATATGCTTCTGCTTCTTTAAAATTAGCTTGAGGCCTCGTATGCTACATGTGGTGAGAGTTTCCAGCCTGAAAGGAAAAGAAAGCAAAGTCCACGCATATGCCTTTGCCAAATCTCCACATGGAGGCAGGATTGCAGGGGAATGCAGCATGGAGACGGGGAAACAGGTTGGAAAGAATATATCCAAACCTCTTCCGTGCCTACGTTGATATGGATAGACTTTCTGTGAAACCCAAAATTGAGTTAGGAAGGAGGCTGAAAGGAGACGTGTTTCCAACGCTTCAGAAAGCAGAGTGTAATTTCCAAAGGGAATAGAGTCCTTTGGGAAAAGAAATGTTTCATACAGATTAGGTTGTAAAACTGCTATTTTAAGAGGAAGGTGACTTTTGTTGAGGAGGAGCCTGTCTTGTGGAGGAAGCAACCCAGAGATGTCAATCAATGGTATTTATTGAGTACCTACTTTGTGCAGAGCACAGTACTAAGTGCTTGGGAGAGTACAAATCAGCGGAGTTGATAGATAATAATAATAATAATTATGGCATCTGTTAAGCACTTAGTATATGCCAAGCATTGTTCTAAGCACTGGAGTAGATACAAGGTAATCTGTTTTTTCCATGTGGGCTAACAGGCTTAATCCCCATTTTACAGATGAGGTAACAGAGGCCCAGAGTAGTTAAGTGACTTGCCCAAAGTCACACAGCTGGCAAGTGATGGAGCCAGGATTCAAACCCACGACCTCTGAATCCCAAGCCCATGCTCTTTCCACTAAGCCACACTGCTTCTCTTCCCTGCCCACCAGGAACGCACATCCTTTCTGCTTTATGCAGCTTGAGTCTAGGTTTCCTTTCTATCCCTATTTCCACAGGGATGTTCCTGTTCTTAGCTTGTGATTTCCAGATTGTGAGATCTGGGGGAATATATACACAATGCATAGGGCATTGATAAAACCTCTCCATTTAATTCCCCCTTTGTGCCACCTGATTCCTTGGCTTCTCTTTCACAAGGCAGGGATTTGGAGTCTTTGGTAGGGAATTTCTTGGTTGAGAACAACAGCAGGGAGCAGTCTGAATGGGCACGTCTGTGCTAGCAGAAATTCGGTCCTGTAGGCAAGACTGACATTCTGGGGACCTTTCAGCATCATCACTCACTAGCCCCATCTCTGACCCTGATCCAGAATTCATCATGATAGCAATTTCCCTTGTGGACAGAGAGTATTTCTTGCCTTTCTATCCTCCCAGATTTATTCTTCCAGACTAAGATTCCTAGAGTCCAGGCAGGGTGGAGATACTGTGTGAGGGAAAGAGCGGTCAATCAGTTAGTCAGTCATATTTATTGAGGGCTTACTGTGTGCAGAGCACTGTACTAAGTACTTGGAAGAGTACAGTATAACAATAAAACAGATACATTCCCTGCCTACAACGAGCTTACAGCCTAGAGCAAAACTGGTGGTCATCTAAGACAGCTACCAGGTAGCAAGAAGGCCAACTCCCAGACCAACCCAGAGGCTCACAAGTGGAGATGTTCCAAAGTCAAAACCACTCTGCTCACTTGGCCCAAACCCATTGTTTTTAATCCCTGCTATGCAGAATTAAAATGAAACATACAACAGTAAATTATCGTTTTAGTGAACTGCAGGGGATACTAGAACTTTTTGTGTTATTCTGAAATTGGACTATTCTGAAATTACCTTTGCTCATCAGAAGTAAAGGCATATGAAACCATACTATGAAAACTGAGGCGCTTGCATTGTCACATAGGTTAAAATGACAGGTGACTGCACCATCCATGTTGGCAAGATCCAGGTGGCAGGAAACTTGAAAAGTTATCAACGTGGTGTTAGGCTTGCCTCTTGGAGCCAAGACCATGGTCAGATTCCAAAACCCAAGACCAAAGCACAGCATTAAAGGCTGGGGAGAGTACAATATAATAATAATTATTATTATATTTGTTAAGTGCATACTATGTGTCAAGTACTGTTGTAAGCGCTGTAATACATACAAGATAATGAGGTCAGACAGTCTCCATACCACTGGGGGCTCACAGTCTAAATAGGAGGGAGAACAGGTATTATTTAATCCCCATTTTACAGATGAGGTAACTGAGGCACAGAGAAGTTAAGTGATTTGCCCAAGGTCACATGGCAGACAAGTGGCATAGCTGGAATAAAAGACAAAAAGAGATAAAGGATGCGGTTCCTTCTCTCAAGCAGCTGACAGTCTAACGGAAGAGATGGACAGTTGTGTTGCTGAGTCAGTAGAAGGCTGGGGTAATACTGATCAGTCATCCTATTTGAGGTGGGAACCTCATTATTTTCAGGGGCCCAAACTCTCATCATAGGCACCTCTGGTGGGCTATCACCACTTTAAGCCAGGATAGCAAGAGGGGTCCCTTCAGGCATGGTGACTCAGAGGCGGGAAGGGGGAGGAATGGATTAGAAGCTTTCAAGTTTCCACCTCCTCATCCTGTTCTCTGGTGGTAACAGCAGCAGCGGTAAAGATGACTGGACTGGAGTCATTTGGCATTTCCAGTGGTTACAAAAGAAAGTCAGTTAAGAGGCAGCTGTCGTTGCTGACCACTGACTCCAATGACCAGTGCTCCCACTGGCCCTTGGGTCTTGCTTGGCCTTGGTAGTGATCAGCAGCTTGATGAATCTATCTTCTCCCCCAACTTAACTCTTCCTCTTTCATTCTCTCCTCTCTGTCCTCCAAACCCCGTTTCTTATCTCTTTCACCTTCTATCTTCCTCCTTTCCCCGACTTCTCAATGTTTTCACCCTGCCATTTCACCTATTCCTGGAGAGTCCCTGTAGTGGCAGTCATTTCCTGGGCTCCTAGTAGGGCCAGGAGCAGTGAATCAACCCCTACTGAGTCTGAGCTTAGCCCGAGGACCTGTAAACTCAAATATTTTAAGGTTTAAATAGGAGCAGCACTGTACCGAGTGAGGTGCGGTAGTTGGAGTGGCTTAAAGGACCCCAGGGTGTAGTGTCAGCCTAGGCTGTGAATTAGGGCCCAGGGTTATTAATAATAACCATAGAGAAGCAGCATGGCTCAGTGGAAAGAGCACGGGCTTTGGAGTCAGAGGTCATGGGTTCAAATCCCAGCTCTGCCAGTTGTCAGCTGTGTGACTTGGGCAAGTCACTTAATTTCTCTGTGCCTCAGCTACCTCATCTGTAAAATGGGGATCAAGACTGTGAGTCCCCCGTGGGACAACCTGATCACCTTGTAACCTCCCCAGCGCTTAGAACAGTGCTTTGCACATAGTAAGCACTTAATAAATGCCATTATTATTATTATTATTAATATCTGTGGTGTTTGTTAAGCACTTACCATGTGCCAAGCATTGTTCTAAGAGCTGGGGTAGGTAAAGGTAATCAGGTTGGACACAGTTACTGTCCCACATGATAATAATAATAATAATGATGGCATTTGTTAAGCACTTTCTATGTGCAAAGCACTGTTCTAAGTGCTGAGGGGGATACAAGGTGATCAGGTTGTCCCACGTGGGGCTCACAGTCTTAATCCCTATTTTACAGATGAGGTAACTGAGGCTCAGAGAAGTTAAGTGACTTGCCCAAGGTCACACAGCAGACATGCGGCAGAGCTGGGATTAGAACACTTGACCTCTGACTCCAAAGCCCATGCTCTTTCCACTGAGCCACGCTGCTTCCCTAAGGAGGACCTGTACGGGGGCACGTAAATATCTGACTTTGTCTAGTCCTATCTCCTAGTTTCCTTGGCTCAACCCCAGGCCTGGCCTCTCTCCCAGCTATTCCAGATGACCAGCCAATCCAACTCAAGGACACCCAAACCTGGTGATAGCAGAGGTCTTGTGGGCGACAGCTTCAACAGTAAGGGATTGGGGCCAGACTGGCATCAGTAATTGGGTGATTGGGAGAGAAGGAGGGTATTAAGGGTGAGGGGAGAGAAGCACTCCCTGCCTCTATAGAAGCTAGACTCATGGCCTGGCCTGGGAATCTTTATCCCACCTCTCAGAGGAGGTAAAGTTCAGCTTCACCTGATATTTCTGCCCCGATGGAAAGAAGCAAGCTATGGACTTGGATCCGTCCTAGTGTGACATCCATCACTGGTCACTAAGGTTGTTGGTGGAAACAATGAAATGCTGTCCACTGGCCTCCCCTTCCTTCACCTCCCATGAGGAGATCCAGGCCCGAGATGCTAATAAAGTGGCAGTTGGCAATGTCTCCATATGCTCTCACTCTCTTTTCTGGCAACATCTTTTCATTAGATACTTGAGGGGTGCGCCTGTAATGAAGTGTCTTCGGCTGCTCTAAAAGCCTTCTCGGGCCAACTTCCTCAGACAAAAAAAAAAAATGAAAATGGCCCAAATAAATCAACAATTTTGACAGCCGTAACTGCCACGCGGAAAAGATCCAGGGCTCTCCTGGCTCCCATTTGTTCGTCTCTTTATAAAAACAATCATAGAGCAAAGAGTGAGCCAAAAGCCCATTCGTTGCACCAGCATACTCCCCAACCCATTCAATCTTTTGTGGAATCAGAGGCTGCCATCTTACTCACCAAAGGGAGCTCAGTACTTTGTGACTCTCTCCTGTTTGGATAGGGGTAGATTTATTATTATCAAAACGATTACTACTACTACTATTAATGATAATAATAATAATAAAATTGTGACATTTGTTAAGTGCTTACTATGTGCCAAGCACTGTACTAGGCACTGGGGAAAACACAGGATTATCAGGTTTGGCACAGTCACATTCATTCATTCATTCCTTCAATTGTATTTACTGAGAGCTTACTGTGTACAGAGCACTGTACTAAATGCTTGGGAAGTACAAATTGGCAACTTATAGAGACGGCCCCTTCCCAACAATGGGCTCACAGTCTAGAAGGGGGTGACAGACAACAAAACAAGTAGACAAGTGTCAAAACCATCAGAATAAAATTATAGCTATATTCACATCATTAATAAAATAGAGTAATAAATATGTAAAAATATACACAAGTGCTGTGGGGAGGGGAAGGAGGCAGGCAGAGGGAGGAGGGGCAATGGGGAGGGGAAGAGGAGGAGAGGAAAAGGGGGAGTTCAGTTGGGGAAGGCCTCCTGGAGGAGGTGAGCTCTCAGTAGGGCTTTGAAGGGAGGAAGAGAGCTAGTTTGGTGGATGTGTGGAGGGAGGGCATTCCAGGACAGAGGTAGGACAGGGACAGGTGAGAACGAGGCACAGTGAAGAGGTTAACAGCAGAGGAGCAGAGTGTGCAAGCTGGGCTGTAGAAGGAGAGAAGGGAGGTGAGGTAGGAGGGGGTGAGGTGATGGAGAGCCTTGAAGCCGAGAGTGAGGAGTTATCACTTGATTCAAAGTTTGATCGGCAACCACTGGAGATTTTTGAAGAGGCGAGTGACATGCCCAGAGCGTTTCTGTACAAAGATAATCTGGGCAGCAGAGTGAAGTATAGACTGAGCAGGGAGAGACAGGAGGATGGGAGATCAGAAAGGAGGCCGATGCAGTAATCCAGTCAGGATAGGATGAGAGATTGAACCAGCAAAGTAGTGGTTTGGATGGAGAGGAAAGAGAGGATCTTAGCGATGTTGTGGAGGTGCGACTAGCAGGTTTTGGTGACGGATTGAATGTGTGGAGTGAATGAGAGAGCAGAGTCAGGGATGACACCAAGGTTGTGGGCTTGTGAGACGGGAAGGATGGCAATGTTGTCCACAGTGACAGGAAAGTCAGGGAGAGTACAGGGTTTGGGAGGGAAGGGATAAGGAGCTCAGTCTTGGACACGTTGAGTTTTAGATGATGGGCAGACATCCAGATAGAGATGTCCTGAAGACAGGAGGAGATAAGAGCTGAGGGAGAGAGAGAGAGCAGGGGTGGAGATGTAGATTTGGGTGTCATCAGTAAAGAGATGATATTGAAGCTGTGGGAGCAAATAAGTTCAGAAGGGAGTGAGTATAGATGGAGAACAGAAGGGGACCAAGAGCTGACCCTTGAGGAACCCCTACAGTAAGGGGATGGGAGGGGGAGGAGTCACATGTCCCACATGGGGCTCACAGTCCAAGTAGAAAGTATTTAACCCCCATTTTATGGATGGAAAAACTGAAGCACGGAGAATTTAAGTGACTTACCCAAAGTCACATAGCAGGCAAGTGGCAAAGGTGGGATTAGAACCCAGGTCTGATTCTCAGGCCCATGTTCTTCTCACTAAGCTGCAATGTTTCCAGCCCCTTCCAGTTCACCTCAGTGCAAGCGACCTCTGTGTTCTGTCCTTAACCCACAACTGGAACCTGAAAGAAAAGACGCTAAAGAGGAGCCTGGTCTTTGTTGGAGAATGGGGAATTTCGAATGTGACTACTTAATCCACCCCCAGGTAATAAAGGAGTTGGGGCTTTCTAGCGGACCTTTGCTCCAAGGGGGCAAGGCGTCAGGTGGAGCGGAGATTCAGACCCTGCCTGCCCTCATCCCTGGTCAGAGGGGCAAGGCCCTGGGGAATCTTGCTTAGGAAAGGCAAGTCAGCATCAGTCAAACAATGGTAATTGTTGAGAGCACTTTCTGTGAGCAGAGCACTGTACTAAGCACTTGGGAGTGTACAATACAACAGAGGTGGTAGACATATTCCCTGTCCACAGGGTGCTCACAGATTAGCATCCAGGCCTGGGGAGGAAGTGGAAGAGTCTCCCAGTTTACAGCCACTGGCAAACACAGCCCAGCCTCCCTCTGAATAATAATAATAATAATAATAATAATAATAATAATAATAATAATGGCATTTATTAAGAGCTTACTATGTGCAAAGCACTGTTCTGAGTGCTGGGGAGGTTACAAGATGATCAGGTTGTCCCACGGGGGGCTCACAGTCTTAATCCCCATTTTACAGAGAGGTAACTGAGGCACAGAGAAGTTAAGTGACTTGCCCAAAGTCACACAGCTGACAATTGGTGAAGACGGGATTTGAACCCATGACCTCTGTCTCCAAAGCCCGTGCTCTTTCCACTGAGCCACGTAAAATGCCATCTACAGGTGGTTGCTTCAACCTGATCTGCCTTGTTGATGAAACCGACCAACACCTGAACTCACTGTGGGCAGGGAATGTGACTTTATTGTTATATTGTACTCTCCCAAGAGCTTAGTACAGTGCTCTGCACATAGTAAGTGCTCAATAAATGCTATTGACTGACTGACTGACACCTGGAGAAGATTCCTACAATCTGATCAGACACCAGCTCCCAGGACAGCTGGATTCATGAGGGAACAGGAAGGAAGGGAACTCTACTGGCATTGAGGTAGAAGGGACTCCACTGTTCCTCCAGAGCAAAAAAAAAAAAAAAAATGCCATTCAAATCCATTTCATCCTCAGGATCCTGGGAGGCTAAGGGAAACAGAAAGCCAGAATTGGGAAGCCAGAAAGGAAAATATTGTCCCCTGCCAACCTGCAGTGCTAGTCCCCTCAATTTATGGGGCCACTATCATTCCCTGATAATGCATTCTCATGTCGCTGGAGATTTTAACAAAAACAGAACATGGGGAGATCAATCCAGAGATGTGATGTTTTATTGAGAACTGGAGAGCATACCAAATTAAAATACTCTTGTGACAGAGGCAAATGGGGTGCCACCCTGGGAACTTTGTGTCTTGCCATGTTCTAGCACCTAGTGGAAAAAGTCTGGATCAGGGAGTTGTCAGGGGACCTGGGTCCTGGTTCTGCTACTTGTCTGCTGTGTGACCTTGAGCAAGTCACTTAACTTCTCTGGACCTTAGTTCCCTGCACTGAACTAAGGGCTGTGGTACATATACGGTTGTCAGGTTGGACACAATCTCTGTCCCTCATCAGGCTCACAGTCAATCCCTATTTTACAGATGAGGTAATGGAGGCACAGAGAAGTGACTTGCCCAAGGTCATGCAGCAGACAAGTGGAGGAGCTAGGATTAGAATCCAGGTCCTTCTGATTTCCAGATTTGTGCTGTATCTACTAGGCCTTGCTGCTTCTCATGCTACTCATCTGTGATATAGGGGCTAAATACCTGTTCTCCCTCCCCACATTAGACTGTGAGCCCTATGTGAGAGAGGAACTGTGCCTGACCTGATTATCTTGTGCCTACCCCAGTGCTTAGCATAGTGCTTGGTCCATAGCTAGTGCTCAAGAAATACCACAATCCATGTTTCCCTGAGCCTCCAAACAATTTTCCAAGACAGGCGGAGTCAAAGCTGGTGAAAATCATTTATTGATCCCTTCTCCAAATTCAATTAGCCCCAGGAAGCTAATTGAGGAGGAATTTTTCTGCTAGTGGCAGTTATTGCACAGTCCTGGGTTCCTAAACAAAATAGAACATGATAAGGAGTGGAAGAGGGCTAGGATCTCCTGAATTATAGACCCAGGCTAGGCCTTATTTTTTGGCACACCACATTCCTCTTCTGTCTCAACCCTTCCTGCTTCCCCACCCCTGGCAAAGCTTCTAATAATAAAATTGTGGTATTGGTGAAGTATCCTCTCAGAGTCGCACCTGGAGAGTTGCCAGTACTCTACCAGTCTCGACTACAGGAGGGAGAGTCAAGCAGAACCATATCCATTACATTTCTGGCTTGGGCTAGCTATCAAGTGGTAGGTAATCTGCTACAACGGGAAACCCCATTATGCTGGGCAGCAGTGGCATGAGAGAGAGTCGAGAGAAGAGACTCAGGTTTATGCCTGCAAGGAGGCAATGGTAAACCACTTCCATATTTTTACCAAGAAACCTCTGTGGATACACTATCAGAACGATTGCAGATTGACGAGGGGACTTCGAGGAGAGATGTGTCTATGGAGATGACTTGACAGCATAAGACATTTGGTGAAGTGCATATTATGTGCCAAGCACTGTGCTAAGTGCTGGGGTGGATACAAAATAATCAGGTTGGTCTCAGTCCTTGTCCTACATGGGGCTCACAGTCTAAGCTTGTGTCTTTTAGTAACCTGAGATGGGGAGGGAGGCGGGGGTCAGGATTTATTAGTTCATAAAGTGAGATGAAATGAAAAGCTCCTGTCAGAGCCACTCTACCCTCAGTCAAAACAAATGCTGATCCATCTGTCTCTCCACAATGCTGGATATTCCTAATGAACCAAATGGCTACAGGTTCCTCTCTGCTTCCAGTGCAAAGCGCTGGAGAAGTAGCTTGGTCTAATGGATAGAGCACGGGCCTGGGAATCAGAATTACCTGGATTTTAATCTCAGCTCTGCCCTTTGTCTGCTGTGTGACCTTGGGCAAGTCATTTCATTTCTCTGTTAAGTGCTATGTGTCAAGCACTGTCCTAAGCACTGGGGTAAGTACAAGTCAATTAGGTCAGATGAAGTCCCTGTCCCTCATGGGGCTCACAGTCTTTAGTAGGAGGGAGAAGAACTATTTTACAGTTGAGGAAATCATCATCAATCGTATTTATTGAGCACTTACTGTGTGCACAGCACTGTACTAAGCGCTTGGGAAGTACAAATTGGCAACATATAGAGACAGTCCCTACCCAACAGTGGAGGCAAAGAGAAGTTAAGTGACTTGCCCAAGGTCACAAAGCAGGCAATGGGCAGAGCCACGATTTAGAACCCAGGTCCTCTGACTCCTAGGCCTGTGCTCTTTCCACTAGGCCATGCTGCTTCTCTGCAAAATGGGGTTGAAGACTGTGAGCCCCATGTGGGACAAGGACTGTGTCCAACCTGATTAACTTGTATCTACCCCAGCACTTAAGTATAGTACCTGGCACAAAGTACATGGAACTTATCAAATATCATAAAAAAGCCCACCAGCTAGTCTCCGGTGAGTCTCTTTCTGTGCCTCCTTGCCACTGATGACCCAGAGAGGTGATCCAAGTCTGCCAATGGGTGAGAAATGGGGCCGGGGTGAAGTATCTGTCAAATTATTCCAGTCCAGCTCCCCCTTTCACTAGCATAAAACTAAGCTTTATGGAACATGTCTGAAGCAATCTCCTAACAGGAAAACCGTTAATAGAGAAACCATAGCCTCTGTTTTAGACTGGGCTTCCAAATTTCATTCAGAGAGAGGTTAAGTGACCCTTTTGGAGGCACCAGAACAAGACTTAACAATTCAGATCGTTCTTACTGTTGGGTTGGCAAAACTCTGGTTTGTCTCCATTGCAGGAATTAGCCTCTAGGTGGAGAGTGACTCTAAAAAGAGAGAAGGCGGAGAAAAAACAACTGAAAATGATTTCTCGTTTAATCAATTGCTAAAAAAAAAAAGGCTAGTAATTACTGTCTCAGTCTATTCATATATTTGTTCCCTGAAAGAGCATTTCCTGCAGGAATTGTCATTTATTAATCTACAACGACTTGGCTCAGGTTTACAGCTGGAAAAGTGAAAGGACTAGCTTGTCATTCATTCATATTTATTGAGCGCTTACTGTGTGCAGAGCACTGTATTAAGCACTTGGGAAGTACAAGTTGGCAACATATAGAGACGGTCCCTACCCAATAACGGGCTTTGTCAGAAAGGCTGATTCAACTAGGCATATTATGCCTAATGATCTTTAATTAGAGCAATAGGAGATGAGCTTTGGCAAATGCCTCAGAAAGGTTTTACATAGGTTGCATCTTCCAAAGAATTTTGGCATCAGTATTAATCTACTGTAGGCCATTCTCAAATATCTGATAAATTAACAGGGATATAATGGTTAGGTTAGCTGAAATTAATCATAGCCACCATGTGACAAGTAATATTTTGCTTCCTAGCGGAAAGAGCCCAGGCTTGGGAGTCGAAGGACCTGAGTTCTAAATCTTGCTCTGCCACACTTACCTGCTGTGTGACCTTGGGAAAGTCACTTAACTTCTCTGTGCCTCAGTTCTGCCATCTGCAAAATAGGGATTCAATACCTATAATAATAATAATAATAATGATAATAATAATGGCATTTATTAAGTGCTTACTATGTGCAAAGCACTGTTCTAAGTGCTGGGGAGGTTACAGGGTGATCAGGTTGTCCCACAGGGGGCTCACAGTCAATCCCCATTTTACAGATTAGGTAACTGAGGCACAGAGAAGTTAAGTGACTTGCCCAAAGTCACACAGCTGACAATTGGCAGAGCTGGCATTTGAAGCCATGACCACTGACTCCAAAGCCCATGCTCTTTCCACTGAGTTATGCTCCCTCCTACTTAGACTATGAGTCCCAAGTGGGACCTGATAATCTTGTATCTACCCCAGTGCTTAGTAAAGTGCATGACACATAGTAAACACTTAACAAAACCGCCATTATTATTCTATCACGTGAAGGAGGAAGGGGAGATGTTCTAGGATCATATGCTTCCTCCCCACCTCCTTCTCCTGAGTATTCTAAATAAGCTCAGAATAAAACTTCTACACTCTCTTGCTACCCCCTTCTTCTGCTCTCTCCCTCCTTTTCCCTCACTTTCTTCTCTCTTCCCATTCCCGTCTCCTTTTCTGAGTGACCCATGAGCTTCTTATGCAATCAATAGTACTTACTGAATACTTATACTATGCAAAGCACACTGCAGTAAGCACTTGGGAAACCTCAATAATCAGTGCAATGCCTGCCCTTAATGAGCTTATGAGTTCATAATCAAGTACAATTTGCTTGTACTTGAACAAGACAACGCACTCTTTACCAATGAGAATGCATCACTGTGAACACCTGGCGAAGTCCCTGCCCAAGTGTTCATTCATTCTTTCATTCATTCAATCATCATCAATCATATTTATTGAGCGCTTACTGTGTGCAGAGAACTAAGCGCTTGGGAAGTACAAGTTGGCAACATATAGAGACAGTCCCTACCCAATAGTGGGCCCACATTCAATCATACTTATTTAGTGCTTACTATGTGCAGAGCACCGTACGAAGCAGTCGGGAGAGTACAATATAACAATAAACAACACACTCCCTGCCCACAGTGAGCTTACAGTCTAGAGGGGAATGGCAGGGATGTTATCACCAGTGATGCCACTGGGAACTTCGGGGCATGTTATCGAGGCTAACACCTCTGAAGCTATGGGAAGACAAGGGAGATGCACCACTCCAAATTAGAGCTGAGTCACACAGATGGCACAATGGGGCAAGGTACCCAGGAAGGAGCCCAAACCTAAATCAAGCTCCTCTCCTCCACCTGGGAGCCTCTAATATTTGGGGTATTTGTTAAGAGCTTACTATGTGTCAAGCCCTGTACTAAGAACTAGGATAGATACCAGGTAATCAGGTCCCACATGGGGCTCACATTACATGTAGGAGGGAGAACAGGTATTGAATCCCCATTTTACAGAGGCAGGGAGAAGTTAAGTGACTTGCCCAAGGACACAAAGCAGGTATATGACAGAGCTGGGATTAAAACCCAGGTCCTCTGACTTCTGGGCCCGTGCTCTTTCCACTAGGCCATGCTGCTTACTCTCTTCCCCCTGGCCTCTAGATTCTAAGTTGGTCATTGGCCGCGTGGCTCAGTGGAAAGAGCCCAGGCTTTGGAGTCAGAGGTCATGGGTTCAAATCCCGGCCCCGCCAACTGTCAGCTGTGTGACTTTGGTCAAGTCACTTAACTTCTCTGTGCCTGTTACCTCATCTGTAAATGAGGATTAAGACTGTGAGCCGCACGTGGGACAACCTGATCCACCTTGTATCCCCCAGTGCTTAGAACAGTGCTTTGCACATAGTAAGCACTTAATAAATGCCATTACTATCATTATTATTATTATTGGCAGGGGAAAGGCTCTGTAATTCTGTTGTACTGTACTCTCCCAAGCATGTAGTACAGTGCTCTGCACAAGCGCTCAATAAATACCATTGAAAGATTGATTGGAAGGAAGTCCTCTGTGACATTTGGAAGTCCTCCTTTAGGTGGGAAATGCTCTGTCTAGGATGAATGCCCATTCCACAAGCTCTCTGTTACTACTGCAATTTTATTCTTTGTGCTGGTTCTCCTTACCATGATTTCCCCTGCAGAATCAGGGAAATAAACACGTAGTCATGCAGTTTCTTAGCTGTCTAAACACAAAGCCTCCTCCTACTCTGTAACTTTGTTACTGATCTGGCTCGGTGACAACAGTTTGGAAGATTTGGAACAAACACACGGCGGTCTGCCAACGGCAGGGTCTCCACATCAGTCTGTGTTTCTAAAGGGAACCCTAGGACTGGTTACCGATTTTGCCTCCCTTTTTAATCAAGCCAAGATTTAAAGCTAAATAAAATCCTCCTCTCCCAACACATACACAGAATACACTGAGGAAAAATCTGCATCCTGATGTGCTTCTCTTGCTCTCTCTCTCACTCTCTCTCTCTCTATATATATATATTAACGTCTGTCTCCCCCTCTAGATTGTAAGCTAATAATGGGCAGGGAATGTGCCTGTTTATTGTTATATTTCATTCTCCCAAGCATTTAATACAGTGCTCTGCACACAGTAAGTGCTCAATAAATATGAAGGACCCATGGGTGCTTTTAAGCAAACTACAAGTCACATTTCCCTGATCTGACATGGGCAAACACCCTTCCACCCCACACAACCACCTCTCTGGTCCTACAACCATCCCAGAATGAGCTGAGATTTTCAAAACTAAGTCTGTAAAACAACTAGTCAGCAGCCTGGTCCCCCACTCTGCCTCCTCCCAATCAATTGATGGTATTCGTCCACCGCCCAGCCCCATCCAACTTCCTCACAACCAGTGGATGGTATTGGTCGAGCATCTACTGAGTGGGAAACTCTGTGTTTAGCACTTGGAAGAATAAAAGAGAAGCAAGACACACTTTTCCCTCTCAGGATCTCACCTGGAGAGTTTCCAGTACTCTACCAGTCTTGGCTACGGGAGGGACAATCATGCAGAGGCCTACCCATTCTATTCATAGCTTGGACAGGGGCTAGCAAGTGGAAATCAATTTACTACAATCCAAAATTTACCTGTGCTGGGCAGCAGTGGCAAGGGAGAGTCGAGGGCAGAGACTCAAGTTCACTGCTCAGAAGGCGGCAATGGTAAACCATTTCCATATTTTAACCCAACTCTATGGATACACTACTAGAATGATTGCAGATGGAGGTGGGGAATTCTGAGACAGATGTGTCCATGGAGTTGCTATCGGTTGGAGACAACTCAACAGCATAAGACAAGACACACTTACCTTACCTTCAGAGAGCTTATGCTGTAAATTGGGAGACAGACAAAAGTGTTCACAAAAGGTGGAAGCAGGAGGGTAAACCGAGACATAACAGGATGCAAAACAAATAAATATCTGAATAAGTAACTGAGTGCACAAATAATTATACAAATAAAATGCCCTCCAATTAAATGCTTGAACAGAATTTCCTATAAAAGAATGTATGAATAAAAATATTTCCTATAATTGTATAAATAAATGTATATTTAGACTATGCATGCCCCATGCAGGACAGGGACTGTGTCTGATCTGTCTGATCTGATCTGATCTGTCTGTGTCAGAGAAGCAGCGTGGCTTATTGAAAGGAGCACGGGCTTTGGAGTCAGAGGTCATGGGTTTGAATCACGACTCTGCCAATTAGCTGTGTGACTTGGGGCAAGTCTCTTAACTTCTCTGTGCCTCAGTTGCCTCATCTGTAAAATGGAGATTAAGACTGTGAGCCCCCCCGCTTGGGACAACCTGATCACCTTGTAACCTCCCCGGCACTTAGAACAGTGCTTTGCACATAGTAAGTGCTTAATAAATGCCATTATTATTATTATTATTATCTAATTAACTTGTTCGTACCCCAGCACTTAGAACAGTGTTTGACACGTAGTAAGCACTTAAAAAAATACTATAAAAATGCAAACAAAGGTATAAGCAAATAAATCACAAATTAAGATGCTCCAGAATAGCAAGGACTCCTCTCACGCTGGGCAGAGTTCACACTCTTGGGAGCTGTAGACTTAAGTGCTTCCTGCCCCATAATGTAGGAGAACAACCCTGTTACCTTTTGACAGTGAGTTTCTCAGCCTTCCAAACTCCACACCAGTGCATTCCTGAACTTTAGGTTCAATCCCACACCTCCCTTTACTCATAACTTCCATTGGGCTGGGCCATTTTCCTCAAACAATTTTGAATTGTTAATCTCTAATCCTGAGGGACTCTTAAAGCTGTTGATTTTGATTCTTTGGACTCTTGTAATAATAGTTACTACTTCTACATTTGGAGTTTCTGGTCAGCAGAATGTCCAACAGGCAATTTCGAGGAAGAAGTCATCCTCTCCCTGATTTTACAGGCTGTTGAAGAGGGTCTTCAAAGCAATTCAGAGATAATTGTTATGATGCTTGTTAAGCGCTTACTATGTGCCAGGCACTGTACATAGCGCTGGTGTGGATACAAGCAAATAGGTCGGACACAGTCCCTGTCCCACGTGGGACTCACAGTCTCAATCCCCTTTTACAGATGAGGTAGCTGAGGCACAGAGAAGTAAAGTGATTTGCCCAAGGTCACACAACAGACAAGTGGCAGAGCCGGGATTAGAACCCATGACCTTCTGACTCTGTTTTGTCCATTACACCATGCTGCTTTTGGCTCATGCCAGCTTCGTTCTGTCTCCCAACACCCTGAAAGGAGAGTTCGCCTGCACGTTTAGAAGGTTGAGAAATTGTTTTCGTGGTATTTATGAAGTGCTTACTCTGTGTCAAACACTGTTCTAAGTGGTGGAAACTTGTGGTGGCTTGGCTCTGCCTGGAGTCTAGGGACGCTAAAACAATCCCCGGCAATCAGTAATGAATCTTTATCTTATCTTGTCTTCCTTCCCTTTCCCTGTGTGTTTGCTCCTTTCCTCCTCCCCATCTAGTTTGCTAGCCCCTCGTGGGCTAGAACTGCCTCTGAACCCATCCACATATCTTCCCAGCAAGAGTCCCTTTTGGGAATAAACATTTTCCAAGGAGGCTGATAGTATTTATTTTTTCTGTCAGGTTCTCACTCATAAATGCTAAGTTAAGGAGGTGCCAAGAAACCCTGAAACCTTCATAGCAGCCCAGTGCTTATTACTGCCTCTGGGTTACATTTTACCTGCGTTCTTACTGTTTCTTTCAAATATGACATGTAATCAGAAACAGTTCATTGTGGACGCATGCACTTTAAAGATCACTCTGTTCTTGGCTAACAGGGGCCTTTCAACGCTTTGACGAAAGGAACTCATTTCCCTACTTTGCACTGTGTTTTTTTTGGTGGGGGCAGGGGGATGTTGGTATTTGCTAAGCACTTACTATGTGCCAGGCACTGTACTAAGCACTGGGGCAGACCAAACTAATCAGGTTGGATACAATCCATGCCTCACTGTCTTAATCCCCATTTTACAGATAAGGCAACTAAAGCACAGAGCAGTTGAGTGTCTTGTTCAAGATCACAGAGCAGATGACTGGTGGAAATGGGATTAGAACCTAGGTATTTCTGATTTCCAGGCCCATGCTCTACCCACTAGGCCACCCCCTGAACTTCACAAATTGATCCTCTCAGCCTCACATCCCACTGAATTCTTTCAAACAGGAGGCTTCCAGAACATTTAAGGAAACATTATTCAAAAACAACCTCCCAAGGCAGCTCTGTTCTGATTGCACCTTGAAAATACAGGATTAGGGGAACTGTTCGGTCAGCCCTTCTACAAAAATTGGACATGAAGTCTTTTTTGTGCTCTGAATACAAATGGCCTTTCCTTTTTCCATTAGGAAAGGGCTGAAGAAGGCAACAGCATTTCCTACAAAGAAACTCCGGCATTCCAAAAGACTATCTCCAGCACTCCCGGCTGAGAGCACAGTTTCTGGGAAGGAAGAATCAATTAAGTGCCAGATGCAATCATTGCTCAATTCTCTGCCAGGCAGTAGAACATGTGGGCTGCCTCTCTCTGAGGCCTGAGCAAAACTGCCCGCCACTGTGCTCTGTTACCAGGACTTGATGCCGAGCTCTTCTCAGTGTCTTTCTGAAAGGTTTGTGTCTCCGAATGCACTAACAGAAAAGCTAGCTCATGCACTTATGATTCAAATGTGGAGTCTGGCCAACTTGGGATTCTCATAATGTCAAAAGGGCAAATAGTCAAAAGAACAAAGCCGGCCAGGGCTAATTCAATTTTGAAGCTGCTTTTTCAGGCTACTCAGAGGCCGTTGAGTGTTCTGGGCCAGGAAGAATAGTCCTTCGGCTTAAAGAAGACACTGCTGACTGTCAGATTGCACCATGGGCAGGAGTGGCAACCTGAGAATCTGTTGGACATTTGCTCTGAATCACCGAAACACCAACTCTGCCCATGAACACTGAGTTCTGCCAAGCACTGTGCTAAACTCTGGGGTTGATATGGTGCAATCAGATCAGGCTTGAGTATTCCCTATTTGAGGATTCCAGTTTAAGGAGGAGGGAGAAAAGGTATTTAATTTTACAGATGGGAAGCTGAAACACAGAGAATTTAAGTGACTTGCCCAATGTCACAGAGCAGGCAAATGGTAAAGCCAGGATTAGACTTCAGGTCCCCTGGTTCCCAGGGTTGTGCTCTTTTCATTAACATTTGGTTTGGGATTTTTTTCAAATTCCCAGAAAGGGAAAAGATATGTGAGTGGAATTGAACATATATAAGGCAGAGGCTCATCACATGCTCCAGGGTCAATCAATGAATCAATCACATTTATTGAGCACTTACTGCGTGCAGGGCACTGTGTTTAGCACTTGGGAGAGTACAATACAACAATAAACAGACCCATTTCCTTCCCACAGTGAGCTTACAGTCTAGAGGGTGACAGACATTAATATAAATAAATGAATTACGGATATGTACATAAGTGTGGTGGGGATAGTGAACAATGGGAGCAAGTAAGGGTGACACAGAGGGAATGAGAAAAGAGGAAATGAGGGCTTAGTCAGGGAATGCCTCTTGGAGGAGATATGCCTTCAATAAGGTTTTGAAGGTGGGGAAAGTAATTGTTTATCAAATATGAAAAGGGAGGGCATTCCAGGCCAAAGGCAGGACAGGGGTGGACTGGTGGCCAGATAGATTTGATCGAGGTACAGTCAATAGATGATTGGCATTAGAGGGGCAAATTGTGTGGGCTGGGTTGTAGTAGGAGAGTAGGGAAGTGAGGTAGGAGGGGGAAAATTGACCGAGTGCTTTAAAGCCTATGTAATGAGTTTCTGTTTGATGCAGAAGTGGATGGGCAACCACTGGAGGTGTTTTGAGACATGGGTCAGAAAGATTTTCACTCCCTTACTATATAATGAGATGGACTCTTGCTTCCTCTATATGTAATGTATTTCATCTCCCCCACTAGATTGTAAACACCTTGAGGACAGGGATCATATCTGTTTATTCTATTGTACCATTTCTATGTGGATGATTCCCAAATCTACCTCTCTAACCTCTCTCCTCTGCAGTCTCTCAATTCCTCCTCCCTTCAGGATATTTTTACTCACATATCCTGCCAACACCTCAATATTAATATGTCTAAAACAGAACTCCTTATCTTCCCACCCAAACCTTGTCCTTCCCCTGACTTTCTTATCACTACAGATGGGAAAGAGTACGGGCTTTGGAGTCAGGGGTCATGGGTTCAAATCCTGGCTCTGGCAATTGTCAGCTGTGTGACTTTGGGCAAGTCATCTAACTTCTCTTTGCCTCAGTTACCTCATCTGTAAAATGGGGATTAAGACTGTGAGCCCCCCGTGGGACAAGCTTATCACCTTGTAACCTTCCCAGCACTTAGAACAGTGCTTTGCACATAGTAAGCGCTTAATAAATGCCATTATTATTATTATTATTATTATTATTATTATTATTATTACAGACAGCACCACAATCCTCCCTGTCTTACAAGATATTCCCTTGGCATTATCTTCAATTTAGCCTCTCTCATTTAACCTGCATATTCAATCTCTGACCAAATCCCATCAGTTCTACCTTCACAGCATCGGTAAAACACATGCAAACTCTACTCTCCAAGCAAACTGCTACTACTCTGATCCTATCCCACCTTGACAACTCTATCAGCCTCCTTGCTGACCTCCCTGCTTCCAGTCTCTCCCCACTCCAGTTAATACTTCACACTGCTGCCCAGATCATTTTTCTTAAAAGATGTTCGGTACACATCTCCCCACTCCTCCAAAAGTTCCAAAGCTTGTTCCATCCACCTCTACATAAAACAGAAATTTCTTACCATCATCTTTCTTACCTCCTACAACCAACTCACACACTTTCCTCCTCTAATACCAACCTAGTTACTGTACCTTGATCTCATCTGCTTTTTCACCAACACCCTGTCCACATCTTCCCTCTGCCTTGGAATTTCCTTGCTTCCCTATCTGTCAGTCCACCACTCTCCCCTACTTTGAAGCCCTATTAAAATCACATCTCCTTCAAAAGGCCTTCCCTGAATAAGTCCTCATTTCTCCTCTTTATCCTTCCTCCATCACCTATGCTCTTGGATCTATACCCCTTAAACATTTGAAATTCATCCTACCCCCAGCCCCACAACACTTATGTACCTAAGTACCAAGTGGCAAGTAACTAGCCAGCATTTAATAATTCAAACTTCCACAAATGCAAGTAACTGACAAAAAGGCCTGAGTTAAATCAAAGTGTTCCTTCAATCAGCTCGCAAATGTCGGGCAATTCTTTTGATCCACTCTGGCTTCATTGAGTAAATTATTACTTTACAAATAAATAAGTACAGTGATTTCTCTGTTGAGTGGTCCTTTAGTCACCACAATGTTCCTAATATCCTCACAGTCTGGAACTTCTGAGTTGGTCGGATCTGCTTCAACACCGTTTCCTTTATCTCCTTCCTCTGCTGGAGTTCTGATCTGTTCTCTATTTCATGTTTGTCACCACCTGGTCCTTCTCTCTGGATTTCTGGATGACAGGGTAAATAAACACTGTTGCTGATCCCCATAATTTCTTTCCTAATATCTAAACCACCCAAAAACCCATCCCAGGGATTGCTCAGTCCCAGCTCATTTGAAATGACTGTGAGGCTGCTTCCTCACTTCTATAGTAACAATTTAGCATTCATAATTGAGATCCTAGTATAGTAGGAGTAGTAATAGCAGCATATACTGCTCATCCACCGAGTATAGTGCACTGTATTAAGTGCTTGGGAAGAACAAAACAAGAAAATGACTCATTTCCTGACCATAAGGAATTTACACTCAATTAATCAATTGTATTTGAGTGCTTACAGTGTGCAGAGCTTTCTCCTAAGCACTTGCGAGAGTACAAAACAATATAACAGACATAGTCCATGCCTGCAATGAGCTTACAGACTATTAATATAAATAAATAAATTGTAGACATGTACATAAGTTCTGTGGGGCCGGTGGGAAGGTGAATGGTGAATAAAGGGAACAAATCAGGGCAACGCAGAAGGGAGTGGGCAAAGAGGAAATAAGGGTTTAATCAAGGAAGGCCTCTTGGAGGAGATGTCCCTTTAATTAGGCTTTGGAGGTTGGGGGAGTAATTATCTGTTGGATATGAGGAGGGAGGATGCTTGAGGCCAAACACAGGATGTGGGCGAGAGGTCAGCGGTGAGATAGACAAGATTGAGGCATAGTAAGAAGGTATATAGGTGTACAGTGACTTTATCTTGCGGAGACGAACATAAAAGGATTGACAAAAACAGCAATCTAATAAATAATTGACTATGCAATTGAAGAAGTACAAATATTTTAAGTTCTGAAGTTTGGTAAAAGCAAGTACTTAAGTAGTAGAGGTGGCTGATGTATTTATATGACTTGGGGTGCGGAGAATTAAGCAAGGCCGGCTTGTTGGAAATGATGGACTTTCAGAGGGGCTTTGAAAATGGGGAGGGTGGTGGTTGGTTGAACTTGGTGAGGGAGAGAGTTCCAAGTCAGGGAATAGCATGAGCATGGGAATGGAGGCAGGAGAATGGAAAGCAAGGTATAGGAGGATAAAGAGAGTGGAGAACAATGCTCTGCCCATAGTGAGCGCTTAATAAATGCCATCATTATTATTATTATTATTGGTGAGCACTATGCTAGGTTCTTGGTATTGTACTCTCCCAGTGGTTTAGTAAAGTGCTCTGTGCCCATTAAGCATTCAATAAATATAACCGATTGATTAAATGCAGATTCTTGCGGCATGAACGGGTTTGTCCTAAAAAGTCCTGTTCGTGTCCTTGAGCCTGCCTCTCAGATGTTTTTGAATAATTTATTCTGCCCTTTCATTTAGGGGGCCCCCTTCACCTAACCTTTCATCATCTGCAGTCAATCACTTATTTCACTCTTCCCATCCAGTGAAGTTGGGTGTTATGAACATTACTTCAGTGCTTGGGAACTGCTTGTGTTTGAGGGCTTTGTTGATCATATTATCCTGCTTCGGATGTTGAGATGGAGTCATAGATGGCACTGACAAAACTACTCCAGAAGCTGGATTGGTCTTCTGGACCAGGCTCAATTCTCACAGCCATCGAGAAGGTTGATCACCATATCAGCCTTGCAGTATGCTGAATAATAACAACAATGATGTTATGCACCAAGCACTGTACTAAGAGCTGAGGGCTACTCAGGTCTTTTAAAATCTATTTTCTTTCTCTTTGTTTGTCCATGCATTGCAGGGAAGTAATACCAGTTATTGACCAATTACTGTGTGCACAGGACCGTAGCTCAGAGACTAATGGCCACAGGGACTGCCACAGCTGCTGCCTTCCTGACAGTCTATATTGTGCGGAGGTGGGAGAACCACCACCACTGTTTCTCTCCCTCCTGCTGGGGGGGATTGAGGTAGCTGAGATAGGGGTCTTGGGGTGACTCAGTGCGAAATGGGCTGGGGCAGATGGGGCAGTTCACTAGGGAACCAGCTCAGCTGCCCCGGGGGATTGGGATTAAATTCCTGATGGTCTACATTTTGTGAAGGAGGGAGGTCCACCACCAGAGCTTCTGTCCCTCACTCCAAGGGGGATAAAGGTAGCTGGAATAGGGGGTTTGGGGTGACTCAGTGTGTAGGGAACTGTGGGGACAGTTTACTATAGAAATAGCTCAGCTTCCTCCGGGGCTTGGGAGGCTGAGCCCTCATGCTGCCTCTGCTGCAGAATTTGGAGACTCCACTATAGAACTTGGAGACTGCTTCTAGTTCTGGGTTGCTGATGAAAAGTCTTTGGCTGTTTCTAGGTCTTCCCTTTGGTTGGTTGGTTCATGACTTACATGTTCTTCAGAAACTGTCAGATCAGAGCATTGTGCTGCATCCACAAAGTGATACATCATCATTTGCAGGTCTTCCAGGGAACTAGTGTGGCTGAGTGGAAAGAACGCGGGCCTAGGAGTCCTGAGTTCTGTTCTTGGCTCTGCCATTCTCCTCCTGTTTGACCTTGGGCAAGTTGTTTAACTGCTCTGTGCCTCCATTTCCTCATCTGTAAAATGGGGGTGAAATACTTATTCCCTTAACACCTTAGACTGTGAGCCCCACAAAAGTATCAGGGATCATATCTGACCAGGTTGTATTCAGAGCTTAGTAAATTGCTTGCCACCTAGTAAGCACTTATATACCACTAAGAGTATGTACAATTGATGGTGATGATGATGAGCAGTGCCTGGCACACAGTAAGCACTTAACTAATACCATAATTATTATTACCTGCATATAGAAATTCCTGGACAAGCATCTCAAGTTTTTTGATGCTGTGCGTAGCCTGTTGAACTGAGAGAGCTTCCTCACATCTTGAAAGAATACCCTGACTCCAATCCCCAGATCTCTTATGGCATCCTCAAGTGTGACAGTTTAAATCAGTACTTGGCCTACCACTTTGTCCTGCCTTCTCCCAACCGTGATGAGGAAAAGGTCAGGCAGGACATTTCCAACTGCTAGTTGACCAACCCACTCTAGTGTGGCAGAACCTTGGTCAATTTTTCAGGATCACCTTTGCTTAGCATTTGCCAGAGTACTGGTTCATTGATTTGTCAGAAGCCTTTACGAGATCAAGGAAAACAATACAGAGGTCCTAATGGGGCTCCCTTTAACTATTGTGCTGCAGAGATAATGATACCAATGATAATAATTATGGTATTTGTTAAGTGCTTACTATGTGCCAGGAACTGTTCTAAGCACTGGGGTAGATACAAGATAACTGGATTGGACACACTGTCTGTCCCACTTGGGGCTCACTATAATTCCCGCAGAGAAGCAGCATGGCTCAGTGGAAAGAGCATGGGCTTGGGAGTCAACAAAACCTGCCGGTCTTACCTCCGCAACATTGCCAAGATGCGCCCTTTCCTTTCCATCCAAACCGCTACCCTGCTGGTTAAATCTCTCATCCTATCCCAACTGGATTACTGCATCAGCCTCCTTTCTGATCTCCCATCCTCCTGTCTCTCCCCACTTCAGTCTATACTTCACACCGCTGCCTGGATCATCTTTGTGCAGAAATGCTCTGGGCATGTTACTCCCCTCCTCAAAAATCTCCAGTGGCTACCAGTCAACCTACGCATCAGGCAAAAACTTCTCACTCTCAGCTTCAAGGCTGTCCATCACCTCACCCCCTCCTACCTCACCTCCCTTCTTTCCTTCTACAGCCCAGCCCACACCCTCCACTCCTCTGCCACTAACCTCCTCACTGTGCCTTGTTCTCACCTGTCCCGCCATCAACCCCCAGCCCACGTCCTCCCCCTGGCCTGGAATGCCCTCCCTCTGCACATCCGCCAAGCTAGCTCTCTTCCTCTCTTCAAAGCCCTACTGAGAGCTCACCTCCTCCAGGAAGCCTTCTCAGACTGAGCCCCCCTTCCTTTCCCTCTCCCCTTCCCCCCCACCCTATCTCGTTCCCCTCACCACCACATCTGTATATATGTTTGTACAGATTTATTACTCCACTTATTTTACTTGTACATATTAACTATTATATTTACTTTATTTTGTTAATATGTTTTGTTTTGCTGTCTGTCTCCCCCTTCTAGACTCTGAGCCTGTCATTGGGTAGGGGCCGTCTCTGTATGTTGCCAACTTGTACTTCCCAAGCACTTAGTACTGTGCTCTGCACACAGTAAGTGCTCAATAAATTCGATTGATGATGATACTTCCCAAGTGCTTAGTACAGTGCTCTGCACACAGTAAGTGCTCAATAAACACGATTGAATGAATGAATGAATGATTGTCAGAAGTCATGGGTTCTAATTCTGGCTCCGCCACATCTGCTGTGTGACTTTGGGCAAGTCACTTAACTTCTCTGTGCCTCAGTTACCTCACCTGTAAAATGGGGATTAAGACTGTGAGCCCATGCGGGACAACCTGATTACCTTGTATCTCCACCAGTGCTTAGAACAGCGCTTGGCACATAGGAAGTGCTTAACAAATACCAAAATTATTATTATTATTATTATTTTACAGATGAGGGAATTGACGCACAGAGAAGTGAAGTGACTTACCCAAGGTCCCACAGCAGACAAGTGGTGGAGCCGGGATTAGAACCCAAGTCCTTCTGACTCCCAGGCCTGTGCTCTATCCACTAGGCCATGCTCCTTCTAGAGATCAGATCCACTGGGCTGAGCTTTGGTTTGAAGAAACATGACAATGAATGGGCTTTTACGCAACAAGTGGAACACAGAGGAAATGCTGCAAGACTTCAAAGGTGTCACCATAATCACCCTCTTCACAAAGAAAAGCCAGAAAACTTTTGGAAGTTACCCTGCTTCCCGATGCAGAAAAACATACTGAAGAACATGGTCGGCTGGTTTGTGAGTTAATGTGGAAGGACCTCACAGGAGGAAACGGCTGAGCACCTGTTAGTCACCAAGGCCAGAATAAGCCCAAACTAATTTCTAAAGAAAGCTTCCACCTTCACTAGAATGAGCCTAATGGCACTACGGTAAGTAAGGACAAATTTGCAAAGGCAGCAGAGCAAGATGGGAGTTTCTACCTGAAGTCTATGTAATTATTTACCCAAGTCTAATGGCAGGACCACATTACCCCGGCTGAGGTGAACCCAGCGTTAGATCTCCAAATTTACTCTTGGTTTGAAGTTGCATAATCTGGACAATTCCTGCTTTGAGCAGATTTTGACACTTGCTGCCATTATGACTTGCAGCTTTCGGCTTCCGAGGCATGAGGGTATTTTCTATAGTTTCATTCTCTCTTGGAAAAATCCACTCTAAGGTGAAATTATGATTCATCGCTTGATTTGTCTGCAAATCAGGCAGGCACTGATATTTTTTGCTAGCTTGTTTTGATTGGTCCTGTATTTCAGGTCTATATTTCTGAACAATACCAAGCACAGATGCTCACTACAGAAAATAATTTTCTCCAGTCAGAAATACAAGCTCCCAGCAAGGAACCCATGATCAGAGGAAATAGGAGACAGAGTGAAAGTACCCTGCATCTTATACTGTATATATTTAAATACCGTGCTGGGAGACAGGGAAAAAAACAACAGGTGGCATAGCATCCAAAGGACCTGCTGGCTATAGGAACAAATGAAACCATTTTATTGATATTGAAATGATTGGGCGAGTGGATAATGAAGAGAAGAAGGGGAATAGGAGGTTTGCATTTGAGGTTTAAGGGGAAACACGACTCATCAAGGATTAGAAACCTAAAAATCAATTCCATTTAACACCCCCCTCATCTTTGGGATGCCTGGAACCTTCAGTGTTCCTTTCTTCATTCATTCATTCAATCACATTTATTGAGCACTTTCTGTGTGCAGAGCACTATACTAAATGCTTGGGAGAGTACAATCTAACAAGGAACAGACACACTCCCTGCCCTCGAGTTTACAGTCTTTCTCAATCTACCTCTCCTTGCTGCAGTTTACAAAAGATTCATTCAATCTTATTTATTAAGTGCTTACTGTGTGCAAAGCATTGTACTAAGCATTTATGCAAAATGACTTGAAGCCCAAATTCCACGATTGTCCTTTTTACACTGAGCACATCAGTGGGAGGAAAGACTTACAGTTTGGGTTTCACCGGTTAATTTTTTGGGAAGAGTATTCTGCAGGTTTTCTTACCTGTGAATGATGGAGAAATATCGGTAATGAAGGTGATAAGGATATTGCTGATTAAAACCACACCCACCTGCTCCTCTCCTTTTCCCACCGGCTTCAAGGGTCTCAGGTCATTTTGGCACTTTTATAAAACCAGGGTCAGGAATTTCAACCCAAATTAGCTGATGCCTGGGTAATGGTTTGGATGGATTGGCCCTTGGATAGACAGCAGAGGAGAAATGTCTTCTTCTTGCACCGAGGGAACTGCTTCCAGCTCATCTATCTGTGTCCCCTCTTGGGTTCGGGAGAGTGGGGAGGGTGGGTTTAGCAAATAGTTCAGTAACAGGGAACACTGCTGTAGAGTGAGATGACAGTTAGGGGCTCTCCAGTGAAAACACTGGTTGGGAGCAGCAAACTTGGATGGATATCTCTTAAGCGCTTAAGTATGGGAAAGCGGCATGACCTAGTGAGTAGAGCATGAGCCTAACAGTCAGAGGACCTGGACTGTAATCCTAGCTCTGCCACTTGTCTGCTCTGCGACCTTAGGCAAGTCACTTAAATTGTCAAGGCCTCTGTTACCTAATCTATAAAATGGGAATGAAGACTGTGAGCCCATGTGAGACAGGGACTGTGTCCAACCTGATCAGCTTGTATCTACACCAGAGCTTAGAACATCACCTGGCACATAGTAAGTGCTTAATAAATGCTATAATTATTTGATACTCACCCCAGCCCCACTTCACAAATGTACATAACCTTATATTCTATTTCTCCTATCTATTATTAATTTTTGTATTTGTCTCCCCCTGTAGTCTTTAAGTTCCTTTTGTGCAGGGATCGCCCAGTATTGTATTGAACTGGATTGGTTGCAAACTGCAAATGACAGCTCAACATTCCAGTCTTTGAGAAAGAACGGCAGCCTCCTTCCTCTCTTATGGTGTTTCCAGTTCTGCTGCCTTCCTATGACTGCAACGTGGTCAAACTGGGATAACCAATGGGAGAGTAAGGGATTACCCCTGTATTCACCCCAGTAGTAGTTATGGGTGTATTCAGTTCTAACTCCAGTCCCTTGGTCCCTACTCCTCCAGTAGGCCTTCCCAGACTGAGCCCCTTCCTTCCTCTCCCCCTCGTCTCCCTCTCCATCCCCCCCATCTTACCTCCTTCCCTTCCCCACAGCACCTGTATATATGTATATATATTTGTACATATTTATTACTCTATTTATTTATTTTACTTGTACATATCTATCCTATTTATTTTATTTTGTTAGTATGTTTGGTTTTGTTCTCTGTCTCCCCCTTTTAGACTGTGAGCCCACTGTTGGGTAGGGACTGTCTCTATATGTTGCCAATTTGTACTTCCCAAGTGCTTAGTACAGTGCTCTGCACATAGTAAGTGCTCAATAAATACGATTGATTGATTGGTCCTGCTTAAGTCTGCAATGCTGACTTCTAATAATAATAATAACAATAATAACAATAATAATAATAATAATGGTACTTGTTAAGCCCTTATTATGTATCAAGCACTGTACTAAGCACTGGGGTGGATACCAGCAAATCAGTATGGACACAGTCCCTGTCCCACGTGAGGTTCACAGTCTCAACCCCCATTTGACAGATGAGGGAACTGAGGCCTTGTGAAGTGACTTGCCCAAGGTCACACAGCAGACAAGTGGCGGAGACAGCATTCAAACCTGTGACATCCCAGGCCAGTGCTCTATCCACTAGGACATATTGCTACTCACAGCGAGTCCCTCCCAACCAAGCAAAACCCATCCCAACTTGTCCCACAAATGAACATAAATCCAATCCAATTCAGGGTTTGCTGCCCTTGCCCCGATCCCCATTGTCCCCAGCAGTATGGATAAAATCAAGCACTGTGGTTTCCAACACCAGAGTTCAAAAAGTAGCACTTGCTGTACCTTCTGACTGGCCACCCTCCAGAGGGGCATTCAAATCTGTCCAATCAGTGTCCTTCCAAATTGTTAACAGATGTGGTCCACTAATCGGTCACTACAGCAGGGTGCAGGCTTCCCAGCTGTCATTAACTTTCCAAAGAGGGGCCGTGGGTAGCCCAACCCTGGCTGTTTTCCTGTCTGTAATCTCACTGGAATCACCCAAGCAGTAACACTCTAGCTAATGTCTCTCTAAACCAGCTTGACCACAAAGAACGCACACAAAAACAATCCTGCAGCAAGTAAAATGAAGCTCTGAATAGTTGTGGGAGAGAACAATGAAGAAGGGGGTGTGTGGGGGGAGAATTATTAATCTGATCACTAGACTGTCAGTAATAATAACAACTGTGATATTTATTATGTGCTTACTATGAACCAAGTATTGAAATAACCACTGGGATGGATGAAAGATGACCAGGGAAGACACAGGCCTTGTCCCATAACGGACTCACAGTCAAACTAGGAGGGAAAACAGATATTATTATTATCATCATCATTATTGTTATATTTTAACCACTTACTATGTGCAAAGCACTGCACTAAATGCTAGGGTAAATACAGGACAATTAGGCTGTTCATAGTCTCCGTCCCAAATAGGGATCACAGCCTAAGTAGGAGGAAGTAAGATTTAATCCCCTTTTACAGATGAGAAAACTGAGGCCCAGAGAAGTTAAGTGACTTGCCCAAGGTCACAAAATAAGCAAGTGCTTGAGCTGGGCTAAGAATAAAGATGCAGGGGAAGCAGCACGGAGTAATGGATAAAACAGGAGCCTGGGAATCAGAAAGGCATGTTTTCTAATCTCTGCTCTGCCACTTGTCTGCCATGTGGCCTTGGGCAAGTCACTTAAATTCTCTGTGCCTCAATTATCTTATCTTTAAAATGGGGATTAAGGTGATGAGCCCCATGTGGGATATGGCTGAGTCCAACCTAATTTAATTGTATCCTCCCCAGTGCTTAGCAAAGTGCATGGCACATAGTAAGTGCTTAACAAATGCCACAATTATTATTATTATTGTTATTATTATTATTATGCCATAGTCTCAGGCCCATGCTCTTTCCACTAGACCACACTGCTTCTCATCAAAGACATGATTTCAAAGGCAAGTGCCTCGGCCAATTCGTAAAAATCAGGGCTTGGGAGGTGTTGAACACCTCCCAAGGAAACAAGGGTTTAGGAGGATTTGATTTGGGAGGAGAAAGAGAATCAGGTATTTGAATACCTGAGGTTTAGTGAAAAACAATTGTCCCATTCTTTGGAATGCTGAATAATGGGAAGACATGAGGAAACTGGATGAAATAAAGAGAGCAAATTTAGAACAACAAGAAATGTTCCCCTTTCCAACATTCATTCAGCTTGTAGAATTCGGGTGGTTTATGTCTTTCAATGAATAGACAAGATAGTTCTTTTCACCCAAATACAATTAACACCATTCAGTATTTTTGCTCAATAGACAACATACAATACAGACAATACACCATTACAAAGAACACCCCAGGGTATTTTCATGAAACAGACAATTAAATGATAAGAGGATCCTGGAAGAATGTATGCACATGTCTTTTCTTCTCTCATTGACCCCTGCTGGGGGTGAAAGCTCTTCTCTGATGCAAGCTAGTCTAAATATCTCCTTGTGGACAGGGAAGATGTCTACCAACTATTATACTATACTCTCCCAAGCGCTTAGTAAAGTACTCTGAATACAGGAAGCACTCAACAAATATGACTGATTGATTGATTGGCATGTGAGTGGCAGCTACAAAGAGTGAGTGAGATCCCTTTAAGCTGTTTGGGAGGATACAGGTGAAAACAAGCTCTTTGAGTGGTGGAGGGGACAATCTACCATAGTGTGTCTGGGAGCCCTATGTGGTAAACGGACTGAGTCCAACCCTGTTATCTTGTGTCTACCAAAGTGCCAGGAACATAGTAATCGCTTACCAAACACCATAAAACCAAAAAAAAAAAACCTTAGATGGATTTCAATACACTCCTTCTACACTTCCTGATCACCACACTCTGAAAACCGGAGCTCTTGTTTTGTTCTGCTTACAATGCTGCCAGGACTATAAGCAGGCAGTAGTGTAGGAGACACAGCAATCAATTTGTCGATGGTATTATTTGACTGCTTACTGTGTGTGGAGCACTGTACTAAGTTCTTAGGAGAGTGCAATACAATAGAGTTGGCAATGATGTTCTCTGCCCACAAGGAACTTACAGTCTAGAGGCCTGGAGGATCCTCCCAAGTGGAGGTCCTCCCCTTCCTTACACCTGACACCCATTCCTGGGTCTTTTTGCACTAGGTCTAGGTCCCCCAAGATATTTGAGGGCTGGGAATGATAACCAGAAATCCCAGTTTGGGCAGAAGAGGCACACATTTGATATTATTATTTTTCAGTGGCATTTGTTAAGCACTTTCTATGTGCCAGGCACTATTCTAAGAGCTGGAATAGGTACCAGTTACTCAATTTGGATATAGTCCGTGTCCCACTTGGGGCGCACAGTCTTAATCCCCATTTTACAGGTGAGGTAACTGAGGCACAGAGATGTGAAGTGACTTGCTCAAGGTCACACAGCAAACAAGTGGCAGAGTCAGGATTAGAACCTAGGTCCTTCCAACTCCCAAGTCGGTACTCTACCCACTAGGACACACTGCTTCTATCCTGCCACCCAGCAGGCTAAAAGGCAGGAGCCCTTACGAGTCCTGATTTGGGCCCGGTTGGCAGAAGAAAACCTTTGGCATTCAAAGATTGCCCCCATTGCTACTATGGCCAGTTCAGTCAAAGAGGCAGTGGCCATACTCACTGTGAGAAGCAGCATGACTTAGTGGAAAGAGCATGGGCTTGGGAGACAGAGGTCGTGGGTTCCAATACCGGCTCTGCAACTTGTCAGCCGTGTGACTTGGGGCAAGTCACTTAACTTCTCTGTGCCTCCGTTGCCTCATCTGTAAAATGGGGACTAAGACTGTGAGCCCCACAGGGTACAACCTGATTAGCTTGCATCTACCCAGCGCTTAGAACAGTGCTTGGCACATAGTAAGTGCTTAACAGATACCATTATTATTATTATTATCTTGGTCTCATCTATCTTGCCGATGACCTCTCAACCATGTCCTGCCTCTGGCCTGGAACTCTCTCCCTCCTCATATCCGACAGAAAATTACTCTCCCCCCACTTTCAAACCCTTATTGAAGGCACATCTCCTCCAAGAGGCCTTCCCTGACTAAGCCCTCCTTGCCTCTTCTCTCACTTCCTTCTGTGTCACCCTGACTTGTTCTTTTTATTCATCCCCCCTTCGAGCTCCACAGCACTTATGTATCGATCTGCAATTTATTTATATTAATGTCTTTCTCCCCCTCTAAACTATAAGCTTGGTGTGGGCAGGGAATTTGTCTGTTTACTGTTATATTGTATTCTCCCAAGCACGTAGTACAGTGCTGTGCACACAGTAAGCCCTCAGTAAACATGATTGACTGACTGACTTTCCTGAGGGACCAGGTAGCAATGCATTCACAGTGGTTGGTACGAGCTTCTGGTTTTAACTGCCAGTACTGTCTGTGCCTTGCCAAGGGGGGATCTCTGGGACAATGCAAGACAATGGCAGCAGTGTGATTCGCACTAGAAATAATAGCTGGGGAGAGGAGGTCAAAGAGAGAGAAGCAACATGGCCTAGTGGATAGAGCACGGGCCTAGGAGTCCAAAGGATCTGGATTCTAATCCCGGCTCCACCACTTGTCTTCTATGTGACCTTGGGTGAGTCACTTAACTTCTCTGTGCCTCTGTTACCTCATCTGTAAAATGGAGCTTAAGACTGTGAGCCCTGTGTGGACAGGGACTATTTCCAAACTGATTAACTGGTATTTACCCCAGCACTTAGTACTGCACCTGGCACATAAAAAAAAAAGATAAGATTCCTTCTGAGTCTGCCCCTCTGGACTCTTCCCTAACCGTGCTGGGGTGGCACAATACCTCATCGGCACAGAGATGGGCAAAGAGGTTTGATGAAAGTCAGGGTAAAAAGCTAAAGCCCTAAGAAATGCCAGAGGTAAAATTCACTGAGATTACAAGGAAGCAGTCTAGGCTGGATGGACCAAGAATACAAACAATATGAGATCGTGAGGCAAAGACGAGAGATAACACATAGAAAATAGGCCAAGACCTCTCTCTGGGAATGACAGTGACCAAAAGGTATCAAAAACCTCAATGCATGAGAAATAATTGCCCAAGTAACTTTTATGTTCTAACAATCGGACACTGGTGGCCTTTCCATTGGAGTAAAATCCCGAAGCATCACGAGAGAAAGTGCTGTCCAGTGATAGCATGATGGTCTTGAGTTGTTTATTTGAACCAGATCTTTAGACTGTGAGCCCCATGCGGGACAGGGACTGTGTCTGACCTAATTAACTGGTATAAACCCAAGTGCTTAGAACAGTGTCTGAAACTCAGTAAGCGCTGAACAAAAAACATAAAAAAAGAAAGATAAAAACCAGGAGGTTTGACCAGCCTTCCAGAGGTGCTGGGACGTCTGTCTCCCCCTTTATAATGTAAGTTTATTATGGGAAGGGAACATGTCTGCTAATTTTGTAGTATGATACTCTCCCAAGCACTTGGAACAGTGCTCTGAACATAGTATCGAAAAGTAGGGTGCAAAATAGGTTAACCGGTGTAAATCAGCTGCAGGGTTCGAAAACCCAAGGTGGTGACGCAGATAGGAAAAATGACTTGGAGACATGAGTTCAGATACATCAGGAAATGTAGGAATGTTGACTACCTGCCCGTTCACCTCCAGAGAGAGGTACGAATGGCAAACAGCCCCGATCCCAGCTGCTTCTTTCCTTTTATTTGGTTTCCCATCGGAGCTACAGAAAGGATTCTCCCGCACTTGCCTCACGTGAAACCTTGACATTCCTAGATCCTGAGTTAAATTACAACCCTTTGCTTGTCGTGGTTGGTTAGTGTCAAAATCCCTGTTATCAGGATGTTATCAGAAGCTAATGGTCAGCACAGGATGGAGACATCCCAGACAGAGTGGAGCCACTTTGGTTAATGTAGCTTTGCACACACTGGAATGCTTTCGTTCGGCACAAACTGAAGGGTTACTGTTGGTATGCACAAGATGGAGTCAGTCATGCCAAGTCCACTGGTGGACAACAATAGTAAGTGTTCAATAAATATCATTCATTACAGAATTTGTGCAATTTACTGTCTTTCTGTGAGGTGTAATTCTATGATATTTTAATAAAGTATTTGTACTTTATAGAGACTTACCACAAAATAATAATAAAGGTGGCATTTCTTAAGTGTTTATTTTGGGCCAAGTACTATATTAAGCACTGAATTAGAAACAATTTAAGCCTACTGAACACATTCCCTATTCCCCACGGAGTTCACCATCTGAAGAGGAGAGGAACAGTTATCTAAACCCTGCTTTAGAGATGAGGAAACTGAAGTACAGGGAAGTTAAGTCACTTGACCAAGTCCACACAGCAGGCAAGGAATGAAGACGGGATCAGAACCCAGGTCTTCTGAAAAGAGCCTGTGCTCTTTTCACTAAGCCACTTCACTTCTTTTCAAAGAACCCAGAATAGTTTGAGATTGTTTCCACTCACTATCACACATAATTTTCTGCCTTTTTTCATTATTAATCTTCATCATTATTCAATATAACTCCTTTTGTTGTTTCATAGTTACAAGGGGAACTCGGGGAGAACAGATGAATACTTCATTTCTTTCCATTTCCTGGAGATGTTAAAAAGCGGAGACAAGATAGGCAATTGTGATAGAGGTAAAGGAGAAACAGGAGGCCCAGATAATGACCCTGAAGAATGGAAAGTTGATTCTGGAACACTGCATTAGCCAATGAATACAGTCCTTCAGCATATGTTTTCCTGTCCCATTGTAAATGACAGCTGTCCTGAATCATTCCACTTCCAGAAATCACGGTGGGAAAAGCAGGCATTTTTGTGTTTCTCTTACAACATGTAACACAAGGGATTTAAAATTGCAGCCCCAGGAAAATGAGTCTCCACCAGCGGAGAAAACACTGGCTTACCCCAGCACCAACAGGAAACGGAAAACAAAATCTAGTGTTCCTTAGTGCCTGTGGTAGCATTTCTGAATATATATATAGAAACCTAGAGCCTCTCTCAATAAAGAAAAGTCACTTCCTGCTGAGCTGAGGGGCCAGCTGACAAGATCCTAGCCTTTAGCCACATTACCTCTTCCCATTTCTTCAGGTTCTGGGCTCCAATTCTTCTCAATACTGTTGAAGATAGCAGTCACTGGTGATTCAAAAATGCTCCTAAAAAGGCCTGGGCTGAGGATTCCCCATAGCTGTAAATTGCTAACATGATTGTCCAGCATTTTCTGTTCAAAAACGCAGGGTGAGATCATTTGCACAGTTATCTCCAATCGGGTTTTTTCATTAGTGGGTATTAGTGTCAAAACTGTTTACTTTTCCCAGAGCCAAAGGTCAAACAGTCTTTTTGTGTTCATTGAGTAAAGGCTCAATAAATAGATTGAATGAATAAAAGCAGTGAGCCAAAGCTTCCTGTAGACAGGGGTAGTGCCTACCACTTCTGCTATATTATACTCTCCCAAGTGCTTAATACAGTGCTCTGTACCATAAGCACTTGAGAAATACAATTGCTTGATCGACTGATTCAGATGAGCTTAGAGGCTTGAATTGGGTTTACGTTTGTAACGGTCCATTTTTAATGATGGATAGCAGAGGATCCTTATGCATTTGTTAAAACTAAGATGTTTCTGTGCAACAGAAAAATTTGTTAGTGCCATCGCAGAAAATGATACCAGTCTATCTCAGGTTACAAATTCCCCAATCTACTTATGAATCAGGGATACAGCCAATTTTACTTAATACCTTATCACAGGTTACAACCACCCTGAGACACATAAAACCTGGGGTTGCTACAGGGTCCATTTGAGGCTTAGTCCTAGATTACAGCCTCTCAATGATATGACTACCCCAGGAATGAATACAAGAGGTAAGTAAATTCCTCACCAACTGGGCTAATGATGAATTGACTGGACCCTGGAGAAGAATCTGCACTGGGTGTCTGATTTTCAAGGCATAGAAGAGACCCCTGAACAGACATAAAGAAATTGTAGAACCGAAGTAACAATTTATTTTGTAAAAAGTTGACACGTCCTTCGGAGTAAACTGCATGTCATTCAGAGGAATAATAATAATAGTAATAATAATAATGGCATTTGTTAAGCGCTTACTATGTGAAAAGCACTGTTCTAAGCACTGGGGGGATACAAGGTGATCAGGTTATCCCACGTGGGGCTCACAGTCTTAATCCCCATTTTACAGATGAGGGAACTGAGGCTCAGAGAAGTGAAGTGATTTGCCCAAGGTCACACAGCAGACATGTGGCGGAGCCGGGATTCGAACCCCTGACCTCTGACTCCAAAGCCCATGCTCTTTCCACTGAGCCACGCTGCTTCTCTTGGTCCAATGATGACCAAAGTAAACTTCAACAACCGAGCGCATCACTGTAAAATGAAGCAGATGAAGGACAAGTCACTGTCTCTCCACCTCCAGCTAAAATTGGGGGATTAAGAAGTTTTACATCAATTTTCAAGAGAGAACGTGAATATTTTAAAATAATTGAAGATCCTAATGGAGAGGGTAGGTAGCACTAAGGTGTACAGAGGTGTTCAGAAGGAATTAGCTTCCCTCAAGCACTTACTGAAGAAAAGAAGGCAAATTGGAGAAATTTTTCACTGAAGTTGAAAAACACTTCCACAATTGGAACTCTAAATCACTTGTACTCAGTGCATGTAGTCTAATAATGAATGATAGCAATGATAATAATAATAACATTTTTAAGCTCTTAGTATAATGCTTGGGACATGAGAACCCAGGTCCTCTGACTCTAGAAGCCTGAATCACTTTATAGAAGCTCCATGACTCCTTCTACAAAGGTTTCTCTTGTTTCCCCAACTGAGTGAGTAATGAGTAGTCATACACAGCCTGATTAAGTTAGTGTATCATAGAAGGAAAAGATGTGGTCCATTACCAGCTGGAAAATGTGAGGTACCAGTTTTGGTCTCCACAATTTTGCTAGTACCATATTACATTCCCCGGAATCTTGCTCATACGTAACTCTGGGTTGTTTTCCACAAATAGTTGGAAGGCATCATATTTCACCTGATTGATGCCATATATTTTTCAACCTCCTAATTTCCCTTTATGTGGATGCTATGGAGTTCACTGTGAAAAAGGAAGCAAAAGATATAAAATACACTTTGGGCATTTTAGCCCGTTGTATCTCCTAGAGGGGTGCTGACAGTGAGTGAGTTGGTTTAGGTAGACTGAGGGACACTATAAAGATTAAAATCCTTGCTGCATTAATACATGTGACTCACATAAATATTTTGCATAAAACTCAAAGCCAAGTCCAGCCCATCCCAGAATATGGAGAAATGGCTTACTTTTTTGACCTTGTCTTACTGTCACTGAGCCAAAAAGCATTCCCAGCTCTGACTTTCTTAACTTCCCACTAGCTCACACCTTCCTCTGCTTGTGGTTCTGTGATACTTTCGCTTTTCCTTTCCTGGCAGCTGCCAGAGCCTATCCAGAATGTAGCAGGTGATCCCGGGGGTGTAATAGTAGTAGTAGCAGTGCTTACAGAGAGCAGTACACCGTACTAAGCACTTGGGAAGTACAAGACAAAGAAATGACTCATCACAAGGAGCTTGCACTATAACATGAGACACAGACAAAAAATAGTTACGGAGTAGTCCAAAATAAATAATTGAATTTGAATTGATTAAGCATATATACAAAAGTGTCTAGAAAAGCAATGTGGCCTAGTGGAAAGAACATTGGCCTGGAAGTCGGAGGACCTGGGTTCTAATTCCAGCTCTGCTACCTGCCTGCTGTGTGATCTTGGGCAAGTCTCTTAACTTCTCTGAGCCTCAGTTATCTCATCTGTAAAATGGGGATTAATTTCTACTCTCTCCTAAACTGTGAGCTCCATGTGGGACATGGACCGTGATCCGATTAACTTGGATCACCCCAGTGCTTAGAACAGTGCTTGACACAAAGTCAGCGCTTAACAAATATTAAAAAAGTGTTGAGGATGGATATTAGTAAGAACCTAAGTGCTAAGGGTGGAAGATGGGCTTAAACAGCTTAGGGTTCTAGGAACTTATCAGAGAAGGCTTGTTGGAGGCAGTAGAATGTGACCAAGGCTTTAAATGTAGGGAGAGTTTTGGTCTGTCAGAATTGTGGAGGGAAATGTGAGGCCTGAGGATGACTCGGAGGTTATGGACTTCTGGACAGACAGGATGACAGTGTTATTAAGATGGGAAAGTTAGGAGCAGGAGCAGCTCCAGGGGGGATGATGAGTAGATCTCTTCTAGGCATATTGAGTTTAAGGTGCTGGCAGTTCTCGCCTGTTGTACCTCGTTCTTGCCTGTCCTGCCGTTGACCCCCGGCCCACGTCCTCGCCCTGGCCTGGAATGCCCTCCCTCTGCACATCCACCAAACTAGCTCTCTTCCTCCCTTTAAAGCCCTACTGAGAGCTCACCTCCTTCAGGAGGCCTTCCCAGACTGAGCCCCCTTTTTCTGCTCCTCCTTGCCGTCCTCCCCGCCCTACCTCCTTCCCCTACCCACAGCACCTGTATATATGTTTGTACAGATTTATTACTCTATTTATTTTACTTGTACGTATTTACTATTCTATTTATTTTGTTAATGATGTGCATCTAGCTTTATTTCTGTTTATTCTGATGACTTGACACCTGTCCACATGTTTTGTTTTGTTGTCTGTCTCCCCCTTCTAGATTGTGAGTCTGTTGTTGGGTAGGGACTGTCTCTATATGTTGCCTACTTGTACTTCCCAAGCGCTTAGTACAGTGCTCTGCACACAGTAAGCCCTCAATAAATACGATTGACTGAATGAATGAATCCAAGTCGAGAAATCTTGGAGGCAAGAGGAGATTATAAGTCAGATGAAAGGGCAGGCTAGAGAAATAGATTTGGAAGTTGTTCCCTAAGAGATAGTAGCTGAAGCCATGTGATTGGATGAGTTTCCTGAGAGAGAGGGTGTTGATTGAGAAGAGTAAGGGGACCAAGAACAGAACTCTGTAGGAAGCCCACAGTAAGAGGATGAGAGGCACAAAAGGATCCAACGAATGAAACCAAAAAGAAGCAAGAGAGATATGAGGAGAATGAGGATAGTACTGTGTCAGCAAAACAGAGACCAGATAGGGTTTCAAAGGGAGGGGAGTGGTCTTCGGTGCCAAAGGCAGCTGAGAGATTGAAGATGATCAGGACATAGTACAGTCCTTTGGTTTAAAGCTATAATGAAATCATTGGTGACCTCAGCAGTCTGGGTGGAGTGAAGAGGTTAAAATCCTGACTGCTGCGGGTTGTGAAGAGAGTTTAGATAAAATGGGAGCAAGGAGATGGGGAGAAACCCAGAGGAGGTGGTGGAATCGAGAGAGGACTTTTTTAGAATGGGGATGTGAACCATTTTTGAAGGCAGCAGTTGATAATTAGCAGTCAGGGAAGGGAAAAGAACAGGAACAAGTAATTTTAGGAGGTGAGAGGAGATAGGACCAGTGCCCCAGTAGAGGAGCTGTATTTAGAGAGGAGCTGGGACATCCGCAGCATGGCACAGTGGATAGAGCAAGGGTCGAGGAATCAGGAGGTCATCGTTCTAATCCTGGCTCTGCCACTTGTCTGCTGGGTGGTCTTGGGCAAGTCACTTCCCTTCTCTGTGCCTCATTTACCTCACCTGTAAAATGGGGATTAGGACTGTGAGTGCTTTGTGGGACAGGGACTGTGTCCAACCTGATTTGTTTGTACGTACCCTAGTGCTTAGTACAGTGCCTAGCACATAGAAAGCACTTAAATGCTATAATTATTATTATTGCACCTGTGTCCTTCCCTAAACACTACACTGCCCCTTAGTCATGTCTCCCAGAAAGTCAATGATGCCCACCTTAACCCTGGTACATAGGGCTCCTCAAAGTCAAAGTAGTCATGACAGCCAACAGCAAGTCCTCATGATCAAAGCAGATAGACTGAGCTGGCAAGAGAATGTTTACAGGACTTAATTAATGTGACCAGGGAATTAATGTGACTAGGACTCTCCCATAACATTCAGTGAAGCTGACGTATGATCTTATTTACACTTCAAGAAACACATCTATGGCTTTACACATCATCACTCCTTCAAAAGAGATCAGGGCCACCGGCTTCAGTCAGGTGGGAACATGGGCCAACTCCTATTTCAGTCAATCTTCAGGCAATCCTATTTATTGAGTGTTTACTGTGTGCAGAGCACTATAGTAAGCACTTGGGAGAGTACAATATAATAAATAGACACATTCTCTGCCCATAACGAGCTGTTTCTCCATCTATAGGTTTAAACCACTCTCCCAGCATTGTTTCCTGGCCCATCTCACTGAGGAAGAACAAAAAATCTGTTTCTATTGTTTTGTCCCCCTCCTTTTACCTTTTTATTTTTTATGGCATTTCTTAAGTACCAGGCACTGTACTAAGCTCTGGAACAAGTTAATCAGGTTGGTCACAGTCCTTGTCCCTCAGTCTTAATCCCAACTTTAAAGATGAGGTAGCTGAGGAAAGAAAAGTTAAGTGACTCACCTAAGTTCACACAGCAGACAAGTGGTGGAGCCAAATTAGAACCCAAGCCCATGATCTAACTACTGGGCCATGCTTCCCCTCCTTCCCTAGGCCTTCCACAAAAGAAACCACAACTAATGGAGAGAAACCTCTGATTGAGCACAAACCATTGACTGATTGGGGAATGTTCTAACCCAAGGGAAAGAGACGTCACCGAGGACAAGGATTTGGTAAATAAGGGTCTGTGGATTTTGGTAAAGCATCGCTCCTGGTAAACTCTTGCAAACCTTGGGAGGGTGGTAACCATGCATCTTGCTTCTTCCAAGGGCTTCATATAGAGCTTTGGAATCAGTGGGAACCCAATACATGCTGCTGAACTTGTCTGCTGTGTGACCTTGGCCAAGTCACTTCTCTGCGCCTCAGTTCCCTCATCTGTAAAACGGGGATCAATACTGTGAGCCCCATGTGGGACATTGACTATGTCCAACCTGATTAGCTTGTATCTACTCCACCGCTTAGTACAGTGCCTGTACATAGTAAAAGCTTCGCAAATACCATACAAAAAAAAAAGTTGATGACAGTTCCATGACAATCACTGCTCCACTGATGCCAGTTGGCACATGCCCAACCATGGCTGCTGCCACATTCAGGATGAGGCCCTCCCAATTACTGGGTGGTTGGGCAGTTCAAAAGATGAGGGGCACCATGATGGATGGTGAGCAGTGTTATTCATCTGTCTCAGAGGATAAGCCAGTCCTGGAAGCAAGAGTACAAGCCCTGTATATATGTATATATGTTTGTACATATTTATTACTCTATTTATTTTACTTGTACATATTTATTCTATTTATTTTATTTTGTTAATATGTTTTGTTTTGTTGTCTGTCTCCCCCTTCTAGACTGTGAGCCTGCTGTTGGGTAGGGACCATCTCTATATGTTGCCAACTTGTACTTCCCAAGCACTTAATACAGTGCTCTGCACACAGTAGGTGCTCAATAAATATGATTGGATGAATGAATGAAGCCTTGCCCACTGTGGGATGCTGCTGCTATAGGCCCTGATCTCAGGGTCACCATTTTTCATCCCACCCTCCTGTTTCCCAGAAAGTCCCTTCACTCTGAATATGAATAGGCTGTGGCAGTGTCAGGGGAGTTTCCAGAAACATTTTTTTTTTCTCTTTGCCAGACAATTTTACTCAGCAGTGCAGGAGATCTGTGCTGATTTAAGACTCGGCCCATAATGGTTTCTTGACAAATGTCTAGTTATAACTTCAGGAGCGGGAGATGCGCCCTTTCTGATTGCTGCTTTACTTTTAACATCTTCATCTCTGACTCCCAGCGACCATGTAGTTGTCAACCCAAGCTATTTCTTTCCCTCTTCCAGTGGGTTCGCATCTCCCCGTGCCAAACCATTTATATTAGTTGTCAGGGTCCTCTGAGGGTGTAAGGGAAATTTATAGACTTTCACCCTTGCTTCCTCTCAGCAGCTCTCTTCCTGGCCCTGGAGTCAGCTGAGGAGTCTAGAATTCTTTTTTTCCTATTTTATTGGAGAGTGTTTTGAACTGGGGCCTGGGATACTCCAATAAAATAGGAAAAAAAGAATTCTAGACTCCTCAGCTGACTCCAGCTGAGTGTTTTGAACTGGGGCCTGGGATACAGAAGGTGGTTTCACCGGAGGTTCTGGAGAGACTGCAAAGTGAGTCAAGTTGTAGGAGGATGAAAACTTGCATGTAAACTAATCACACCGCTCACCGAAGGGCTGATGTGCTTGACATTTTGTGGTCAGTCTTGGAATTTTCTTTCTCGCCTTCACCCAGACAGACAAGACTAACATTTCCTAACAGAAAAATCTACAGCCAGGGGGTGGTCTATTAATGGAGAGTATTCCTCTGATGCCTCTACCTTTTTTCAGATGTTCCGACCTGTTTCTTTTTCTGCTCAGACTTAGCCACCTTTACAATCCGTCAACTACTTTGCACCCCCAGTTTCAGACACCACATTCACACATGACTATAAAATGCAGGAAAAGCACACTGATATTTAGAGGGAAAGTATGGTCAAAAAATCTTCTACTTAGGCTGCCTTTTTTATTTTAAAGGAGGGGTTGAATCAGAGGGATACATGTGAAATTAACCTCAAAATCCCAGAGTTATGAGATACCATTAGCAGGTAGGGGAATTCAATACCTATTCTCCTTCCCATGTAGATGGTGAGCCCCATGTGGGACAGGGTTTGTATCCAACCTGATTATCTTGTATCTCCTCCAGCAGTAGTTGGTGCATAGTAAGCATTTAACAAATATCATTAAATGGGGGTCAACTGGTTTCAGAAGCAGTCAAATTTTCTCTGCCCCCTCAAGTTGATTACTACTACTATCACCACCACCACTCCTACTACTACAACTACTATTACTACTACCACTAATAATAATGGTAATAATGGTAGTGTTAGGTAAGCAGTTACTGTGTACCAAGCGTGGTAATAAGCAATATCCCAGAAGATACAATATAAACAAACACAGATGAGACCCTGTCCCTGTCCCACATGAAGCTCCCAGTCTCTGAGGGAGGAGAATAGGCATCTTATCTCCAATTTTACAGATGAAGAAAATGAGGCATAGAGAAGTTGTGACTTGTCCAAGGTCACACATACTATTAGCATGTTTAGAGTTCAGATGATTTCCTTTTCTCTATCCTCCACAACTTTGGGTTCCTCCAGGCTGGATCACCGCTAGGTGAAGATTAGCTGAATGAGGGACTGATCAAAGCCGAATGATCAGAATTAAGGCTAATTCAGAAAATTTCAGGTAACCAAAGAAAATTAGGTACCCAGCTGTCTGAGCTAGCCCAGCCCAAATCTGGCTTTTCCAGCTCTCAAAGATCTGAAGTAGTCCAAGTCCCACTCGTAAGATATCAGATCCTCTGCTTCGAAGCACGGTTTCTCTCCCACCACTGCTTTCCCTGCATGCCTTCTCTCCTCAATCCTGACCTTGAAGATGACCTCAGCTGGAGCTTCTGCCCAAGTCTAAGTCGGCTTAGCATGTGTGTGTACTCTTCTCCTGGGTGTGAGTTCACACGGAGGACATGTCAGTCTTATTTTGGAAGGGGTGGGGTGGAGGGAGGGAGGGAGGAGAAGAGAGGGAGCATGTGGTTTTAATGAGTAATCCTTCTCCATTAAAACTGTGACTCCCTGCATTGTGATGAAGATTGATGTGACATTCTATTTACTTTACCGAGTAGTAGGAGTGAGGCTGATAATTTGAAATCTCATGGAGAAAAGGAGGAAGAGGCTTGGAAGTTTGATTTGCCTAGGACCGTGTCTTACAGCCTAAGGTTTTCTCACTTTAACACGCTGCCAGGGAAGACGTTTATCTGGACGGACAAGTGTCAAATGTGTCTGCCTCCCTACAGCATTCCAGATGATCTTCCTCAGGCGTTGGGGAGAGGATGGGTTTTTATTCCCCCTCTTCTCTCCACCCATATAACACCTTGGCTTTCAATGCCATCATTAGGAAGAATTCTGTTATGTTGGGAAAATGCCTAGCAAAAAGGGTAGAAGAGCAGCATGACCTTGAGACAAGGAGTCAGAGGACCTGGGTTCCAATCCCAGCTCAGCCAGTTGTAAGCGGTGTGACCTTGGACAAGTCACTTAACTTCTCTGTGCTGAATTTTCTTCATCTGTAAAATGATGATTCAATTTGTCTAGTCTCCCTCCTACTTAAACTGTGAGCCCCATGTGGTACAGGGACTGTGTGTGTACCACCTGATTAACGTGTACTCACCCCAGCATTTAACAAATGCAAAAATAATAATAACTATTATTATTATTATTTAAAACCCATAGTGATCTATACAGTCCTTACACTGCCAAGAATTAATATAACAATATCATTAGTATTATTATCATTAATAATAATAAAAATGGTGTTTTCAAGCACTTACTTCAATCATAATTACTGAGTGCTAGCTGTGTGCAGAGCAATGTACTAAGCACTGGAAAGTACAATATAACAGAGTTGGAAGACACATTCCCTGCCCACAGTGAGCTCATGTACCAATGACTGAACTAGCTGCTGGGGTATATACAGTGTAATCAACTAGCAGTCGGTGCCTGTCCCACATGGCATTCAGAATCTAAGTGGGAGGGAGAACAATTAATCAATGGCATTTACTGAGCACTTATTGTGAGCAGAGCACGATACTAGGCACTTGGGAGAGTACAATAAAATAGAGTTGGTAGATAAGATACCTGTCCCCAAGGAGTTTATAAGTTAGAGGGGGAGACTGATATTAAAATAAATTACTGAAAGGAGAAATGGCAGTGTAAAGATGTAAACACAAGTACTGTGGGGCTGAGAGTGGGGTGACTACCAAGCACTTAAGGGGTACGGACCTAAATGCATAGGTGATGCAGAAGACAGAGAAAATAGGAGAAATGAGAGCTTACCAATGAGAGGCCTCTTGGAGGAGATTTGATTTTAGGAGGACTTTGAAAGTGGGGAGAGTAATGATCTGTCATATGTGAAGAGGTAGGAAGTTCCAGGCCAGAGGGCAAATTTGTATTTAATCCCCATTGTCTGAGGAAACTGTCACCCAGAAAAATTAAGTGAGTTGCCCGAAGTCACAGAGCAGGCAAGGGACAGTAAACTATTATTCATGGAGGTAGATGTTCAACCTTTGACTCAAATGAAATGCTGTCATTAGGCAAATCCACACTGGCACCATCCTAGCAAGGAATTTCCTTCTGAATGTCAGAAGTTAGAAAAGGATGATGATTACTCCACACCAGAAACTCCCTGAGGGGTGAAATATGGGTCCTTTGGATCTCTGTGACTCAGAAGATATGACCCCTTGTTGGTCTCATCGTTCACCCAGTGAGAGATGCCTAAAGGATGAGAGCAGTTTTGGGGTGGGTGGAGAGGTGAGGTATAAAAGTTCTGGCTTTTATTGTTATTACTATCATCATCATATTATTATACGATATAATAATAGTGATATTTGTTAAGTGCTATGTGCTAGGCACTGTACTGAGCACTGGGGTGGGTACAAGCAAATCCGGTTGTACACGGTCCATTTCCTACATAGAGCTCACTGCTTAAGTTCTCATTTTACAGATAATGTAACTCAGGCACAGAGAAGTGCAGTGACTTGCCCCAGGTTGGAGCTGGAATTAGAACTCAGATCCTTCTGAATCCCAGGCCTTTGCTCTAACCATGTGCTCCACATTGTGGATTGACAGAAAGGGCTACTTAGACTATGAGCCCTATGAGGGACAGGGACTGCGTATGACCTCATTAACTTTTATCTATTCCAGCACTTGGAACAGTGCTAAATAAGTAATAAGTACTTAAATACCATAATTAATTCATTTTGTACTTGGAACCACAATTCCCCACTAATAATACTAATGGGGCACACAGTTTAATGGGAGGAAGAAAAGGAGTTTAATCCTCAAAACCTAGTTTAAGAAAACAGAGGCACAGAGAAGTTAAGTAACTTGCCCAAGGTCACACAGCAAGCAAGTGATGGATCTGGGATTAGAGCCCATGTCCTTCTGACACCCAGGCCTGTGCTCTACCCACTAAGCCAAAGTGATTCTCTCTTTAAAGAACAGTATGTGGTGCAAGAAAATCCCTAGTCTTCCTAACCATAGCTTCTGCAATAGTTTCTCAACTGAAAATTAAAGTGAAAATTAATCACTCCATCTGAAACAAACAGCAGGTTTTAGTGGGGGAGGATCTTACTGCTAATAACTTACTAGTAACATTTCAAACTGGAACATGATTAAGTTTTTATTGAATTAGATGAGAAGTCTCTCAATTAAAGTGTCACTTTTGAAACAGAACCACCGTAGTGTGGGATGAACAGAGAGCAAGATCACTAGAAAATCGAGTTAGGTATTTGTACAGGGCAGAGCAGCTTTCTCTCTCCAACAGTGGAAGAAAGATTCCTTCAAGAATCTAATCTTCTGGCAAAACTGAGGACTTCTGAGAATGAAGGGGGTTAAGGATTTTATGACTGGTCACCAGGGTTGAAATTCAGAAAGGCAGGCACACAAACTGCAATAAAATAAATGAAAATAATAAGGAATGCAGTGTGTGAAGATAATTTTTGCTTCCCTTTAAAATACAGAGTTTTATGCCGTTTATATTTTACCGCAACAATTCTGAATTGTGGTCCGACTTCTAGGGGTAGTGAATGAGAGGCTGGTTGGCTTGAGATGTCGGAGAGTGAGATGTGTGGTCATGGAAAACCATGGCCACTGTGCTAACCAAAATGGCATGCAGAATATTAAGCATGATACAAAATAGTGGTTGCTAAGGGGCAACTTGTTTAACAAATTAAAAGCTCAAATAACCGTTGAAATATCCAATCCCTGACAGTGTAATTGTTGATAAAATGTGTTTAAAAAACACCACTGTCTAATCGAAAGAGCTTAATACTGGGAATCAGGAGAATTGGGTTCTAATCCCAGCTCTGCCACTCACCTGACGTGACTTGGGGCAAGCCACTTGACTTCCCGGTGCCATAGTTCCCTCATCTGTAAAATAGAGATTAAATCTCCAACCTCCCTCCCCCTTAGACTGTGATCTCCAAGTGGGACAGGGGAGTTGCTGATATGATTGTATGTACTCTGGTTCTTGGTGTAGTACTTGGAGCATAGTAAATACTTAATAAATACCATAGTTATTATTACTTGAAATCAGTCACAGCCTTCCTTCTATCTCTCTGGGGTTAGGGGGTACCTCTGTTTCATATGCCCTCCCTGCCTTCTTAGTGTAACACCCAACTGATCTGAGACCCACCAAAATCTTCCCATCTAGGTGGGTGATTCTGGGGCTCCTGATAAGATCGCTCTGGTTATCCCATCATCATCATCATCATCATCATCATCAATCGTATTTACTGAGCGCTTACTATGTGCAGAGCACTGTACTAAGCGCTTGGGAAGTACAAATTGGCAACATATAGAGACAGTCCCAGTGCAGACAACACAGCTAAGCCTTTGTAATTCTGCCATTGCCCTCTGCTATAGAGGAGATGGATTCCCTCACATCCACAACCAACTCTCCTCATCAGGGACTTCCACCTATCATGGCCCCACTCTCTGCGGTGTAGGAGATTGCTTCAATTTGTCCGGCACTGTCTGCTCAAACTGGTTCCCTTGTTTTTTGGTAGCTTCTGACATTATGAGCTTCTATAGTATCAAGGGATGCAGCCCCAAATGGTCCCTTTAGACAGTAGGCGCTTTGCAGGTGGGGAATGTGTCCATTTATTGTTATATTGTACTCTCCCAAGTGCTTAAAACAGTGCTCTGCACACAGTAAGTGCTCAATACAACTGACTGACTGGGATCTATACATAGATGTGAATTCGAGCACCTTTTTCTTGTCTAAAACAGGTATAATCAAAGTGACGTTTCTCGGACACAAAACACACACACACCACGGGGATAATGACACAGGCTTTTGTCAAGACCTGTTGTACAAAATATTTCAAACAAATTCTCACAGTTCAATTCATAAAAGTTGAGCAGTCAAGTTATGCGAGCCTGTAGTCTATGACCAAGCAGAAATTCAAAATTGTGTCAGTGCACTGTATAATAAAGCACCCATCCATTGCATTATACTGTGCATTCACTATGCTTACTCTTCTTGGGCCAAGATAGTACAGTGTGCATTTAATTTCATATTACTCTCTGAGAGGTCGGCGTGCCTTTCCAATACTTCTGACAAGGCTTTGCAAGTTCCTCATCAATCACTTCTCAAGCGTTTCTCTACTTAAAAACTTCCAACGGTTACCTATTCCTTTCTGGATCAAGCGGAGCTTCCCGAACTCCCTGAATTTCTTGGCTTTAAGGCACTTGATCAGCTATCTCCCACCTTCTACCCTCTTGCTCCTTTCCCACTACACCCCAGCTCATACGTTCCACTCCTCTCAAGCCAAATGACTTATGGTGCCTTGTTCTCGAGTCTCTCATTATCGACCTCTTTCTCATGCCCTTCCTCCTTTCCAGACCCCCCTCCCCCTTCACATTCAGCAGAGCACTATTCTCTCCATCTTTGGAGCCCTTCTGAAATCACATCTCCTCCAGGAGGCCTTCCCTGGATAACCTCTCATTTCCCCACACTACTTTTCCCCTACTGCCATTTCAGCACTATGTCACCTAAATAATAATAATCATAATGATGGCATTTATTAAGTGCTTACTATGTGCAAAGCACTGCAAAGTGCTGGGGAGGTTACGTGGTGATCAGGTTGTCCCACGGGGGGCTCACAGTCTTAATCCCCATTTTACAGATGAGACAACGGAGGCACAGAGAAGTTAAGTAACTTGCCGAAAGTCACACAGCTGACAAGTGGCGGAGCCGGGATTTGAACCCAAGACCTCTGACTCCAAAGTCCATGCTCTTTTCCACTGAGCCATGCTACTTCTCTTAAAGACTTAGGTACTCACCCCACAATCCCTGCTAGCACCTATATATTCATCTTAAAACTCTGTTGCTTCCCCCTACTTGTAAATTAATTTCATAGCCTCTTTCCCACTACACTGTAAGCTCCCTGAAGGCAGGAATTATGCCTACTAACTCAATTGTACTCTCCCAAGCGCTACTGCAACCTGCAGAGAGATTGATTGAACACTCTCTTGGAAGAAACACAGTTTATGTCATGCTGGATTAAAATAGCTTTTTAACAAATAATGGCTTTTGTTAAGCTCACTATGTGCTAAGCACTGTAATTAGTTCATTGACAGAAATTATGTAGGTAGTCAGGGAAGGAGAGCATGGGGAGGGGTCAATGCCTAGGGACATGGGGTGGGGGAGAGGGAAACTTGTGCATCTCAGTTTTGAAATTTCTGTGGAGTTGTTGGGGTGGGGAGGGAAGGGAGGATCATATGGACAAATGGTTCCAGCAGCAATACTTATCATCTTGAGATCAGCAACAACGATTAAGGTTTCAGCCTGCTGCTGATAGTGTCCACTATTTGTTTCCTAATAGAGGCTTTAGGGAAGTTGAAAGAACCCACTGTGTAGGCTGTTTCTTTTGATTTCTTTGAGGTAAGCTACATGTTCTGTACTTATGGCATGACTTACTTTAAAGGGTGCTGCACATCACTAAAACTCAATCAATCAATCAATCGTATTTATTGAGCGCTTACTATGTGCAGAGCACTGTACTAAGCGCTTGGGAAGTACAAATTGGCATCACATAGAGACAGTCCCTACCCAACAGTGGGCTCACAGTCTAAAAGGGGGAGACAGAGAACAGAACCAAACATACCAACAAAATAAAATAAGTAGGATAGAAATGTACAAGTACAATAAATAAATAAATAAATAAATAAATAGAGTAATAAATATGTACAACCATATATACATATATACAGGTGCTGTGGGGAAGGGAAGGAGGTAAGACGGGGGGATGGAGAGGGGGACGAGGGGGAGAGGAAAGAAGGGGCTCAGTCTGGGAAGGCCTCCTGGAGGAGGTGAGCTCTCAGCAGGGCCTTGAAGGGAGGAAGAGAGCTAGCTTGGCGGATGGGCAGAGGGAGGGCATTCCAGGCCCGGGGGATGACGGGCCTCCTCTCTGATCTCCCGTCCTCCTGTCTCTCCCCACTTCAGTGTATACTTCACGCTGCTGCCCAGATCACCTCTGTGCAGAAACACTCTGGGCATGTTACTCCCCTACTCAAAAATCTCCAGGGACTGCCTATCAACCTATGCATCAAGCAAAAACTCCTCACTCTCGGCTTCAAGGCTCTCCATCACTTCACCCCCTCCTACCTCACCTTCCTTCTCTCCTTCTACAGCCCAGCCTGCACCCTCCGCTCCTCTGCCGCTGCTAACCTCCCCACTGTACCTTGTTCTTGCCTGTCCCGCCGTCGACCCCTGGCCCACGTCCTCCCCCTGGCCTGGAATGCCCTCCCTCTGCACATTCGCCTTCAAAGCCCTACTGAGAGCTCACCTCCTCCAAGAGGCCTTCCCAGACTCAGCCCCCCAATTCCTCTCCCTCTCCCCATTCCCCCCGGCCTACCTCCTTCCCCTCCCCACAGCACCTGTATATATGTACAGATCTATTACTCTATTTTACCTGTACATATTTACTATTCTATTTATTTTGTTAATGATGTGCATTTAGCTTTAATTCTATTTGTTCTGATGACTTGACACCTGTCCACATGTTTTGTTTACAATCATATTTTTGTTGTCTGTCTCCCCCTTTTAGACTGTGAGCCCGTTGTTGGGTAGGGACTGTCTCTATATGTTGCCAACTTGTACTTTCCAAGAGCTTAGTACAGTGCTTTGCACACAGTAAGCTTTCAATAAATATGAATGAATGAATGAATGAATATTTACCAACTGCCTACAGTGAACTAGCTTTCCCAGCTCCCTTATAATCTTCCTTAAAGCTGCCCAAAACTATTCAAAGATTGAAAAGAATAGAATGTAGACTACTGATTTTCTTTTATTTTTCTTTCCCTGGCCTCATGCATTTTAAAATCCACTTCCTGAATGTTCCAGACTAAACTCTTATCAACACTAACTTAGGATTCACCCACACAACTTCTGCCTAGGTTGTGATCTCTGGAGCTCAGCCACACAATACAAGAATTTATCCATTTCCAGAATCAAACTTTGTTGACTACAATAATAATGATGGTATTTGTTAAGTGTTTGCTCTGCGCCAAGCACTGTACTTAGCTCTGGAGTAGATACAAGATAATCAAGTTGGACACAATCCCCGTCCCACTGTAGGCACAGTGACAGTCTAAGAGGGAGGGAAATAACGTTATTTTTCACTCCTACTTTCCTGAGTGTTTGTTTTTTTTTCCATTGTCCAGCGTCTCTCTACTGGAAAGTTTCCCAGTGCATTTTTGAGATGAAAACTGTCGTAGAAGACTCTTTGAATCTCAGAAAGAAATATTTGCATTTGAGTGGTAGAGGAAGAAGTTATTTCCATTTATTCCTCCTCCCCTGGGAAGAGATCCATTTTTTTTAATGATGAGCCAGTGCTAGACTGGGGACATGTTCAACTCAAATTTAAGAATTAGTAGTTGAGATTTGTGTCCTTGGAATTTCTCGGACTTTAGTCCTTGGAACTCTCGGAGGAGCTGACAGTGAGAAATTTCACCCTTGAGGAAAGTGGGGTGACCTGGGACTTTTCTCCATTAGGGATCACTGGGCTAGTCAAGGTGACTGTTATGGAGCCTCAGTTGTTTGAGGGGCATATTACTTATAGTAATAAAACAACATTCCATAGGTACTGTCCGAGTTGGGGCTGTAGCTCATGCTAAAAAAACTGCAGGAAGGGCAGACATGCAGGGCTGGGACAGCAGGCAGAATCCCTACAAAATAAACATAATCTGTTGGGCACTGAGGAGTGACATGGCCCAGTGAAAAGGGCACAGGCCTGAGAGTCAGGTGGCATCCCGGTTCTACCACTTGTCTGCTATGTGACCTTAGGCAAGTCAGTTCACTTCTTCATAATAATAATAATGGCATTTGTTAAGCGCGTACTATGTGCAAAGCACTGTTCTAAGTGCTAGGGAGAATACAAGGTGACCAGGTTTCCCCCTGTGGGGCTCAAGTCATCCCCATTTTACAGATGAGGTAACTGAAGCCCAGAGAAGTTAAGTGACTTGCCCAAAGTCACACAGCTGACAAGCGGAGGAGCCGGGATTTGAACCCACAACCTCTGGTTCCCAAGCCTGTGCTCTTTCCACTGAGCCATGCTGCTTCCCCACAGTCTTTGATTAAGACTACTACTTCAGTTTCCTCATCTGTAAAATTGGGATCCAGTACCTGTTCTCTCTCCTACTTAGAGTGTGAGCCCCATGTGGGAGAGGGGCTGCATCTGTCCTGATTAATTTGTATCTCCCTCAGGGATTAGAACAGTGCTTGAAATATAGTAAGCACTTTACAAATACCGTAATTATTATTCACTCATTCATTCAGTCGTATTTATTGAGTGCTTACTGTGTACAAAGCACTGTATTAAGCTCTTGGGAGAGTACAATGTAACAATAAACAGAAACATTCCCTGCCCCCCACTAGTTTACAGTCTACTATCATTATTACTCTCCTCTCAGGGTAGCACCTGGAGAGTTTCCAGTACTCTACTAGTCTCAGCTAAGGGAGGGAGAGTCAAGCAGAGGTATATCCATTCCATTTCTAGCTTGGGCAGTGGCTAGTAAGTGGAAAGCAATCTGCTACAAGTCAAAACTCACCCATGCTGGGCAGCAACAGCATGGGAGAGAGTCAAGGGCGGAGACTTGAGTTTACTACACGGAAAGCGGCAATGGTAAACCTCTTCCGGACTTTTACCAAGAAAACACTATGGATTCACTACCTGTACAATTGCAGTTGGAGAGCGGGACATTCTGGGAGAGACATGTCCATGGTGTCGCTATGGTTCGGAAGTGACTTGATGGCATAAGATAAGACAAGATCATTATTACTGGAGTTTTGTACCCCTTTCCATGCCCAAGGAAGCTGCCTTAGTTGCTCTGTCCTTGTGATGCCACTGGGTTGGGGTGAAAATTTGCAAAAGAGGCATTCCAGGGGACTCATGGGAACCCAGAACTAGCTCATACCTTTGGTAGGCTTCATTTAGCCCCTCAAGGAGGATGACAAAACATCCTGATCTTAAAGACTCCAGTGATTCTTCAGCCTCCTGGGCTATGCCCACCAGTCATCACTACTCTGATGCTGAGGGATTATTTTCCCTTTGAAAATATGAAGGGAAGGGTGGGTGGGGGGGAGAAGTGATGTTCTTTACCTGAGCCAGGAAAGTAATGTTTGGTCAGGATGAATTGGGAGTGGTAAATTTGGATCCCAAGTAGAAAGAGTTCAGGGCTCTGAGGAGACGAGGACAAAACACAGGACATCCCTTTTTGAACTATTGTATCAAGCAGAAATCTATTATCAATGAGTTTCAGTATTTCCGAACAACACATCCGTGACAAAGAGTGTCTCTGCGGGTCCCAACATCCAATGGAGAGTTCCAAGCTGCAAAGAATCAGTCTCCTTAGCAACTGTAGGCAGTGGGGTTCAAAAAAATACATCTAAACAAAAACAGTTTTGATAAGAAACCAAGTCTGTTGGCGGAGCTAATGTCATTTATAAAAAAGAATGTCATGCCATCTGCATAAAGATAAGTTAGTAGAACATTTAATCTTGTGGCATCTTGGGAAAATGACAGGGCAGTAGAAAAGCTCCCCAAATAAGATTGAAACCCAACGATCAATCATATTTACTGAGTACTTATTCTGTGCAGAGCACAGTACAAAATGCTTGAGAGTGTACATATAACAGAGCTGGTAGACACATCTGTGTTGTGTTTTCGTCATCATCAATCGTATTTATTGAGCGCTTACTGTGTGCAGAGCACTGTGCTAAGCGCTTGGGAAGTACAAATTGGCAACATATAGAGACAGTCCCTATCCAATGCATGTGGAACACCTTAAGTAAAAATAAAAACAAAAAAGCACTCCTTCAGCTGAGTTAATGAGGTATTGAGGAAGCTCAGTGGGTAAAATTAAGAAAAATTCACCAATTTTTGATAAACTGTACCACAATAAAAATTATTCGAAGTATACATTGCTTGACTCTCACTCTTTTCTTCATAGCTAACAAGGAATCGGAAAAGTTAAGGGTAAATACGTCAGTTTTCTGCAACAGACCTAAAGTATTGTGTCTTTTCTCTAAAACTCATTATTGAAACAACATTTGGTGATATTCTAAATTGCATGACATGTATTTATCATTCATCTTCCAGCCCTGAGAGTCAGTGAGTAAAAAGAATGAACTATATTCTTAGGAAAAGGGAATTTGACTTTTCTGCTGCAGGTCTGGAATTTTGTTCTTATTTAAGGTGGACTTCCCCTGCAGCCATTTAGGCATTTTGCCCCTGGACTGAACCTCTGAGGCAGTTGGTGTGTCAAATGGGGTACCATCGAGTCGGTATGGCACAGGTGATCTGGGCCAGAGCCAAGGGCAATTTGACTGGGGGAGATGATGCCAGCCCCATCCCCTGCCAACTTGGCTCTGTGAGATCAGCATGCCTGTTGGGAACTGGAGCAAATACACTTAGCAGTGGTATACTGGGCAAGTTGACTGTTGAAAGCTCCTCTGAGCGAAGTCAGTGTGGCAAAGCCAGAAGGAGTGGGCAAGAAGAAGGAGGAGGAGGAAGAAGGGAAAGGTGAAACCTGTGCCTAAGACAGGAAGGTGAAGCTAGATAGGTTGCAAGGTTGGCAGCCACAGAAAGAGCTTGAGCACAGAAGTTCACGTAGCTGGATGACAGAGAGGTGGAGGGGGGCAGGTGGATGGGAAGGCAAGCTTTTAAAAGAGAAACTCTGTACTGGAAGCCAGATGGCAAACTTTTACCCTCTAAAAGTGCCTTAAAGTAATGCTAAACTGAAAGGGCCAGAAGAACAGGAACTCCCTGATATAGATTCCTTTCTTCTCAAAACACCCTAACCTCTTGGATTGAATCTGGAAGCAGGAAAAATCACAGGAGAGTCAAAAGAGGTCACTTCACTCGTTAGACCGCTTTGAAATTCCTGTGCTGTGGGCAGAGACGAATTCGTTTTGTAGCTTCCTTCAGAGAACACAAACCATCTTGTCTGGGGCAGAGTCTATCTTCATGCCAGCTCATGCATTTCAAGCTAGGAAACAGAAGGAACCACTCTATGGTAGCAAATGAAAAGCCTGAGCTGTGGTGAAATCATTAAAGGTGTCACAGTGAGAAACAAAACCCCTGGGGGACTCTGAAACCATGACCGTGTGAGAATTCAGATTCTATCAGAGAGATTCTGACTAGACAAGTGAAACCCCAAATGCATCTCTCCCAGCAGAGCAGCCTGGGCATCTCAAATTTACAAAGTCTCTCACTTTTCTCAATTAAATCTTAGAATACTGTTTTGGGAGACGAGGTGTCATTTTCAGGTTGTGGTTTGAATGGATTGGTAATCTCAGGGAGGATTGAGAAGAGATGGAGAAGAGGTGGGTAAATCAGTCAACTACTTCAACTACTTCAAGAAGGCAACTACTTCAAGAACCACCATCACTAGGCCTCTTCTGGGTTGAAGGGTCATTTAGATGTTCAGATCCTGTACTGCCATCGTTTTCTTGTGGCCTTCCTCCCCATGGAGGCAGTCCGACCCTACATAGCCCTCACGGTATGTGATTTTCCTCTCTAGCCTATTTCCCCCACTGTTTTGTCTCCTTTTCACCTGAGGCCTCACACGCTAAGCACTTTGATACTCACCCTTTATCCTCCCCACCACTACACATATGTATATGTATTTATACTAGGTTGCTTTCCCCTACTTGTAATTCATTCATTACCTCCTTGGGGCCAAAAATCATGTCCATTTACTCTATAATACTCTCCCAAGTGCTTAGTACACATCATAAATGCCCAATAAATATGTTTTATTCATTTTTGAAAAGACTGATGCACCTTTTGGCACAGGCGCTAACTAAATGTATGCCAAGCCATCCTCAGTTGTCAAATTTATTAAACCTCTTCGTGATTTTGTGATTACATCTGTTAGTCCCCCAGAGGAGTAGAAAAATAAGCACTTGGGATAAACTCTTGCCCTTCCCTGCTGCACCACAAACATATACATCCCCAAACGGTATCCAATCATCTTCTCAACTTCCACGGGGAGGGTGAGAAATATTGCGCATCACCTTTTCAAATGAAGAAAAATTGTTGCTAGCACAGTTTTCATTTGTAAAATGATTCACTGCTACTTACCAGGCAATGCAAATGAGAGAATCCATTTCAATAACTTTGGTGACGATGAATTTCAGAGACCGATACGATGTGAAGCTGGCTGGGGACTAGATGACTTCTCCGTAGAACTGCAAGTGATGTCTGAGAAATGAAGATCCAGGACTGGAGGGCAACCAGGCATCTCTGAGCAATATCAGTGTGGTGGCCAAGAGTTACAATTCCATCTCCTTGCTTAATAGACACCGTGGGATCAGCCAGCTTTGTTTTCTGTTGCCCCATCCTACCAGTTCTTCAAGATCACTGAGCCAGATTAGAGAGAGGATGCCTATAATACATATCACTGATTCCATCATGGGTCCATATCAAGCAGGTATTAGTAGGTCATGAGATGGAAGCAATATTGTTGATTCTTACTCTCTCAGGAGGGTTTTCTTATATCTGCATGATGTAAAAGGGTCGAGAGAGCAATATTCCTGTTACTTTTTGGTTTATATTCCCTGCCTTACTGGGCTGTCTCCATAGCTCCCCACCCCTGTTCCATCCTCTTCCCCATTCCCGTTTTGCCCCTCTCCATTTTCCTCTGAATATGGTCAGGAGACTCTCGCCCTTCTTCAATACAGCCAACCCCCATACTGCCTTCTTGCCCCCAACATCTGATTTATTCAATCAGAAAACTCCCTGTTGCCCTGCCCCTTCCCTTTTCTCACACTTAGTTTTGTGTGAGACTTACTGACCAGGAGATAATAATTATATCTGTGGCCCCATCAACACATTTGGAACAGAGGTGTCCATGGTAACAGTTGACTTCTTCGTCATTGTCCCAACTTGATCATGGGGAGCAAATTGATGTCTTTCTTGCGTCCAGATGTGCTGGTTTCTGGATGGATCACAATAATCCCTTCATGACCAAAACTGGAAAGAGAAAACAGACAGCTAAGTACTCACTGGATGTACCAGGGGTCTCTAGGAGAGATTATAAGATATCGCCCATCAGTTGGAGGGTTCCAATTTTGTAGACCATTAAAAACTCTTTGACATGAAAAAGTAATTTTTCACTACTCCAATTAGGGTCCTGATTACTGGTCAGAAGAATTCACTCACAGTGACAATTAAGCTAATCCCATCTAGGGTTTTACTCAACATTTTGATATTTAGACACTCCCAAAAGTGAATGAATTAGAAAAAAGATCTCATTCCAAAAGATAAAGTCACTGTGATCTAAAAGCAGTACTTAATCACAGCCTAACACCCTATAGTTGAAATCCATCGCCATAAAATGAAAAAAAAAAACCCAATAAATCAATGGAGCACATTCCAGTTTGGGGCTGGGGGTCTGAAGTGCGAAGTCATTATGTCAAGCTGCACAAGACAGTATTACAGCCATCTTTCCAGTTTAGAAGCCTCTCCAATCACCAAACCAGCACCCTTAGACTACTCTCCCAGCCTAGCAAAGACGGATTGCTTCTTAGTGGAAAGGGCATGTTCCTGGGAGACAGAAGACCTGCATTCTAATCCTGGCTCCACCACTAGTCTGTTCTGTGACCTTAGGCAATTCATAACTTAACTGTGTTTTGGTTTCCTCATCTTTAAAATGAGGATTCAATATCTGCTCTCCCTTCTACTTAGAATGTGAGTCCTATGTGGGGCAGGGACTGTGTCCCACCTGATTATCTTGCATCTACCCCAGCACTTAGTACAGTGTTTGTCTCATTTTAAGTGCTTAAAAAATACCACAATCCTATTCTTCAGGACCAGAGGGAACTGAACCGCAATCTTCAGCTTGAAATTTGGTTACAGGACATGTGCGCTTTATCAGTTTTCCTCTGATCAAACAGAAGTATACTTTGCCACCTTTCTTCTGATCAAATATTTCAGTTCTCTAAAGGGCAAATATTGATTTTAATGTCCTATCACCTATTGCTCAAAGCTTAAATTTGAAACATATAATGATTTTTTTGGCCTGAGGTTTCCATGCTATGTATAGTAATTTTCAGTACATGAAATCTGGCCAATAAGGCAAATAAGATGTTTTTCATATCTAATGAGTTTCTTATTTATTCCAGCTGCTGAAAACCACCCAGGAAAACAAACAGTTACCTGGAGCAATCAACATTAGTTTTGTGTGGCTTAACACAGAAAGGTCAACAGAAATTATAGCCTGTGCTAATTAACTGGAACACAGAATTAGAATCTGCAACTAGGAAAGGGAGAGAGAAAACAGTACGGTGAAAAACTTCAAAGCTGGAAAGCTAGGCGGGGTGTCTTAGGGATGCTAAATAGATGATAAGAATTATGTAACAATGCTAAATCTTGATAAACAAAACCTGTCATCCTGTGAAGCCCAAATTAGACCATTTGTTTGCTGAAAGAGGCAGTGTTTAAAGTGATTTCTCCTTCAATGATAAAATCATGAATAAACCTAATGAAAAATATAGTATTCGTGGGTGTAAAGAATACATTTGAACAAAACTCCATTTTCTTTTAAACACTAAACCATGTCCAGTCAAACATTCCTACATTTCAAATTCGGCATCTGTTGCCTGGATCTTTTGCCCCAAACCTGATCGGGACAGCTGAACAACAACAGCTAGAATTGGGATGGTGACAGCTGTTTTTTTCTCAAAGGTGATGGGATTTATCAAGTACTATCAATCAATCAATCATATTCATTGAGTGTATACTGTGTGCAGAGCACTATACTAAGTTCTTGGGAGAGAACAGTACTACAGAGTTGGTAGACACATTCCCTGCACATAGCAACTATGTGCCAAGTACTGAACTAAGTGCTGGGGTAGATAAAATGTTATAATAATAATAATAATAATAGCATTTGTTAAGTGCTTACTATGTGCACAGCACTGTTCTAAGCGCTGCATAGACTCAGTACCTGTCCCACACAGATCTCACAATCTACCTTATTCTCCTTTTACAGAAGAGGAAACAGACCCAGAAAGGTAAAGTGACTTGCCCACAGTCATGCAAGAGAAGCAGCATGGCCTAATAATAATAATAACGATAGCACTTATTAAGTGCTAACGATGTGCAAAGCACTGTTCTAAGCGCTGGGGATGTTACAAGGTGTTTAGGTTGTTCCACGGGGGACTCACAGTCTTAATCCCCATTTTACAGATGAGGTAATGGAGGCAGAGAAGTGAAGTGACTTGCCCAAAGTCATACAGCTGGAGAAGCAGCATGGCTCAGTGGAAGGAGCATGGGCTTTGGAGTCAGAGGTCATGGGTTCAAATCCCTGCTCCATCAATTCTCAGCTCTGTGACTTTGGGCAAGTCACTTAACTTCTCTGTGCCTCAGTTCCCTCACCTGTAAAATGGGGTTGAAGACTGTGAGCCCCAGGTGGGACAACCTGAGCATCTTGTACCCCCCCAGTGCGTAGAACAGTGCTTTGCACATAGTAAGCACTTAACAAATACCATCATCATCATCATCAATTGGCGGAGCTGGGATTTGAACCCATGACCTCTGACTCCAAAGCCCATGCTCTCTCCACTGAGCCACTCTGCTTCTCCAATGGAAAGAGCATGGGCCTGGGAATCAGAGGATCTGGGTTCTAATCCCAACTTCACTACTTACCTGCTGTGTGAATTTGGGCAAACCACTTAGCTTCTCTGTGCCTCCATTACTTAATCTGTAAAATGGGAATTAAGACTGTGAGCTCTACGTGGGACTATTGTCTAGGTCCAACGATTATTATGTGGGACTGGTATTATGTTTAAGCTGATTATCTTGTATCTACCCCAGCACTTGGTACAATGCCTGGCACATAATAAGTATTTAACAGACACTATTAAAAAAAGACAAAGCAGGTCAGTGACAGATCCAGAATTTGAACTCAGGTTTCCTATCTCCCAGACCTGGGTTCTTTCCATTTTGGCAATCTGCCTCCCTAGTACCTCTGATATTGTATTTCCTTTGGGAAAATAGAATAAGAGATTTTCAAAGGAAACAAGACCAAGTCTCTGGATTAGGCCTCTATAAGTAATGTCACTTCAATCAGACAATGCTTCCAACTCGGGGGAACAATGGCAAGAGTGAAGATTGTCCTGGAAATCACTTACCCTTAGAGATAATAATAATAATAATGGGATTTGTTAAGCGCTTACTATGTGCAAAGCACTTTTCTAAGCACTGGGGGGATACAAGGTGATCAGGTTGTCCCACGTGGGGCTCACAGTCTTAATCCCCATTTGACAGATGAGGTAACTGAGGCTCAGAGAAGTTAAGTGACTTGCCCAAGGTTACACAGCAGACATGTGGTGGAGCCGGGATTCGAACCCATGACCACTGACTCCAAAGCCCGTGCTCTTTCCACTGAGCCACGCTGCTTCTCTGAAAGCTCACTGTGTGCCCAGCATTTCATTCAATCGTACCAAGCACTTGGGAGAGTCCATTAGAACAATAAACAGGCACATTTCCTGGCCACAGCAAGCTTAAATACTAGGCAATCACACTGGGGCAGAGTTGGGAGGGGGCCATCCCTAATTCAGGAACTCTATCTAAAACAGCTGTAGACCCTTAAAATGTGTTTTAAAGCATCCAGAAATGGGCTGCCAGGAAGCAATAGAAGCCACAGCTGGAACTAAAGTCCAAATCCAGAGGGCATTAAGCCCTGATCTTCCATCTCCACTTTCAAATCCCTCCTTCGTCACCATGCCCTGTGATTTAAAGATTCACTTGATAGGATCATCTCGGTGGCCTCTGACCTGGAATAAGCCATTCTTTCATAAGGGAACAGAGCAACTGAGACACACCATTGGCCCAAAATTCCCCAGAGAGAAAATCTGCTTGATAAAATTAAATGGCTTGAAAATGTATTTAGTTTTAAAATGTCGCTGTGCTGTTTTCCCTTATTAATTGAGTGAGAATGTAAGAAACCCCCACACAACCATTCTATGCTATAATCTTGTATTCAAAAGTCCTGTTGAGATAGCAGCATGACCCATGAAACCACGGCTTCCCAATCACAAAAATTACTACCTGTTCATAATGATTATAATTTGTTATTGGTGTGCATTCCCAGGAGATAAATAAATTTACGCACATAGAGGAATTAATTCAAGAATAGGATGGAGTAGGTGTTCTGAGTGGCAGAACAGTGTTCCAGGAAATGAGATGTCTGATTAAGAATTTCTCCCAGAAGTTCTTTGCTCAGTCAAATCTGCATTCAGTCCCTCTTCCCTTTTCCCAGGAGCAGCCCAACTAGAGGCGGAGGGAACTCCTCCTATAAATTCCCATGATCCTTTTAGGAAAGCAAGTGTCTTGCCAATCTCACCCAAGCGCTTAGTACAGTGCTCTGCACACAGTAAGCGCTCAATAAATATGATTGATTGATTGATAGGCAGGGAAAGGAATTCTGCTGTCTGGGCACAGTGTCTTGGGGGCATTCTGGTGGACGATAACATCTCTTGTCTTAGGGGAAGCCCAATTAAGGCATCAGGCTTGCATTGTGTATTCATTCAATCATATTTACTGATGGCTTACTGTGTGCAGAGACACTGTACTAAGCGCTTGAGAGAGTAAAAATGGGTACTTCCTGTTCCCTTGTTCACAGGTTTCCACTTGGGTCCAAATTTCTTAAACTGAAAGTGAGTCTCTTTTCCTTGACTCTACATCAATCAATCAATCAATCATATTTATTGAGCGCTTACTGTGTGCAGAGCACTGTACTAGGCGCTTGGGAAGTACAAGTTGGCAACATAAATACATTTTCTAAAATGATCAGTGGCATGGTATATAAAGGGTTGTGGGTTCAGGGGAAAGAAGTCCAGGTAACGCTGCTAAACTAGTAGAGAGAGTGCCAGGCAGGCAATCTGTCAGAGAATCATCAATCATATTTATTGAGCGCTTACTGTGTGCAGAGCACTGTACTAAGTGCTTAGCACTGTACATGTGCCTGTTTATTGTTCTAATGGACTCCCCCTGTACATGTGCCTGTTTATTGTTCTAATGGACTCTCCCAAGTGGAGGAAATGAGGACTTAGTTGGGGAAAGCCTCCTGGAGGAGATATGCTTTTAATAAGATTTTGAAGGTGAGGAGAGTGATCCAGCTAACAGACCCACTGATAGAGTGGAGTTTCAACCAAAGACAGCGTAAATACCAGCCACAGAGTAGGGAAGAGTTCAAGGAGCCGAGCTCTGATTAAGGAACTCCAGGGTTCACTTCCTCCTTGAAGATGGGGATAACTAAAGTCCGAGAGCATCTCCTCGTGGCTTTATTGAAGTAGTATAACCTCACCTTGCTTATACATGAGAATTCCTCTTATTATTGTGTGACAGCTAGGGAATAAGACTGATTAGTTCATTTTAAAAATGTTAGCAGTGATAACTAAGTATTTGTGAAGATGTGTGAATTGACGGTTTATGCCTGAGGTTGCATTTCATGTTGTCTCACATGTTTCACTTCTTGGGGCTTTTAAGAAAGGGAGATGTGTTGGATCAATGTGCTGGATTCTTACAAACTGGATTTTGAAACTGAACTGGAACTGATGTGGTGAAAATATCATGGAAATCCATATGTAAGAGGATGTTGCACCTAAAGACAATTTCAACTCCCATCTCCTCCCCTTCCCTTTTGAGACCAATTTACATCTTGAGATGCTTCAAATGAGAAAAACCATTAGGTAGGTGTAAGGAAGTCTTGGCTCTTCCCACCCTTCTAGGAGTCTCAGGAGAAAGGCAGTCAGACAAATAGTCCCTTGGACACCAAAACTACCTACGAGTCCTGCTTTAGGAGAGATGGAACAGGACAGATGGAGCCACAGAAGTAATCCCTAGTGAATGTCAATCTGTTCCCAGTGAATTTCGTGTGTATTCATTTTTTATCTTCACTTCCTTAGTGAGACCCATGGAAAGAAAAAGAGATCAGTGTGACAGATGGTCTTCAAAGCCTAATTAAATATCCTGAATATGACAGATGAGTAATGCCTCCAACATTTAGATCAGAGAACCACCTTGGGGGTATACAGATTACTAGCTGGGGTGTGAGAAATAGCACCCGACAGTGCCACTAATCTTATCTCTTCTAGAAGGTAACCAGTCATTTATCCCTCCCAGTCTTATGCTCACTTCAAGAAATCAAAAAATGAAATTACTGGCATCTGTCCACTGAACCTGGATGCTGTACTTAATTTCCTGTCCTGAGAAGCCTTTTGCAGACACCTAGCTTCAGGAATCTTTGGTGCCGGGACTCTTTTGCCCAGGATTGGTTACTGAGAAACTTTTACTTAGGGATCTACTACCCAAGAATCCTTCATGCAGGGTTGCCTTGTCCTCTGGGCTTTTCCTAACATGATGTCAAGGCATTAGAGTGGTGAGCCAAGAACTCTTTTCCTTGGCTGAGTTCTAAAATGCTACTATGGTAAAACCACTAGCTGCCCAGGGTTATAGCAGCAACATGGGACCAGCTGAACAAACCAGGATCATCAGAAAATCAAAAACAAACTCCTTTGCCTATCTGCTCTGAAGTCCCAAGGTGAACCACTAACTTCTTGTTCAGCTATGGCTTACTGGAGAGTTCACTACAGGACCAAGGATAAATCAAGAAACCAAACAGAAGGAAACGACAGAATTATTCAGACAAGCAAGATGAAAATTCAATCAGTGGTCAAATATGCCTGAGACAGGCCTAGATTTGGACAGGATTATTTCAGGAGAAAAATCGGGTTTTGGCAGGATTCTGTAAGGAACAAACCTAATGTTTGGTATCAAGCTGTTAGCAGAAGACATAGGCAACCAATTAATGTGTTTATTGAACACCTACTGTGTGCAAAAAACGGTGATGTTATCTCCCATTATAAACAAAGGATGAGCCTTGGCCTAGCCATGAAGACTTTGGGTCAGAGAACCTGCATGAAGGAATAATTTATGGGGCTAGTGGTCTATATAGTACCAGTCATATTCCCATTGAAACAGAGGATGCAACAAACAATAGGTAAGCAGAGGTGCAGCACATTGCTAAGTGCACTGCAATAATGGTACTTATAAGCTCATAGTTCCTTTGACTGGCAGGCAGTTGCCAGGGTAGTCACCTCAGAAGCCACTGTGGCCTTTGCCAGCCTTGTTAGAGCCTGTCCACCACACTAGTCTTGGGTGCTTCTATGGTACTAGAAAGTACCAAAGAACTGCAAATGACTGTACTTAACACTTGGCAGAGTACAATAGAGGTAAAATGTAGTATACCTACCATTAAGGAGCTCCACATCTATCTTATCTGTGTCTAGGGCTAGGAGTTTGTTCAATAAATCATAAATGAATACTATTTATTGAGCATTTGCTCAGAGCCTTCTCCATGATCCTTAGATGGCCCATCCTCCCAATAGCCTGAAATGCCTCTTTCTTTCTTAGCCTCTAATGTCCTATCTGCTGAGGAGGATGGGATGCTCCAGACAGTCTCTGGACTGCTTTGGGGGAGGGTGGGGTTCATGATGTTTGATCGACTCCTTGGATTGAGGAAGATTAGGCAGAAGGGGAGGATGTAGTAGTTTTGCTGTACGAATGCATTTGCTGCAACTCATGCTTTTTCACCTAGTCCAAAGCAGCAGCATTTGAGTGAGAGCTATTTTCTTTAACGAAACACACTTCCTAAAGTACTTAATTGCCTCCTGGTGACTGCTTCAGAAACCAAACCTCTAAATACAGATCCTTAGAAGATGTGTGCGGGTGAATCCTCAGACAAGCAGCATGACATAGTGAATACAGCACAGGCCCGGGAGTCAGAAGGTCATGAGTTCTAATCCCAGCTCCGCCACTTGTCTGCTATGTGACCCTGGGCAAGTCATTTTGCTTTTCTGTGCCTCAGTTACCTCATCTGTAAAATGGGGATTGAGACTGTGTCCAACTGCATTTGCTTGCATCCACCCCAGCTCTTAGTACAGAACTTGGCACATAGTAAGTGCTTAACATATATCACAATTATTATTATTAGTGTGTGTGCGAACGTGTGTGTGTGTGTGTGTGTGTGTGTGTGTGTGTGTGTGTGTTTGTGAATCAGGTAGTTTCGAGGACAATCAGGAGCCACGGCCAATGATACAATTTCAAAGGGAAAAATCTGCTCTGTCAGAAACTCAACCAAATGGATTTCAGCATGGCTAATCCAAACCCTGCTAATCCAGTGATCACACTTGGGGAGTTTCCAGGACTCTACCAGTCTCAGCTATGGGAGGGAGAGCCAAGTGGAGGCATACCCATTCCATTTCCAGCTTGGGCAGTGGCCAGCGAGTGGAAAGCAATCTGCAACAAGTCAAAACTCACCTATGCTGGAAAGCCCCAGGATGGGAGAGAGACGAGGGTGGTGATTCAAGTTTACTGTGAGGAAGAAGGCAATAGTAAACCCCTTCCATATTTTTACAAAAAAAAATCTATGACTACAGTATCAGAATGATTGCAGCTGGAAAGCAGGGTGTTCTCGGGGAGATGTGTCCATGGAGTCACAATGGGTCAGAAATGACTTGACAGTATAAAACCAGACAATCCAAACCCCAGTTCCAAAGCCTCTTTTCCTCCCACTGAAAATGAGCCTGCAAATGTTTGCACCATCAAGAAGTGGATTCTGAATATTTTTCAAAATGCATACTGTGCTCTATGAAGACTCACCCACTATTCCACTGAAATATGTGAAGGTAGTTTGCAGGAAACTAAACTTCCTAGAGGATTTTGAGAAATGGTTTCAAGGGATCCCGCCTGGTGCTCTTCGGGGCATCCTGTTCAAATGTGGGTACTGGAAAATCACTGCTCCAAATGACTGTATATGGTATGCATGAAGAGGAAGAACAAGAAATCCCCTCACCATGTGGTGAGTTTGTTGTAGAGCCCAAGCTTTGATCTTTCCCAAAAGAAGGGTCTGGAAAATTACAACATCATTAACCAGCACTAGGTGTTAAATTTAAAAATACATTTTACATGAACAGTGGCTCACAGTTTCAAAACATAAAATCCCAAACTTCAGAATTTGCTCATTTAGAGGGGCATCATTTCATGTTCATGAGGAGAATACGTTTGACAAGGTCTTTCTAAGTTTGGGAAATTAATGAAATGCAACTGTACACTCTAATACCCTAAAGGGCCTGGTTAACGCCATAAAGCCACTGAATCGCAGGCTGCATGAAAACCATTTCACAAAATAAATGTGCTCATCTAACAAGATTAAGAGCTGAATTCTTCCCCTAGAGCATTCCACAGAACTGCCCAAGGAAAAGCTTATGGCTTTTCTGCCAACTTTATTCTTTTAGCTGTGTTTTATTTCTTGATAGAAAGATGGTTTGGGCGGCCACTGTGGGGACATTTTGAAATAATCTTTTTCATTCTCTCCAGCTCTCCTAAATGCAAGGGTTGAGATTTTTGTGAAATCCCAACTGAAGAAAACTCATGCTTTAGCACTTACTCAGCCAGAAACTGTACACATCTGCCCAGACACAAGGGGTTTATTCTGTACCCTGGCATGACAATCAATCAATCATTGTCAAGTTCAAACAAGCCTGAGTTGGCAGAAGAACTCAAATGTGATCAGTGAAAGTGAGTGCAAGTAACAAACTTCGAAAAACATTGTTGTTCAAAATATTAATTACAAATTAGAGAAGAGCCACTATGATATGACTTGTGAAATGATATAGAGCTTCCTGAAATGAATTATGACAGGCGGATCACAGACCTTAAAGCTTAGAAAGGAATTTGAGAGGTCATACAGTCCAGCCCACTGTTTCCATTCAGTACTGAATGAAAACTCAGAAAGGTCGCTATCAACCTTTTTCTTAATAATCTCTGATTAACATTAGTTGAAATGATTAACATTAAATTAAAATGATTCACATTGAAAGACCATTAACATTAATTAAAATGGCTAACATTAGTTGAACCCAATCTTTCTAATTGGAACAATACATTCACAAACCTTAGTTTCTATCCAGCTCCTGCCCTCCCCAAACCCCAAACTCCACAGAAATCAGTTAAGTGAAATTATAGTCTGCCTTTTTTGCCTGCTATGAAGTGCTGGTGATATGTGAAGAACGGGTAAGCAGCTAGTCTCAAGGTAGATAAACATAAGTGAAGCGTTCCTATAGAAAAACAAGATAGAACAGCAAATGTGTTTTTCTCTGGACTTCAAATAAGAAATAGAAATAAAAATAGTTGTGGTCTTTGTTAAGTTCTCACTATGTGCGGATCACTGTGTTAATCAGTGGGTAAAATCTTAGCAAGAGGGAGGACAGGTAGTGTTTGGCACAAAGTAAGCTGTTTACAAATACTATCATTATTATTGAATCCCCATTTTACAGGTGAGGACAGAGCCAGCACTTCATTGCAAACACTTTGGCCTTAAATTGATCTTTTTTTTTTTACAGTATTTGTTAAGCATATACTATGTACCAGGCACTCTACGGAGAGAAAAGATCACTGTGTTGGACACAGCCTCTGTCCCACATGGGGCTCACAGTCTTAATCCCTATTTTACAGATGAGGTAACCGAGGAAGAGAGAAGTTAAGTAACTTGCCCAAGGTCACACAAAAGAAAGACAAGTGTCAGAGCCTTCTGACTTCCATGCTGTTTCTCCTAAATTTTGCATTTAAAATGCTATACACATTTCCCAGTGTACTCCATCCCATTTCTCCTTCTTGTTTTGTAACCACTGCTCCAGTAGAAACAGGAATGGCAGGGAAGAGAGTGGAACTATAATTATTTATCTGTAATTTTTAAATTTATATTAATGTCCATCTGTTTACCCCTCTAGACTGTAAGCTCACTGTAGGCAGAGAATGTGTCTATTTTGTTGTACTCTCCTTAGTGCTCAGTACAGTGCTCTGTACACAGTAAACATTCAATAGATATGACTGAATGAATGCTGGCCGAATCAGTTCCTCCATGCTGATTCTTAGTCCCAAAATCATCATGACTGGATCAAGACCCGTCTGTTGTTTTCAAAAGGAAACTCCACCATCCACCCAGACGTAAGAGAGCCACTTCTTCCCCAAAGCTGGGGACAGATTTGGACTCTTTAATTTGATGTGATTGCTACTCAAGAGGGAGGTATCTGGCAGCAAGCAGTTAAAGAATAAGCTCTGACATTACACTAATTTTGGATAATTATTAGAGAAAAATGTGAAACTCGGGTGGTGTCAAGTGTGTTCCAATGGGCTCTTATTTGTCTTATTAGTTTCTCATCTCACATTTGGATTGATTTTATTATCCATTAGGAAGAGCCCTCAAAGACATAAGTGACGAGAGAACAGGTCAGAGTGGAAGTTAATTGAGACATAGGCTGTGTCTGCATGGAACAAGCACATTTTTAAATAGAATTTCTGAGGAGGAAAAATGATTTGTCCCCCCAGATATATGGAGGGCAAATCTAACATGAATGCCAACCTCTCATTAGTAGGGGCAGAACTGTGCAAATAGGATTTACCATCTTGGAGCCATGGCCTACTTTTCCATTCCTAAGGCGAGCCCAGGAATCCTGACCCCTCTATGTCCAACAAAAGGACAAACTGCAATTTATCCTTCTCATTTCCCACCGCACTGTAGCCCTGGGGGTCAGGTAACAAGCAGCAGTCCTCAAGCAACAAGTGTCCTTTGGGTAGCTAAGGGCAAATCAGGTGGCCTGTAAAAAGACAAACTCTTCTGGCAAAAACACCCTGTCTGGACAATTCAACCTATTCATCCTCAGTCTCAGTAGTGCTAAATTGCAATAATTTTTCAAGGATTGTTAGTGGGGGAAAGTTAGAGAGATTTTAGATGGTTCCCAAGAGGGTGAACATGAGTAGTAATAATTAAAATAGAAATAACTGAGCATCCATTTGAATCAGTGCGCTGCAGTAAGTGCTTGGGAAGGACAAAACAAGCACAGGACGTTGAGTGGCCTAATGGAAAGAGGACGGGCCTGAGAGTCAGGAGTCCTGGCCTTGTCACTAGCTTGCTGAATGACCTTGACAAGTCATTTCTCTGACCCTCAGTTCCCCCAGCATATGGGGTAGAGCCCCTTGGTGGGTAGGAACTCTGCTCAGTTTGATTAGAGAAGCAGCATGGCTCAGTGGAAAGAGTACGGGCTTGGGAGTCTGAGGTCATGGGTTCGAATCCTGACTCCACCACTTGTCTGCTGTGTGACTTTGGGCAAGTCACTTAATAAAAATAATGGCATTTATTAAGCACTTAATATGTGCAAAGCACTGTTCTAAGCGCCAGGGAGGTTACAAGGTGAACAGGTTGTCCCACAGGGGGCTCACAGTCTTAATTCCCATTTTACAGATGATATCCCCATTTTACTTAACTTCTCTGTGCCTCAGTTCCCTCATCTGGAAAATGGGATTAAGACTGTGAGCCCCATGTGGGACAACCTAATCACCTTGTATCCCCCCTCCAGCATTTAAAACAGTGCTTTGCACATAGTAAGTGCTTAACAAATACCATTATTATTATTATTATTATATTATATGTGCTGGAGTACTTAAGACAGTGTTTAATACATAGTCAATTCTCCATAAATACCATATTCCTTACCCAAAAGAACTTGCATATTCTAATGAGGGAACCAGACAAAAAGTCAGAAAAAACTTGCTTACCTATTCTACATAACAGTGTTTACATCTGTACTACACACACAAATACATATACTAAGTGGGCTTCTATATTCAAAGAAGTCACCACTGACAGAAATTTAACTATGAGTGTGTCACTGGAAGAATCACTGTGAGAACTACAGTATAAGGAAGTATTAAGTGCTAGAGATGGCTGAGAGGTTTCTATTTGTCTAGGAAGCTGGGAATTAATTGGAAAAGGCATCTTGGGGGAGGTTAGCTTTGAAAATGGGAGAGATCTGTGGTCTGACAGTTAGGGCATTGCTATCCCTGAAGTCAAAATGCAGTCAGTTCTACCATAACCTGATAATTATGTCCTTGAAGAATCTTATGTTTTGGGAAAATTCTGCTGTATTACACCTTGACCAACTAACTCCATGCTCAAGTATGCATCAATTTCCTCTGATACCAAATCTACTTGTGCTAACTAATGGCTAATGTTATATCAATCAGGACAGACATGCACTATGGGAATAATTTTCCCCAATTCTTCAAGAATGCTTTATCCAAAATATATAACGAACGCATGTGCCATTTTAACAGAATTGACTTAATGGCTACATAGACTACTGATCTGACCAAGAATGGCATTTATGTTCAAACTGAAAGACAAGTCTATATGTTTTGTAAGAAGTAAATTTGACTGATTTCATATTCTGAATTTCCTCAATGTATCTCACACTGATGAAAAGCAAGGAAAAGGAGTGAGTTGGAGTTATTAAATTTGCTCATATTCTGAATTCTTTTGTCCTTTGAAACTTGAAAATTTCTCAAAAACCTGTCAGACTCACCCAGATATTTAATTTCAGAGGAAACATATGATTCTGCCATTCCCCGCTTCAATTTAGGGATTCTTGATGTGATACTGGAGCAACTCGAGAAATAATAACTGGAAAGTTAATTTAGATTCTAACACGATGCTTTTGATAACTCTTTTATCTCAATGTGTGGAATTATTAGAAATGAGATTTTGACATGGTTTTAAACCATCTCCAGATTGGGAAAAGACTACTCAAAGAAGTTTCTGTCAGATTTTTCAATTATTAGCCTTTTGTTCCTGGATATCTGGGTTTCCTTTCAGATTATGGGTGAGCACTGTACAAAAATAAAACCGTAACCTTGCCTTTGGCTTCTTGCAGGGATTAATTTTAACAGTGTGTTTCCAAGTAATGATTTTTTTCCCTCCTGTTGAAAGACTAAAATGAGCAAAAGGTGAATGAGTCCTCTCTTGTTTTACAAGGTTTTGAGGGGAAATATCTGTGTGACTCACTGTTAAAGCCAATGAAGATAAAAGCAGCCCTGACAGTTTTTTCTAATGGTAATTGTTAATAATCACAATCATAATAATAATTTGGGTAATAACAATAATATTTAAGCACCTACTGTGTGCCAGGCACTGTACTAAGTGCTGAAGTAGATACAAGTTAATCATGTTAGACACAGCCCATGTCCCACATGGGGCTCACAGTACAAATCCCTGTTCTATAGATGAGGTAACTGAAGCACAGAGAAGTTAAGTGATTTGCACAAGGTCACACAGCTGACAAGTGGTGGGGCCAGGATTAGAACCCAGATTCTTCTGACTCTCAGGCCCAGGCTCTATCCACTAGGCCAAGCTATTTCATAATTGATAAGTAATTGTTTCCTCACTCAGAACTATTTTCAAACATCCTTTATCCCAAATTTTCACTCTGTAAAACATAAAATGAGGACACTTGGCAGGTGTCACTCTTTGCTATTCATTCATTCAATCGTATTTATTGAGCGCTTACTGTGTGCAGAGCACCGTACTAAGCACTTGGGAAGTATAAGTCGGCAACATATAGAGACGGTCCCTACCAAACAACGGGTTTATAGTCTAGAAGGGGGAGACAGACAACAAAACAAAACGTCCCCCTCTGAAGTTACTGGTTGAGGAAAAATAAAGTAGAAACAGAAATAGGGAAACAGCACTTGTTTTAAACTGAGGCTTAATGGATAAGGCCCCGGCCTCTGGACTCCCTCATTATGGACCTGGTGGACTTATTTTATACAATATAGGGTGGGCCCTGGGCTTGAGACTAGAGAGAATGTGACTAGGAAATTAAGTAATGACTCCTGCAAGGATAGATAGAGGTTGAGATGATTCAGCTTGGAGTACAGCTAGCCAAGCAATGACTTCATGGTGAACTTTATGCATTTGAAGGATCATTACACAGGAAGGTGATCAGTTGCTCTTCACTGAGGGCAGAACAAGAGAAAATGGATTTAAATTGCAGCCAAAGGATTTTGGTTCCAAGGAAGAAAGAAGAGGTTCAGCTAGAGGGTTCAAAACCTACCAGGAAGTAGTATTTCAGTTACTAAGACACTCAGGCTTGTTTGTAATGGAGGGGTGAGAGTGGCAGGAATGGGACAGATGCAGTAGCAGAGAGAGAAAGAAGCAGAGAGAGGAAGTAAGAGGCAGAAGAGAGGAAGCATATTGGATACCACCTCATAGCACAAGGTTGAGAATCCTGGAGGTAGACACCTATCTGTCCAGCTACAGGACTCACAGATATCGGACATAACAGGTGCCCGTGATGTCACAGGTGTTTTACAAGCACGCAGTGCAAAATAATGAAATGACAGAAAACATTTGGAGGATGTCCTCTGAACCCAAAACAAAACTCTGGGGAAACCCCTGCCCCCTTCCACTTATTATTATTATTCTTATGGTACTTGTTAAGGACTACGTGCCAAACACTGTTCTAAGTGCTGGGGTTGATACAAGTTAATCAGGTTGGACACAGTCCCTGTCCCACCAGGGGTTCACACTCTTAATCTCCATTTTACAGATGAAATAACTGAGGCCCGGAGAGGTAAGTGACTTGCCCAAAGTCACATAGCAGACATGTGGTGGAACAAGGATTAGAACCCAGGTCCTTCTGACTCCCAGGCCTGTGGTCCGCCCACTAAGCATGTCGCTTCGCCATTTCTCCATTCTTTGGGTCCCCTTCCCAGGAATATGAAAATGTGAGCATCACGTCTGAGCCACGGGAATTGTCCATCAATCAGTCAATTGCATTTATTGAGCACTTACTGTGGACAGAGCACTGCACTAAGGGCTCAGGAGAGTACAGTACAACACTAAACAGACATTCTCTGCCCACAACGAGCTCACAGTCTTAGCAGCAGGAACTGAGCCAGAGAGAGGCTGGATAATTAAAATAAAAATACTGGATCTAAATGCATGCAGTGCTGTACCTAAACTATTCAAGGGAAGGCTACCTGGAAACTGGACTCTCTGGTGTAAATCTGGATGAATGACTACTGTTTCCAGGATTTGTCATGCTCGATGGGGAGAAGGGCTGGGGAGGTGAGTCTTCTAAGGCCTTCAATAACCCTCAATAATCTACAGTCCTCTATCTCAGTTACAGAATTCATATTAATGGAGAGGAAGCCAAGCAAAGAAATTGGTCAACAAGGCAGGGTTGTCTTCACTAAGCTGCAGTACTGAATGCTCTTTGGAACAATGACTGCCCTTCTTGGCTGATTCCCCCTCACCTCCGATACCATTATTGAGCAATTGCTCATGGCTTGCCCACTTGCTTGTTGCACACAGTGCCGCAGCAGTAACATGAATGTCAAAGATGAGAAAGGGAGACAGACTTTGACCAACACCAGCCACTTATTCGCTCAAACTCTTCTCAGCAACATTACTTCTCCTTCATTGACTTCCAGATGCCCCATTGCCCCCCACTAATTATTTCCAGTCCTTTTACCCCCTTCTAGAATGCCAGTTCCTCCAGCTTCCCTCTGATGTCCTTGAAAACTATCACGTTGGCCAAATAGAAACCTTCAGGCACAAGCTCCTTTCCCCTTCATATCCCATCTCTCCCCATCGTTAAAGTCCTTTGGAAATAATCTCCCCCAGTAAGCCCTTCCCAATTAATTTCTGTCCTCCTCCAAAGTTATATCTCCAAGCCATCTCTTCAGCATTCCTATACCAACTACATACTTATCTATTCACAGCCTCCAGTTAAGCATTAATTCATGCACATATTCCTTTTGCCTTCTTCTTCCCATCTGTAATATATTTCAGTATCTTTATGGTGGAGTATATAGAGCACAGGCCCGGAAGTCAAAAGGTCATGGGTTCTAATCCCAGCTCTGCCACTTGACTGCTGTGTGACTCTGGGCAAGTTACTTCACTGGGCCTGTTACCTCATCTGCAAAATGGGGATTGAGACTGTGAGCCCCACTTGGGACAGGGACCATGTCCAACTTGATTTGCTTGTATCCACCCCAGCAGTTTGTACAGTGCCTGGAACATAGAAAATTCTTAATACCATCATTATTATTGTTGTCATCAGCGATTTCAAGGCAGAGATTACATATTCTAATTCCTGCACTGCCCAAGTGACTTGCCCAAACTCATTCAGCAGACAGGTGGCCAAACCAGGATTAGAATTTAGGTCCTTCTGACTTCAGGGCCCATGCTCTATCTACTAGGTCACAATTCATTCAATCACATTTATTAAGCGCTTACTGTGTGCAGAGCACTGTACTAAGTGCTTATGTGTCACATTGCCTTCCCTCCTTAATCTCTTACTTCTCCTTTCTCCTTTCTCTTCTCTCCTACTCTCCCCTTTTGTCCCTTCTCCTTTCCCCTCCCCTTCTTGCCCTCTTGTTTTTCCCATTCCTACTGCCAACAGCAGCTCTTGCCATGAAGCAGCCCTACCTATCTACTGTGTGACCCTGGGAAAGTCACTTCACCTCTCTGTGCCTCAGTTGCTTCATCCATGAAATGGGGATAAGTGTGTCCAACTCAGTTTGCTTGTAAACACCCCAGCGCTAAGTACAGTGCTTGGCATATAGTAAGCGCTTAACAAATACCATCATTATTATTCTCAATTCCTACACAGTAGGGAAATATGCTGGAAATCTATCTCTGGTGCAGGTTTATAATGGCAGAAATGTTCTGTGACACAATCCTCTCCTGCGGAAGAAAATGTACTCTCAGGGATACAATTTAATGCTTTGATAAAAAATACCATATAAATAGTAGATGAAAAAAGATCCTACAAAGAAAAGAAAAATGGAAGAAGTTGAATCGGTAGAAATATTCTATTGTATCTCTGGTAAAAAAGACAGCCTTGTCTCCTGGATTATTGTAATATATACCTGTAAATGGAGAGATTAGTCAGATAGACAGAGAAGCACGGTTTCAGGCACTTAATTGAATTCAAAAGATTTGCAACAACAAAAATCATTCCAACTGCTTTTGGGTTCTAGAAAGGTTTTTTTAAATATTTTAATCCAGCTACATGGTAAACCTTGGAAGTATGACTTCTCCATTTCCTTAGGGCATGCCTGAATAAACCATTCTCGGCCGTACCTACACCAATGCCAGTAGCCAACTCTGGGGCTAAAGGTTTTGAAGTGAGAAGCAGTGTGACCTAGTGGGAAACGTATGGCCTGGAAGTCAGAGTGCCTGAGTTCTAATCCCAGCTCTGCCAATTACTTCCTGAGTGATCTTGGGTAGGCCACTTAGCTCCTCTGTACCTCATTTTCCTCATCTGTAAAATGGGAATTTAATACTGTTCTCCCTCTTACTTAGATTGTGAACCCCTGTAAGACAAGGACTCTGTCCGAACTGATAAACCTACATCTAACCACATGCTTAGAACAGTGCTTGACACATTGTAAGTGGTTAACAAATACCATTAAAAAGTACCCTTCTTTTAATTATTAAATTAGAGTTAATTTCATATAATTGAAGGTGCATTGTCCATCCAAAATGAGCATCCCTCTAGTAGATTTTGCCAGTCACTTAAGCACTTATATTTCTGTTTCAATCAACTGTATTTATTGAGCATTGAGCACTGTACTAAGCACTTGTGAGAGTACAACGTAGCAGAGTCAGTTGACACATTTCCAGCCCACAGGGAGCTTACTTGCTTTGTTTTAAACTCCTGAGGTCAGATAGTGTATCTACTAATTCCTATACTCTCCCAAGTGCTTAATACAGTTCCCTACACAGAGTAAATGATCAATAAATACTGTTGATTGACTGGATCTGAGTACCCACAATAATAATGATGGCACTTATTCATTCATTCATTCATTCAATCGTATTTATTGAGCGCTTACTGCGTGCAGAGCACTGTACTAAGTGCTTGGGAAGTACAAGTCAGCAACAAATAGAGACGGTCCCTACCCAACAACGGGCTCAGAGTGTAGAAGTGGGAGACAGACAATAAGCGGTTACTATGTGCAGAGCACTGTTCTAAGCACTGGAGAGGTCACAAGGTGATCAGGTTGTCCCCCGGGGGGCTCACAGTCTTAACCCCCATTTTACAGATGAGGTAACTGAGGCACAGAGAAGTTAAGTGATTTGCTCAAAGTCACACAGCTGACAATTGGTGGATCAGGGATTTGAACCCATGACCTTTGACTCCACAGCCACAACGTTTATGTACATATCTTTACACCCTATCACTTCCTCCTACCTATAATTTATTTTAGGATTTATCTCCCCTGCTAGACTGTAAATTCCTCAAGGGCAGGAATTTTGTCTACTGGCCTAATATACCCTCTCAAGCACTTAGTGTAGTGCTCTGCACAAACTGGTTGATTAATTCAGAGTGCTGCTTTGCCATTATTGTTTGCTTATGTTTATCACTGTTTATAAAAGACTTGCTACTCTGTCATAGTCTACAGATTTAGGGCCATTTTCTTATTTTACTCCGCATCAGGATGGCCAGTTACCCTGCCTCTTGTGAATAGCAGCCATGTTGATGTATATACTGATGTCACATTATGCTGTGCACAAAAGGTAACTTAATTTTGTCTTATGTGTCATTTTTCCCAAGTATGCCCGACACCCCCAAGACCAGCTCTACTTAATAATAATAATTGTGGTATTTCTAAGGTGCTTATTATGTGCCAAGCTCTGTTCTAAGCATTGGGGTACTTAAGGGACAATCGGGTTGGACACAGTCCCTGTCTCATGTGAGGCTCAAAGTCTTAATCCCCATTTTACAGTTGAGAGAACTGAGGCACACAGAAGTGAAGTGACTTGTCCAAGGTCACACAGTAGACAAGAAGGAGAGACAGGATTAGAACCCATGTTCTCTGACTCCCAGGACCGGCTCTCTCCACTAGGCCACGCTGACCTACATGCTCCACAGCCTTTGTGTTCTCCTCCCAGATCCTCTGGAGCCGAGGCAGGGACTGAGGCAAAAAGAAGCTAGAATCTAAAAATAAACATTCTGGACATGAAGATGTTTGGTGGCATAGGCACGTTGGGACAGGGAGAAAATTGTTGCAACTTCAATCAATCAGTTGTATTTTTCGAGCACTTACTCTGTGCAGTACACTGTATTAAATACTTCGGAGAATATAGCAGAGTTGGTAGACATGTTCCCTGACCGCAAGAAGCTTACTTGTCTGCTGTGTGTACTTCTGTGTGATAGAAGTCATTTAACTTCTCTGTTACCTTATCTGTAAAATGGGAATTGAGGGTGTGAGCCCCATATGGGACATGGACTGTGTCCGACCTGATTAGCTTGTAACTATCCCAATGCTTAGTACAGTGCCTGGCATATAATAAGTGCTTAACTAATACCATAAAAAGACTGTGAGCCTTTTGTGGGACAGGAACTGTGTTCAACAAGATTATCTTATATCTACCCCAGTGCTTAGTATAGTACCTGTAAAAACTTCCCAAATGGCATAAGAAACCACCTGGGTAGTCCAGTATAAAACTGGACATTCTGTCACCCGAGTTCAGGCCGGGGCATAGAGCAAATTATAATAGGGTGATTAGCATGAAAATTGGTTAATGTCGTAAATCAGGGTCTATTACATCACTGGGCCAGAAGGCGCCTGACCATTTTTTATGGTTTTTGTTTAGTATTTACTATGTGCCTAACATTGCTCTAAGTGCCAGCACTTAGGTACAAGTTAATCAGTTCAGGGACAGTCCTTTTCCCACATTGAGCTCACAGTCTAAGTAGTAGGGAGTAGAAATTAATCTCCATTTTACCAATGAGGACACTGAGGCACAGAGTGACTTGCCCAAGTTCACACAGCAAGCAATTGGCAGAGCCGGATTTAAAACTCAGGTCCTCTGACTCCCATGCAGGTGCTCTCTCCACTCGACTTTGCTGCTCCTCTGACTTGAGCTTTGTCAGGGGGGCGGCCCCTCTGCCCAGGTACCATTCGACTGTAGCCCACTTTGCTCACTTTTAGGGGGATAGCCAGACCCCTTTTCCCTTCCTAGAGGAAGGAGTGAAGAGATTTTCTTTCCTTACTCAATTTGGCCATTTTCCACAACCTTTTGGGTGACTCTATTGGCTCCCCAAGTGAGAGGCAACTCTTTCACACACACACACACACACACACACACACACACACACACACACACACACACACGGCAGACAGAAAAATGTTCACTTACAGAACAATTCAGAATGAGACACAGAAAACGCATCCTTCTTATCCTGAGAGACACCCCCAAGGAAAATGATTCATAGATACAAGTTCACAGATACGCACTTATAGACAAAAATGGATATTCATTCCTGTGCCATCACAGATATTCAAGGGTAGGAAACAGAAGGAACTGCAGGAGTTGAGGAAGAACACTAGGGCAAAAAGAGGGAGAGGGGAAGGAAACCAGAAAAGGAGAGAGTGCGGTGTATTATTGTCTGCAGACCTTGGCTGAATTTGGGTTTATAGAAGTTGAGAGTTTTAAGCCAGAAGCCTAATATTCAGAGGTTCACTGGGGATAGAACAATGGTTTGCCATTTCCCACTTACTGCTTGTAAGCTGGAGTGGAGTGTGGAAAAAAAAGGCTTTCCACACTTTATACTCTGCCCCAAGATCAACAAAACTTTAATATAGCCTTGCCTGAAGTGCAAACATTCCTGTTACCTTTAAATCATAATATCATCCTACTGCAACAGTTTCAATTTAAGGCTTAGTTATCCAAGTCACATCAATTAAGAACCAATCCAATAAAACCTGGAAACCTTATAAGAAACCCCCTTTCTCCCTAGTTTACAGCAATTAAATCCTTGATAATAAATTGCTCATCCGACTGCAGGTGATGTTAGTGATTGCTACCATAGGCAGCAATCATCATGTGCAATTGGCAAAATTATAAGTCCCCTTCAGGCTGATTGGAAAGGATCAACAAGAACAAGAAAAGAAAGCGATTTTTCAAGATAACGCTTAATATTAGAATGTTGCAAATTGGAAATAACTGCCTTTTCTCTGAAAATCCCCTCTTAGCAACATGCAGCTGTTCAGAAGTTTTTCAGCGATCTTAGATTCTAAGGAGTTGTTCGAAGAAAGACGTTAAATGATCTAACTTAATGCTAATCTATCATGTCTTGCCTGTATTCAACATTGCCTCCAACTGAATGACAGCTTGAATACCGCTGTTCTTCATTGCAACATAGAGTGGATTTGGTCTGATGTAGGCAGTCCTCGACCACGACACCACTGGTTCCTGAACACTGGAACTTTAGTTGAAATGTTATAAGCTGGAATTAATTTTCTCATATAAACAATGGCATAAATGAGGGCTTGCTTCCTGAACTAGTTGGATGCTCTATTTTGACCCAAATTACCCTTGACTGTGCAGTCAGTCATCGTGGCCTAGTGGATAGAGCACTGGCCTGAGAGTCACATGGACCTGGATTCTAATCCTGACTCCACCACTTGCCTTCTATGTGACCTTGGGCAAATCACTCACCTTCTGTCTGACTCTGTCACCTCATCTGTAAACTAGGGAATAAGACTGTGAGCCCCATGTGGGATATGGACGGTGTACAGACTGATTATCTTGTACCTACCCAAGCACTTAGTACAGTGCTTGGCACTTAATAAATACCATAAAATGTATAGATAATAATAATAATAATGGTGGTATTTGTTAAGCACTTACTATGTGCGAAGCACTGTTCAAAGTGCTGTGGGATACAAGGTGAAGAGGTTGTCCCACGTGGGGCTCACAGTCCAGATGAGGTAACTGAGGCACAGAGAAGTTAAGTGGCTTGCCCAAGGTCACACAGCTGACAAGAGGTGGAGCCGGGATTCAAACCCATGACCTCCGACTCCCAAGCCCGGGATCTTTCCACTAAGTCACACTGCTTCTCATCAACCTATTTATAATGCGTCAGCAAGGTCCCAAGGTAAAGGAGCCCACTTTTACTTCACCAGAGATAGAACGGACATGCCATTTGAATCAATAATTCCTGTCTGGACCTCATCCCCTCTCTCTCTTTCTCACCCCCTCCCTAACACATGATGGCTCATTTCTCCTTCACGATGTTATTTTACATGGACTCTCTAGTCTATCAATGGCATTTATAGAGGGCTTACTATATGCAGAGCCATGGACTAAACAATCAGCACTGTAATTTCCCTCCAGGTTCCACATATTCCACCAACTGCTTGTGCTCAAAATTCCTCTTCCACACTTTGTCATACCGAATCCGCCCCTCAACAATGGCAAAATCGCCCAACCTGGCAATGCTACTTGTTCATGGTCAGTCTTGTCTTAGCCCTACCCCTGGGAAAGCTAAAGCCACTGGGACCAGCCAAGGCAGCAAGGAAGGACTAGAAGATGATCCCCACTAATCTCTGACAACACCACACCCTGGCCTGTCTCTCTCCCCTGAGTTAGAGGTGGTTCTAGTTCTGCGCAAACAGAAAGCCCAGGCAGGAAAAGTTTGGCACAGCCCCGTTCCAGTGGCTGTGGGGAACCCAGCACAGGCCTGGGAGTTGGAAAGTCATGGGTTCTAATCCCAGTCCCATCACTTGACTGCTGTGTGACCTTGGACAAATCACTTCACTTCTCTGGACCTCGGTTACCTTATCTGCAAAATGGGGATTGAGAGTGTGAGCTCCACTTGGGACAGGGACTGTGTCCAACCCGATTTTCTTGTATCCGCCTCAGTGCTTAGAGCCATGCCTGGCAGATAGTAAACGCTGAACAGATACCACAGTTATTATCATTATTATTATCGTTGTCCGATGGGTGGGACCACCAGGTAAGAACTGACTGCTGTGAAGTACATGTGGTAAGAAAATAATGATGGTGTGAGGTGGGAGTAGAGAGAAGGGACAATAGGGGGGCCCCCAGGATGGAGGGGATGCATTTGGAATCATGGGGAGGTGGACTCAAGGACCACTGGGAAATAATGAAACAATTTGGATGGAAGAGAGGGGAAATTGTTAAAAAGGGGCCTGGGGCTAGAGGAAGAGAGGCTGAGGGCAGAGAGAGAGCAGGGAGGTGGCTAGGAGAGAACAAAGAGGGGAAGGGGTTAGCCAGGCACAATAGAGTCACAGGAGAGGGTTGACCTGAACACCTTATCTTTTTTTTTTTTTAAAAAAAAGGTATTTGTTAAGCCCTATGTGCCAGGCACTGTATTATAAGCTGGGGTAGATACAAGTTAATCAGTTTGGACACAGGCCATGTCCCACAAGGTTCACAGTCTTAATCACCATTTTATAGATGAGTTAACTGAGGCACTGAGAAGTTAGGTGACTGGCCCAAGGTCACACAGCAGACTAGTGGTCGAGCTGGGATTAGAAATCAGATTCTCTGACTCTTAGGCCATGCTCTTTCCACTAAGTCTCACTGCTTATCTCATCTCCAATAAAGTACTATTATACTGTAGGTATTCAATGAAGATCGTGCCATAAGGGAATCCAGTGTTGTAAAGTGGAAACATGCGCTGTATAACTGAAACACGGTATAAATTAAGAAACATAAGTGAAGTTTACAAAGCGCTGTAAATTGAGGATTGCCTGTACCCAATTCTCTTCTGTGATTAGCCTAGGTTTACTCTTAAGCAACCAAAATGTTTGACTAGGACTAGATTTAAGTAGAATCGCCTAATCAGTCGAATCTCATCCCCACAAGGAAGGTAATGATGCAGCAGAGTTTTCAGACTGACTTGTTTGAAATGCCATATCTTCCCGCATAATTACCTTCCTGACATAATTGCCTCACCCCAACATTTGAGGAGGAAATAAGAGATTATTTTTTGCACCATATAATTTTAAGCAGTGATAGACAAGTGCTGGAGGGAGGAGGAGAAGGCTGAGAACATCACAACACAGCAGCTGGGTGGAAGTTCATTAATTCAGTGAATGTCTATTGTAGTCCTAGAGGTCCATATACTTGTCAATGCCACCTTGACTCCTGTACCAGCCTCCTCACTTACCTCCCTGCCTCTAGTCTCTCCCCACTCCAGTCCATACTTCACTCTGCTGCCTGGGCCATTCTAAAAAAAAAAATAGCTCTGTCCACATCTTCCCCACTCCTCAAAACCCTCCAATGGTTGTCCATCCACTCCCACATCAGAGATTCATTGCCACTGGCTTTAAGGCACTCAATTAGTTCCCCCCCTCCAACTTTGTCTTGCTGATTTCCTACTCCAATCCAACCCACACACTCCACTCCTCTAATTAATAATAATAATGTCAGCATTTATTAAGCACTATGTGCCAAGCACTGTTCTAAGCGCTGGGGGAGGTACAAGGTAATCAAGGTTGTCCCACGTGGAGCTCACAGTCTTAATCCTCAGTTTACAAATGAGGGAACTGAGGTACAGAGAAGTTAAATGACTTGCCCAAACACACAGCTGACAAGTGACGGAGCCAGGATTAGAACCTATGACCTCTGACTCCCAAGCCTGTGCTCTTTCCACTGAGCCACACTGCTTCTCTAATTCCAACCTATTCTTTATAGCACAAACTTGTCTAATTTATCACCAATCCCTTGCCCCTCTGGCCTGAAACTCCCTCCCCCTTCATGTCCCACACACCACCATTCTCCTCATCTTCAAAGCCCTACCAAAATCATATCTCCTTCAAAAAAACTTCCCTGACCAACTTCTCATTTCCCCACCTAATTAGCCCTCCCTCCCATGCCAGCTAGGCACTTGAGTCTGTACCCCTTAAGCACTGTGATACTCACCACACTCACTCATTCCCCACACTAACAACCCTCATGTGTATATTCTTCTACTCTTGTTGCTTTCCCTCCCTGTTCATCTCCCAAACTAGACTGTGAGCTCTGTAAGGTCAGGGATCATGTCTACAAACTCTATTGTATTCTATTCTCCCAAGTGCTTCATACAGTGCTCTGCAGAGAGTAAATGTCCAATAAATACTATTCATTGATTGTCATACATAGTACATGGGAGAGTGCAACAGAAATGAGACACAGTCTCAAAAGCCTTCTTACCTTCCTATTCCTTATCTTCTTTCTCACTCCTCTTTGTTTCCTTTTTTTCTCATCCCCTTATTGCTAAAATAAATTTTTATATGACCCAGATAACTGCCCCACCCCAGTTTTAATATTGCAAAAGTTTTGCCGAAATGTGAAGCAATTATACTAATAAATATGAGTTTAACTAGCAAATCGTATTAACAACCCTTTGAGAGATATGGCAAAGGTGCTTCGTTTGAAAAACAACCTCAAAGCCACAATCTGCCATATTAAGCCATCATCCCCTACCTACTGGTATCCCACCTACTGCACTGAATCCTGGTCCGTTTATCCAAGCTAATAGTTCTCAGAAGTGGGATAAAGGGACTAGCTGTGCCCATTGTTGCTGTGCATGAGTGCAGTTCAAACAATCCTTGATGGCTTACAAAAGAGACTATTGTGCATTGCACCTCCTTTTGTTGTTCTCTCAAAGCCAGATCTCTTACAGAATGGATGCATTTTCCTTGACTTTGAGGTTAAGGAAAGCAGATATCCTCTCCACCTCTAGGTTGTGGCATATTTCCCTTGAAAACTTTTGATTAGCCCCATCGGGCATGGTTAGTTTGAATAGGTTCTTGAATCATTCACTGCACCTCGAGATGAACTCTCACTTCTCAGGTTTCTGAACCAAATCAGCATTTCTTTATTATGTTCTTCTTTTGTTGTAATTTCCTGGGAGTGGGGAGCAAGCAGTACTCACATCAGACGATTCAAAAAAGAGACTTTGGGGATGTCTATAGCACACAGCTGTCTAGACTATAAAGATGCCCAGTGTCACAAGATGTATTCAGTCATAGGTTACTTGGGAATAGAGCTGAGACATACCTGTGCAGTAAGAAAGCTAGTGTTTTTAGTTATTTATATCCTACAAAAGAGTAAACACAGTCAACCCCCCAACAAAATGAACCACTATGACTGAGAGGAAACTGATGCCAGAGGAGTGTTTTCCAGTCTCTAATTCTCAGGCATAATAATGATAATTATAGTAGTAACAATAATAATAATAATGGTATTTGTTAAGCACTTATGATGCACTAGGCATTACTAAGCACTGGGGTAGATACAAGATTATCGGGTCCCACATGAAGCTCACAGTCAGAGGGAGAACAGGTATTGAATCCCTATTTGACAGATGAGGGAAGTGAGACACAGAGAAGTTAAGCAACTTACCCAAGGTCAAATAGCAGGTGAGTGCTGGAGCCAGGATTAGACCCCTGGCCCACATCCTCCCCTTGGCCTGGAACGCCCTCCCTCTGCACATCCGCCAAGCTAGTTCTCTTCCTCCCTTCAAAGCCCTACTGAGACCTCACCTCCTCCAGGAGGCCTTCCCAGACTGCCCCCTCCTTCCTCTCCCCCACCTCCCCATCCTCCCCACCTTACCTCCTTCCCCTCCCCACAGCACCTGTATATATGTTTGTACAGATTTATTACTCTATTTATTTTACTTGTACATATTTACTATTCTATTTATTTTATTTTGTTAATATGTTTTGTTTTGTTGTCTGTCTCCCCCTTCTAGACTGTGAGCCCGCTGTTGGGTAGGGACCGTCTCTATATGTTGCCAACTTGTACTTCCCAAGTGCTTACTACAGTGCTCTGCACGTAGTAAGCGCTCAATAAATATGATTGAATGAATGAATTAATTAATTAGAAGCCAAGTCCTCTGATTCCCTGGCCCATGCTCTTTCCACTAAGCCACTGTGCTTCCCTCTGTCATCGTTCAGCCTTTGTGATTATTTTCTCCATGCTGAGAGTCTTGGTGGTAATGATGATTTCCATAATCTTGTCACGTTAATTGCTGCTGTCACTGAACGTATTGAAATGAATTTTGCCTTCTTTTTGTTTCTGCTCAGCGTCCCTAATGTGAATAATATGATTATTTTTGGCTCAGGTTTGAATGGTAGTCCCAGTCATTTGATGAGCATTCCTTCCTGTCCGGCCATGGCACCTACAGTGACATGCCAAAGAAATAGATGAAATCAGTTACGGAAACTTAGGTATGTGTTAGTTTCAGTATGCACTAAACTTTAATTTTACAAATATCCAATTTTATAAATATACTTGCTGAATGCACCTGATGAAAGTGGCTACTCAAGGAAAGAATGTGGAGGGGGTAGAGACAATGCTATTTCTACATGGGACAGCCAAAAGCCACCAATTACAGAATCAGTTAGACAACACAAAATTCATCCATATTTTTCCGCCAGCGATCCTTTGCCCATGTCCTTCCTCTGGGCTGGAACTCACTCCTCCATCATAACAGATCACTTCTCTTTCCACTTTCAAAGCCTAAAATTCACACCTCCTCCAAGAGACCTTCTCTAACTAAGCCCTAATTTCCCCTACCCACCCTCTCTTCTTCATGCCTACACACTTGGATCTATGCCACTGAAACACTTGATATTCACCCCAACTCCAGCCCCACAGCACCTATGTATGTATACCTTATACTCTCCCAATCCCCTTTCAGCAATTTATTTTAATGCCTGTCTCTCCCCTTCTAGACTGAGAGCTGCTCGTGGGCAGGGAATAAATCTACTAATTCTACTGTATTGTTCTCTCTCAAACATCTAGTATGATGCTTAGCACAGTAAATACTTGTTTAATGCTTATTATGTGCCAGGCACTTTCCTAAGTGCCAGAGTAGATACAAGCTAATCAGTCTGAACACAGTCTCTCTCCCACATGGGGCTCGCAGTCTTAATCCCCATTTTACAGTTGTGGTAACTGAGGTCCAGAGAAGTGAAGTGACTTGCCCAAGGTCACAGAGCAGACAAGTGGCAGGGCTGGGATTAGAACCCAGGTCCTTCTGAATCCCAGGTCTGTGCTCTATACACTAGGCCATGCTGTTTCTCAGCTTCTCACAGTGGTTAGCAAAACACCACTTAATCCCGCAAGCCACCCAAGCAGCCGGAGAACATGTGGAGAGCTGAACAAAGGCAACACCAGATCTACATGGTGCAAATAGCAAATTTTGTGTATCTAATTCAATGTTCACCTTGCCAGTGCAAGAAGTGAGGGTAGAAATTAATCGACAGCCTATGCAATCTTCTCCTCAGGAGGGAAAGATTACAGGACCGTTCCCTGTTAGGATATTGCTGCATGAACGGCCCTGCTCATACAAAGTTTAATGCCACCTGAGTTCTGCTCCTCCTGTCCATGGCTAGCACAAACTGATGAGATGGAAGTTAGTTGATCAATTTAGGCCTTGGCTCTCCAAGTTTCAGGGGAAGAAAGGGAACAGCACAAAACAAATGGCTACAGAATGATTTAAAAAAAAAATCATTCCCCTACTGCTAGCTGGCCAACCTTTGTAAGAGAAATGGCAGTGGTGAGTGGTGTAAACCATTGTTTCATGATGTCTTAGTGACTACAGCCTTTATTTCAAGCTTAACACAAGGACTACGAAAGCCATTCAAGGAAAGCGACATAGCCTAGGAGTTAGATCAAGGGCCTTGGGAGTCTGAAGGACATGGGTTCTATCCCAGTCCCACCACTTGTGTGCTGTGCGATCTTGGGCAAATCACTTCACTTCTCTGGGCCTCAGTTATCTCATCTATACAATGGGGATGAAGACTCTGAGCCCCATGTAGGACGTGGACTGTGTCCAACCTGATTAGTTTGTATCTACTCCAGTGCTTAGTATAGTACTTAGCACAGAGCGGGTGCTTAACAAATACCATTAAAAAAAAGGGAGAGAGTCCTTGGGAGAATCAAGTCTCTGCAATGGCAAGAATGGGAGAGAAAATCATTGGAGCTGGCTGATCACAGAACAATTTCAGCCTGGATTGGATAAATGATTTATTTGTGATCTGGTTCTGCTGAATACAAAATGTCACTTGGAAAAGACATGTAACCCCCCCATGACAAACTGGACTGTCAGTCAGTCAATCACATTTTCTGAGAGCTTACTGTGTGCAGAGTACTGTACTAAGTGCTTGGAAGAGTACAGTACAATCCCTTCCCTACAGTAATTAAATCCTGTTCATGAAAGCTTTCAACACCCTCTCCTTTAGTGCTGACCCTTTGACCAGGGATTAAGGGCTAATGACAAATCCCAGCTCTGCCACTTGTCAGCTGTGTGACTTCGGGCAAGTCACTTAACTTCTCTGTGCCTCAGTTACCTCATCTGTAAAATGGGGATTAAGATTGTGAGCCCCACATGGGACAACCTGATCACCTTGTATCCTCCCCAGCGCTTAGAACAGTGCTTTGCACATAGTAAGTGCTTAACAAATACCAAAATTATTATTATTATTATTATTAATCCATTCCAGAATCCAGGATGGGCATCACTGAGGTTGGGAATATCCACATCATTTAATGACCAATGTTCACATAGACTGTGAACCCCATGTGGGACAGGGACTGTGTCCAATCTGATCACCTTGTATCTACCCCATTAGTACAGTGTTTAGTACAGTGCGTGGCACATAGTAAGTGCTTAATAAATACCACTATCATCAACAGTACTCTGGTCTGATGACTAAGTCCCTTCCTGTGAAATCTGCAAAGTGCAAAACCCTTGGCTAAGCAATGGAGGTAGATACATTCCCATCAGATCCTACCTAGTCCCTATCACGTAGGGCTCAGAATCTGTGGGGAAGGGAGGCGGCCATTTAATCCCCATTTTACAAATGAGGAAACTGGGGCACACAGCATGACTACCATTCCTGTGTGCTCTTTTCATAAGGCCACCCTGCTTCTGGACTACCCCCCAACATTCTGCCTGAGGCCAACCACTTTGCTGGTACAGTACATAAGGTAAAATGAAGGAGAAAAAAGAAATTCAGAAAGACACGAATGTAGACAGACCATGACAATCCAGTACGGCCCCTTAAACTTAATGAATTAAGACTAGACTTGTGGAGAAAAGTTTATCTTCAAAAGTGACAAACCCAAAAACAAACTAGAAAGGCAAAGCATGAAAAGACTCTGAAAATGAAAATGACATGCAATCCTTCTCATATTTGTCATGCACCAGAAAGAGCCATCTGGATGACCTGCGACTTACCAAACCCCACATTCAGCACTGGCTTCTTTTCACACTGAACCTTAGGAAACTTTAATGCTGGTATTTTTGAAGATATCCGCCTAGGACACGTGGGTTCACCAAACTCAACTGGCTCACCCTGACTAATTAATAGAGACCATTGCTAGAAGGAGGATGATTTGCTTTCAACTTGAAAGGGTTCTATTTACTACTTCTGGGAACTACAAAGGATCCCCACAGCTCCAAATGACTATTTAGGCATGCTTTACATCCTTACAGCAGCAGCAGCAGTAGCACACCAACTGACTTGAAATGGAAAGCCTGACATTCATTTTATTTCTCATCCTCAAGAAGTAGGACCCCAGAGCCAAAGCCATTAGGCAGTAGATGAAGCCAATGGAAACAGATAGGTTCAAACCAAATACGATTAGACAAGAGCAGTCCTGGAGATTATGAGTCAGCATCTTGACCTGTAATTTATTTATATTAATGTCTGTCTCTACCTCTAGACTGTAAGATCGTTGTAGGCAGGGATTGTGTCTACCTAGTATTATATTGTACTCTCCCAAGTGCTTAGTACAGTGCTCTTAGCACAGTAGGTGCTCAATAAATATGACTGACTGACTGATGACCTCCATGCTCTGACAGGAGTTCCCAGATCAACTATCACAGTGCTCCCTCCATGATCAATAGGAGCAGTAGGAAGAGTGGAATGCTGAAATTCCAATCGCCTCATCTGGTTGATGTTTGCTCGAAGAGGTTACCCACAAGGTTGATGGCTGCTACGCGTGTGACAGAAGTTGTGTGGGTCTCGATAAACCTCTCATTAAGTGGCACAACACGCTGTTTTTGCTTCCGCTAAAAATTACAGGGATCTCTGCAAGGGGACGGCGTGATGGGAAGAGAAAACTGAAAACATAGCATTTGCGATGGAGGGCTTTACAATTGGGCTTCAGGAGATGTCAGGGATTAAATGGCTTGTTGTAGAAAAATACATTTTTGGGTTCTGGTTCCTTTTGTCTCTGAGGTCCAGGAGATCTGTCAGCATCCAGGATGTTGCCAAGGCACTCCAAGGGGCGAGGAGCATTTGCTAGGGTGAGACATGGGGCAGACCCATTCTTGACACTTATATAATGAGTCACGCCAGGAGCAGCCACTGACTGCCATTAAGAAAGTAACCCATTCTGGACCACTTCTCCAAGACTTTCTTCAAACCTCTCTTTGAATCTGCTGGGGGGTTTTTTGGTGCGCAGAATTTCCTCTGTTGCCAGATTCCCAATTCTTGCTCCACTGAGAGTGTCTTTTTAAGCCATGAATTTGATGATGTACCTTATCTCTCCAAAATTCAAAGGTCCCATCAAGACTTCAAACAGAAAATACTCCCTTTTACCAATATAAATCATCATAACCGTCAACGGCATTTACTAAACAACTATTTTGTGCAATGGACTAGATGAGATGCTGAGTGGAATTACAAGTGAAGCACAACATCCTCATTGAGTAATGGTTACTGAAGTGAGCGAACCAACTTGCTCATCCTCTAGACATTTGCATTCAAAAACACCTGGAAATCGCGCTGGGGAAATCACTAATACTGAAAGAAAAGGGAGGAGTAGGCTGATAATTTTTGTTTACTCTGCCTATTTGGAGCTAATTGATATACTAGTTACTCCTAAGACTCTAGCACACTCATCCCCTTGCACCTGCGAACATTCTGCAGGCTGTCACAGCAGAAATATCAGAGTGGTTTTACAGATGGTTAGAATGGAGAATCCTTTTGCAACACTTGACCCAGCTCCCATTAAAATCGCTTCTCCCTTATTTACAAAGATACATTCTGCAGTGGAGGGCTCTCATCAACTAAAGTCTGGTGTGGCTTACATCTTTTGGATGTTTTGAAGTCACTGCTCAGATCAATCCCCATCCACTGCACCTTAGTGAAGGTTTTGTTTAGGAGGGACAATAATGGTCTTTTGTCTTTAATACAGACTCTTCCTACTCCAGCCATGGTAGCTGCCTGTAGAACAATAGCCCCTGAGAGGTTAGCCGCTGCCAAAAAAAAAGGACCATAAGATCACAAAGCCTTGGATCCATGACAAACAGTGCAAACTATACACTGAAGATTTTTTTTAAATTTTTCCCAATGTTTTGTATTGTTTTTTTCTGGGTTTGAGAGAGAAACCCAAATGCACAAATATCTTCTATGGATTTAGTTGTTATAGCCCTTGTTTATCCTTGCTTATTCACTTGGGGGCAACTGGTCTACACGGCCCAAGGGAAGTGAATTTCTGAGCAATTTTCAGGATAATTTTCTCCATGTAGGCAGACTGACTGGAGCACTCCGGCCAAAAAATCCACTTTGGGTCTTCATTTATAATAATTATGGTATTTGTTAAGCACTTATGATGTGTCAAGTACTGTTCTAAGTGCTGGGGTAGATACAAGGTAATCAGGTTGTTCCACGTGGGGTTCACAGTCTTAATCCCCATTTTACAGATGATGCAACTGAGGCACAGAGAAATTAAGTGGCTTGCCCATAGTCACACAGCTGACAAGTGGCGGAGCTGGGATTAGAATCCACACTCTCTGACTCTCAAGCCCGTGCTCTGTCCACTAAGCCATGCTACATTTTAGCTAATTATATGGAGCAAACCAAGTGGATAATTGTTTATTCCCCGATTTCCCTTAGGCAGCAAAGACAAAATATTGTGGCAGGTGGAAAATACAAACCTCTGAATGAAACAGGACATGTCCTTTACTTAAAGCTCTCCTGAAATCCCCCTTCCTCCAACATACCTTAATTTCCAGCATCCCGAGACATCTAATCCATCAACCACCTCTAGCACTTACTTACCTTACTTATATTTGCATACCTATTCATATTCATCCTCTGCACTTATGTTTATGTTAATTATATTGTACATTCAATTCTTCATCTTAATTTATCTGTAAATACTTTTATTCCTGTCTCCCCAGGCGGAGTGTAAGCTCCTTGTGGGCAAGTACTGGGTTGTTTGCTTGTTTTGTTTTTCAGTCCTCTAGATTGTAAGCTTGCAGGAAACATGCCTTGGCTTGTTCTATGCCACCAGGTCATCTCTGACCCAAAGTGACGCCATGGACACATCTCCCCCAGAACACCCCACCTCCATCTGCAATCGTTCTGGTAGTGGATCCATAGAGTTTTCTTGGTTAAAATATGGAAGTGTTTTACCATTGTCTTCTTCCATGCCGTTAAATTGAATCTCCACCCTCGACTTTCTCCCATGCTGCTGCTGCCCAGCACAGATGAGTTTTCACTTGTAGCAGATTGCCCTCCATCCACTAGCCACTGACCAAGCTAGGAATGGAATGGGTATGCTTTTGCTTGACTCTCCCACCCGTAGTCGAGACTGGTAGGGCTCTGGAAACTCTCCAGGTGTGACTCTGAGAGGGGAGGGAACGTGTCTATCAATTCTGATATACTGTACTTTCCGAAGCAAAGAAAGTGCTCTGCACACAGAAAGTGCTCTGCACACAGAAAGTGATCAGTAAATACGATTGACTGATCGAATTCCTTCATTCATTCAATCATATTTATTGAGCGCTTACTGTGTGCAGAGCACTGTACTAAGTGCTTGGGAAGTACAAGTCAGAAACATAGACACAGTCCCTACCCAACAATGGACTCACAGTCTAGAAGGGGGACACAGACAGCAAAACATGTAGACAGGTGTCAAAACTGTCAGAATAAATAGAATTATAGTGATATGCACATCATTAACAAAATAGAGTAGTAAATATGTACAAGTAAAATGAATAGAGTAATAAATCTGAACAAATATATACAAGTGCTGTGGGGAGGGGAAAGGGGTAGGGTGGGAGGGAAGGGGAGGAGGAGAGGAAAAGGTGGGCTAAGTCTGGGAAGGCCTCCTGGAGGAGGTGAGCTCTCAGTAGGGCTTTGAAGGGAGGAAGAGAGCTAGTTTGGCGGATGTGTGGAGGGAGGGCATTCCAGGCCAGGGGAAGGACGTGGGCCGGGGGTCGACGGCGGGGCAGGCGAGAACGAGGCACAGTGAGGAGGTTAGCGGCAGAGGAGTGGAGGATGTGGGATGGGCTGGAGAAAGAGAGAAGGGAGGTGAGGTAGGAGGGGGCGAGGTGATGGACAGCCTTGAAGCCGAGAGTGAGGAGTTTTTGCTTGATGTGTAGGTTGACAGGCAACCACTGGAGATTTTTGAGGAGGGGAGTGGCATGCCCAGAGCGTTTCTGTACAAAGATAATTTGGGCAGCAAAGTGGAGTACAGACTGAAGCAGGGAGTGACAGGAGGATGGGAGCACTCGGTACAGACTACTGCATCAAGTGGGCACTCAATAAATACAACCAGTACTCCTCTTTCTGATTAATCCCCATTCATCCTTCCCCAGAACTAATTGCAGAGAGAGGTTCATGCAAGCATTTATTCATTCAGTCATTCAATCATATTTATTGAGCACTTACTGTGTGCAGAGCACTGTACTAAGCACTTGGGAAGCACGAGTTTATTGCTCCATAAACATTGTCTGATGGTGATGGTTATAGTGTTGGGAGTTATACCCAACTTCTTTTAGCATCATTTAGAGAGCAGTTAGCTCAGCTATGAAAAAAATGAGAAGCTTCCACTCTAAAAAATGAATAATAAACCTTTCATTTTAATGAATAACAAGAATCAAGGAATTATTTCTCCCATATAGAGTATCATCTCCTCATCAACATGCCAGGATGCTGCAAGTCTAAGGGAAGCTGCATCTTCATCAAACAATTTCCCAGAAACTCCCACTGGGCTTCTCAGTTTTGGTTTCTTAAATTGCCCATTTCTGAATTTAGGTTCAAGTGGAAAATGGATTTGTTTTTAAGGTCACTGAGAGATTTCTGAACAGCCTGATTAACCTTAACTAGTCAGCTTTTTGTCTCTGCCCGAAAAGTCTCTCACCTGAAGTGTATGTTCAAAAACATTTGTACATCAACGCAGGACTCCTTGCTCTCAAAAACGTCTGGGCTATAGTTAAGTAAGACTTTAAGGATTTACTGCCTTACCTAGCCAGGAGAGCTTGTGTTTCGTTGTCATAGCAATGCATCATGCTCCAGTGATTCGAACTGCCCATTAGATTGAATTGTAGACTTTATCAATTCTGTTTGCATTTGTGTGGTGAGGGGGCAGGACTGGGAAGACAGAAAACGTGGCTACCAAATCTGTTATATTGTACTCATGTACTTAGTACAGCGCTCTGCAATTAGTAAGTGCTTAATAAATTCCGCAATTATTATTATTATCAATGGCACTTATTGAGCCCTTACTCTGTGCCAGGCACTGTTCTAAACAGTGGGGTGGATACAACCAAATCAGGTTGGACACAGTTCTTGTCCCTCATGGAGCTCACAATCCCCATTTTACAGATGAGGTAACCGAAGCACAAAGAAGTGAAGTGACTTGCCCAAGGTCACACGGCAGGCACATGGCAGAGCCGGGATTAGAATGCAGATTTTTCTGACTCCCAGGCTCTATCCACAAGACCAAACTGCTTCCCTTGATTGATCAAAGAAAGGTAGAGTTGGACATCTAAAGAGCCACTCAGATTTCCTGTCAGTCAAGCGCTGTCTGAACACATCAGCTATTCAGAGGAAAAAGATGTTCTGGACATTTGACCCTGCAGAGAAAAGGAATGAATGGACTGTTGTTGATTAAGATATATGTTCTGGAACTTGATTTTTTTAATCACAAGAGTCAACCTAGGTTGGATTTCTCCTTTGTAAGATGCATAAGCTTTTCTTGTTTTTCTACATTTTGGGAAGGCTATATTTCTTTTATAAACAAAAGCAGAAAACCTGAATGGGTGTAAATGAAAGCCCAGGGCCTCTGCTGAAATCCTGTTAGCTGTTATTCATAAATAAATGGATCAACGCTTTAGAGTAATCATCATTATTTGACACAAGCAAGAAGCCTTCCTTTGGATTAGGGGGAAACATTTAAAATTATATTCCTTTCATGATGATCTTCTGTATGGGATAAGATTAAAGATATGCGGTGTGTTGTAATCAGGTAAAACAAAGGAACTCTTCTCTGAAATGCACTTCAAAGGCTTTGGTAGAAAACTATGAACATTTTCCCTTCCTATGACCTATTTTGGTGCTTTTTGCAATTAGCAGGAATTCATATATCCTCCACCAGAGCAAAATTTCATCTGCTGCCTCTAGGTGTGCAACAATGCATATACTATTAGAGGGATGGGAAAGGAGCGAAAGACTGCCCAGAAAACCTTCTGTCTTATTTTTTGTCTTATGAAACTATCCAAGAGGAAAAGCTGATTTCCCATTCAGGAGAGGCCATAAGGAACATAATTTTGTGTAACTTCCAATGTAGTTACACAGAACGGCTGCCGGCCAAAACAATGCGACTTTTTTCTGTCCTCACACAGCAGGAGGGGCTGACAGAAGCAAAGTCCACCCAGACGGAGACTCCATGTGGTGAACTTCCAGGAGTGGTGTGGGTTATCTTGGGATTGGAAAACTACAGCCCTGCCTACAGTGAAATATTCTATCAAACACTGGGACAGTAGGTCTTACTTGTGAGCTGTGATCCTTTCTTTATTCTTGCTTCTTGTTAAAGTGATAATCATTTTGATAGACTTGCTGGGAGCAAGTAAAAGAATGAAAATTAATCTTTCTCACTTATTTGTGACATTTGTAAAGTGCTTACTATGTGTCAAGCATTGCTCTAGAGCTGGGATGGGTACAAGTTAATGAGGCCAGATACTATCCCTCTTCCACACGGGGCTCAGAGTCAAGCAGTGGGGAGAAAAGGTATTGAGACTCCTTATTTTACAGTTTAGGAGACAGGCACAGAAAAGTTAAGTGATTTGCCCAAGGCCACACAGAAGACAAGTGGAGGAGCTGTGATTAGAACACAGGTCTTCTGGCTCCCAGACCACGCTTTATCCACTAGGCCACACTGCTTCCCAGGTTGCTTAAACAAAAGTCAGTTCCTCTACCATGATATCATATTGGTGTTTTGACTTTAATGCGACTTTTTTCTGTCCTCACACAGCAGGAGGGGCTGACAGAAGCAAAGTCCACCCAGATGGAGACTCCATGTGGTGAAGTTCCAGGAGAGGTGTGGGTTATCTTGGGATTGGTAAACTAGAGCCCTGCCTACAGTGAAATATTCTATCAAACACTGGGACAGTAGGTCTTACTTGTGAGATGTGATCTTTAGTGCCAGTTCTGCCCTCTTCACGAATGTATTACTACCTGACAGGGAGCTAGAAAAGTGGTCCTCTCATCTTACGAGCCTGCATACTTCACTCCTCTAAAACCAACCTACTCACTGTCCCTCACTCTCACCTCACTCACCAATGACTCCTTTTCTCACGCCATCCCTGCTGCTTGAAACTTCCTCCCATTACAGATCCAATAGATCAGCACTCTCCCCATATTCAAAGCCCTGCTGAAATCATTACTCCTCCAGGAAGCCGCCAGGACTAAGCTCTCACCCGCCCCCCGCCCCCCCAATTCTATTTCCTCTTGTTCCTGCCTCTTCAATGAACTTAGTCCCCTCACCACACATACACACACAAGCATACATACACACACACAGCAGGTTTTTTTAGTGGGATTTTTTAAGTGCTTACTATGTGCCGGGCACTGTACTAAGTGCTGCAGTAGATTTGTTCTGATGATTTTGACACCATTCTACATGTTTTGTTTTATTGTCTGTCTCCCCCTTGTAGACTCTGAACCCGCTGTTGGGTAGGGACCATCTCTATACGTTGCCGACTTGTACTTCCCAAGCACTTAGTACAGTGCTCTGCACACAGTAAGCACTCAATAAATACAATTGAATGAATGAATGAATACAAGATAATCAGGTTTGGGCACAGTCCAGATCCTTCTAGTACCTCATTTCTGCAATACTTATGTGCATATTCTTAATACTCAGTTGCTTCCTTTGTGGGCCATTTATTTTCATTTCTGACTTGCCCAAAATCACATAAGACAAATGGAGGAGTCGGGATTAGAACCCAGGTCCTTCCAGTATCCCATCCCCAAAATACTTAATAATAATAATGATGACATTTATTAAGCACTTACTATGTGCAAAGCACTGTTCTAAGTGCTGGGGAGGTTACAAGGTGATCAGGTTGTCCCACGTGGGGTTCACAGTCTTAATCCCCATTTTACAGATGAGGTAACTGAGGCCCAGAGAATTGAAGTGACTTGCCCAAAGTCACACAGCTGACAATTGGCGGAGTCGGGATTTGAACCCCTGACCTGTGGCTCCAAAGCCCTTGCTCTTTTCCACTGAGCCACACTGCTTTTCTTAATACTTCTCTTAATACTTGTATGCATATTCTTCATACTCAGTTGCTTCCTTTATTTTAATCTCTGTCTACCCCATTAAAACTCATAATCTCCTTGAGGGCATAAATAGTGTCTACCAACAGTAATGTACTCAATCAAGAGTATTACACTCTGCACAAAGTAAGCACTGAGTAAGCATAATTGATTGGTGATTGATTGCTTGTGTCTAAAGTGAAAGAGACTAACTTTCAATTCATATGGATATATTCTGGTGAAACCTAATTACCAGGAGCATCTTCTTTGAACTCGAAGGACAGCAGAAACTTTGCGTAATTAATAATGGTGGTATTTGTTAAGTGCTTACTATGTGCCAGGCACCATTCTAGGAGCTGGGGTAGATGCAAGGTAATCAGGTTGGATACAGTCCCTATCCCACAAGGAGCTCACAATCTTTATCCCCATTTTACAGATGAGGGAACTGAGACACAGAGAAGTGAAGTGACTTGCCCAAGGTTACTCAGCTGCACACAGTAAGCGCTCAATAAATGCAATTGAATGAAAAAAAAAAGTGGTGGAGCCAGAATTAGAACCCAGATCCTTCTGACTCCCGGGCCTGTGCTCTACCCACTGGGCCATGCTTCTCACCACTGCATTTTCCTCCAACCCTTGGTTCTCTGCTTTGCACTCAGTAAGTACTTAATAAATATGATTACCACTAATACTAACACCACCACTACTACTGAATGTCTGCATATATTTGTGCATACGTGTGTATAGTAATGGCATTTATTAAGTGCTTACTATGTGCAAAGCACTGTTCTAAGCGCTGACACAGCTGTCCTTCACATTCACATACAAAACCTAGTCATTTGTATAGGAATGGCTGAAAATGTGCCCAGCTGAAAGACTTTTCCACTCTGAGCACACATAAAGTCCCACAAGTATCATGGCTCCTCTGGGAAGCAGGTCAGAGGCAGCATGCAATTTTCCCCTTTACAAATGGAAAAAACTGAGGCTCAGCAAGGAACTCACATCCCAAGCCGCTCCTTTCCTTTGTTTCCTTTTTCCATGGGTAAAAATCCTCTCCATCTTTTCAATCAAGCTAGGCTTTGTGTTAAAGTATTCCTTTCCCTTTCTTATTAAGCTGTTAGCAACACATGGAACAGAACTCCTAGCAATGATCTGGGATGGATCTAGAAATACAGGGGTGGGGGTCAAGGAAAAGAGCAGGAGATGTTCTAAAGAATTAAGTCAACCAAGCATGCTTGAAAAATTAAAATTACAACCACATCATCCTTAAATCATTCATGTGTCCAATCATAAATATAGGCTGCCTTGAAATCCAGCTACTTAAATATCTCCCACACATCAATAGGAGAACATTGTGCACTTGGAAAACGTGACACCAGTTTCTTTTCTGGCATATTATTTTTCCTCTTATGGTATGAACTACAGCTAATAATAATTGTGGTATTTAAGTGTTTACTGTGTGCCAAGCACTGTGGTACATACAAGATGGTGGTGAAACCAGCCTTAGCATTGGCTCAAGCAGTCCAGAGATGTAGGGGAGAGACCACCCATGGGAACAGAAAGCTTTTCCACTCCCTCTGGATATGATGGCCTTTGCTAATTCACTCCTGGGCTTCCATTCTCTTGATTTCCTTCAGCCCCAGACCTTATAATTTGGATGAATGCCCACTCCTCTTTCCCATGTATAGACCTTGATTAAATCTGGTGGAGCCCCTGAACCCAATGTAGCAGTGTTCCTTTTAAAAACACTCTACCAAACCTAAGGTAAAACTCCAACTTTGATGAGCTGATTTTGCCCTATTTCCTCACCCTGATCATTTTCTTCCCACTGCTTTTGATGAGGGCGTTATTTCTCTTCCCTCTGTTTTAGTCATTCCCTGATGAGCATTTTCAAATCCTCATCACATTCCATAAACTCTGGTTAAATAAGCCATTGAGCTGCCCCAAGCAGGTCTTTTGTAAAAGACTTAACTCTCCCTCTCTCTCGCCCCTCTGTTTCCATGTGACCTCCCTCAGCATATCCGCCAAGCTAGCTCTCTTCCTCCTTTCAAAGCCCTACTGAGAGCTCACCTCCTCCAGGAGGCCTTCCCAGACTGAGCCCCCTCCTTCCTCTCCCCCTCCTCACCCCCCCCACAGCACCTGTATATATGTATATGTTTGTACATATTTATTCTATTTATTTTATTTTGTTAATATGCTTTGTTTTGTTGTCTGTCTCCCCCTTCTAGACTGTGAGCCCGCTGTTGGGTAGGGACCATCTCTATGTGTTTCCAACTTGTACTTCCCAAGCGCTTAATACAGTGCTCTGCACACAGTAAGCGCTCAATAAATATGATTGAATGAATGAATGAATGTGCCAGTCACCAAATTAAACCACAAGTGAATGAGAAACTGACAGTGGAAATGATACATAGCTCAGTATTTCATCAGAGACTCATGGCTCAGGTTGTATGTTGTATATTTGTATATTGTGTACGTAGTTGTTGGGGGTCAGTGCCTGTCAGTGCTCTGGATAGAGGAATCAGCTCATCAAGGGCCTTCAGGAGCCATGGAAGAATGAGGGTCATGACTTACATGGACTGTTGCTTGTCAAACAGGATCCAAAAGTTCTTTGCTGCTTACATTTCAAAGGTTTCGCCCTTCCTGAGAAAGAAGTATGACTCCTGAGAATTGTAGCCATTTTGGAGCAGGGCTCGGTAACGTGATCAGAATTCAGGATTAGGTCTTCTATCGAGAATGATACTGAACAATCAAGCTGTGTAACTCACAGAAGTCCAGTCTTGGCTCTAACTCTGCCCTTCGGTGCAGCTCTTGCTTCTATCCCTTCCTGGGACCATTCCTATCCTTCTGTTGGGCCACTTCTTGCTGCCTCAAATCCATCCTATGATTCCCTTTCTCCTAGTAAGAACATCTAGGTCCTGGATGGCCAACTAAAGAGAGTTCTATTCCTCCAGAAATTCCAACTCTTGTCATCCATTAAATAGTAACAGATGCTGAAAGTGGTTGTGGGATCTCCTTCCCTAGAGTAGATCAAAATCGGGCTGATCTTTAGCTTGTCTGTGGTGATGAAGGAATAGTTATATGGGGAAGCAAATGTGGGAATCACATGAATTCCCCCCATAGCCTGGAAACTCCTTGTGGGTACAGGGATCAAGTCGACCAAATTTATTGTACTCTCTCCCAAGCTCTTAGTACAGTGCTCTGTGCACAGTATCCACTCAGTAAATTCTACCGATAGATTCAACTTTCCTTTCATCCTGAATATCTATTTTTCATGAATTTTTCATCCCTGAGTATATTTCTTTTTTTTCCAATGGCATTTATTAAGTGCTTACTATTTGCCAGGCACTGTACTAAGAACTGGGTAGATAAAAGATAATCTGGTTGGACACAGTCCCTGACCTACATAGGGCTTGTGGTCTTATTCCCCATTTTACAGATGAGGTATCTGAAGCACAGAGAAGTTAAGTGACTTGCACAAGTTTACACAGCAGACAAATGGCAGAGCTGGGATTAGAAACCAGGTCTTCTGACTAGGCCTGTGCCCTTTCCACTAGGCCAAGCAGCTTTCTAACTGTTCAAACTCTTCTTCCCCATTGCACTTTTGATCTTTTTTCCTATTAAATTTGAAGCCAACTGATTTAGTGCTATATTTAACTGCACATTTTAGAGAGTATACGTATATTCAGTAAATACTTCTTAACGAAACTTCTCCAACAAATCCTACTATTACCAATCACTGTCTGGTTTCAGGTGTTCTTTGCCTATGCCTTGCTTTTCATAGCGTCCCTCGTTGAAGAAGTTTGCCAGTTAATGGATTTCAAACTCATAATGTTTTTATGGGTTGCAATGGTGACCTTCTCATAGGAAGTCATCACACTCTCCCACAGATCCATAGAAATGGAAAAAAAAATGGAAATAAATATCCTGGAATCAAATAACTTGCTAACGTCCTTTCACAACATAGTGAAGTAAATAACCCATGATGAAAAGGATGGTAAGTTTTCAATACCACTCTTTAAACAGGACTGGATTATGTTCCTTGTAACAGCTGTACTTAAAACAAGATGAAGTGCTTTCGGTCCAGAAATAAGGCCATGGCTGTGCTTTCAGTCCAGAAATAAGGCCATGGCTGAGTGACCACTGAGTTTTTGTTTTCTTTTATTCCAAACAACAAAGCTGGTGTGGCAGAAATCTTAACAAACCTATGGAGTGGTACATTCCAGACAGTCAGGAGGACTCAGGAGCACAGTCTGGTACATTCCAGGCTGGATAATTGCTTATTTTCATCGTGCTATTCAGGAATGAATATATCCTCTGAGGACATGAAGTAGAAGCAGTATGGTCTAGTGGATAGAGCATGGGACTGGGAGTCAGAAGGTCATGGGTTCTAATTCAGTGCACTTAACAAATACCATCATTATTATTATTATTATTAATCTAGGGTCTGCCAGTTGTCTGCCGTGTGACCTTGGGCAAGTCACTTGACTTCTCTGTGCCTCAGTTACCTCATCTGTAAAACGGGAATTGAAACTGTGAGCCCCATGTGGCACATGGACTGTGTCCAACCTGATCAGCTTGGATCAACCCCAGTGCTTAGTACATTGCCTGGCACATAGTAAGTGCTTAACAAATACCATAATTATTATTATTATTACTATTATTATTATCACCACTGGCGAAAGAGGATAGTCTAAGCAGGATCTGTCCCTCCCAAGCAGTCTTCCCTCTGGGATCCAGGTTTAAGCACTAAGGATTTCAGAGGGCTATGTTGGAACCAGAAAAATCCATAAAAACAGACTCAAAGTGGAAAGGGTAAAGGACCTGGATTTCTTTAGCCAACAGAAAGTACCACATTTTAAAGTATATAGAGTGAGGAAGAAGGCTAAGATTAAATTGAGAAGCAGCACGGCCTAGGGGAAAGAGCCCGGCCTGGAGATCAGACGACTTGGGTTCTAATCCCGGAAACGCCACTTGTCTGCTGTGTGATCTCGGGAAAGTCACTTAAATTATCTTCGGCTCAGGTACTTCATCTGTATAAAGGGGATTAAGACTGTGAACCCCGTGTGGGAAATGGACTGTATCTAACCTGATTGTCTTGAATCTAGTGCTTAGTATGTTGTTTGGGACAAAGAAAATGCTTTAACAAATACCATTTAAAAAATTGGAAAGATATAAGATCTAAGATTAAAATGGAAAGAAATATATTAAAATGGAAAGAAATATAGTAAAATGACAGCAAAAAAAGTTAGGCATAACAAATAACTGCTGCTGCCTAGCCAATGCAACAGGTTACTGAAGGAACTTTTACTTGTACATATCTATTTTATTTATTTTATTTTGTTAGTATGTTTGGTTTTGTTCTCTGTCTCCCCCTTTTAGACTGTGAGCCCACTGTTGGGTAGGGACTGTCTCTATATGTTGCCAACTTGTACTTCCCAAGTGCTTAGTACAGTGCTCTGCACACAGTAAGCGCTCAATAAATGCGATTGATGATGATGATCTCCATCTCTAGTGTCTTTTGCTAAATTTGGACTAGGTGTTAGCATAATGTCCCTTCCAAGCGTATGATTCTGTGACAGTCACCAGTGTAGCACATTAAAAGATGTGTACAAGGTCCCAAGCCAATTGTTCAATTTTAGAAATGCACAAGATAAATACTTCAGTGCTCACAAAAGCACAAGTAATATTTACTCACACATACACCTGGTGGTGTGAAATGATAATATTTAAATTTCCTTCTCAGGAGAAAAGCAGATTGAGGCTTGGAAAGAACAGGGGATTGAAGACAAGGTGAAAAGAAGGAGGCTTAATAGAAAGGGAATTTTGACTTATTTTCAAGACAAGCAACAAATATGGAAGCAGAATCAATATATTAGTAACTCTACTAATCTTTTAGAAATGCAGTTAACAGAGGTATCTGGCAGAAGACATTCAGATTTCTAAATTTCTGAATGTCTGAAGAGTGGATTAAGTAATTTGGCAATGAAAGGCCTGGGATTAGAGTAGTGTGGGGACCCCACCATGGATCAGAATGCGAGGCAAGGGTTTAGAGAGAAAGGCAAAAACAACAGATTTTCTGGCACCACTCCAATTTTTGTAGATTAGGATCCTGCATAATTATATCTGGAATGAAGACCTGGGTTTATTGGCCTAGTTCTCCTTTTCTGACTGAGTAGTGTAATTAAACATAACCACCAGCATTTTCTGACCCTGTAAAAGTAATTAGCCTGAAGATTCCTCTCCCTTCCCCTCCCCTTCTGCCTTTTCTGTTGTATTTTAAGGAAGAACCCAATTGAGTGATCATGGATAGCACACATGCAGAGGAGGAGGGGCGAAAAGAAGGGTGAAGAAGAGGAGTTTACGTATTGTTGTAGAAGGCAAATTCACCTTAAATTTATTCACTTATTCATTCAATCGTATTTATTAAGCACTTACTGTGTGCAGAGCACTATCAGAGTTAACCCTCATGTGGGGATACGGTATTATTATTATCCTTACTATCATTATTGTACTTGTTAATAAGCTTATTATGCTTCAAGCCCTGTTCTAAGCACAGGAGTAGATACAAATTAATTAGGCTGGGCACAGTCCCTGTCCCATATGCGACAAAGTCAAAGTAGAAAGGACTAGGATTGAATCTCCATTATACATTTGAGGAAACTGAAGCACAGAGAAGGTAAGTGACTTGTCCAAGGTCACACAGCAGACACGTGGCAGAGCTGGGATTAGAATCCAGGTCCTCTGACTCCCAGGCCACGCAGTTTCCACTAGGAAATGCCGCTTTGTTTCAATAGTTTCAAAATATGCAGTAATGGGCTAGGATCTGAGCACTCACAATGACACAATAATTATAATAAAATTTAATTTTTTTAAATGTGTATTACCTGCAAAGTACCTTACTAAACTCAAGGGTAGACACAATGTAAGTAGATTAGAAACATTCCCTGTCCCACATGGGTCTCATCATTTAAGGGATCGGGAGAAAGGGTAACTTCTTTCTCATTTTACAGATGAGGAAACTGAGGCACTGGGAAATTAAATGACGTACCCAAGGTCGCACAGCCGACAAGTAGAAGAGTCAGGATTAGAAACTAGTCACCTGACTCCCGGGCCCATGCTGTTTCTGCAAGGAAACACAGCTTTTCATAACTTGCCATCCTTTCACACAAGTGGAAAAATCCAACTGAAGTAGGGGTAAGATCGAACTCTGAGGATTAGATGTGTGTTATGGTTATAAAACTTTTTTATATCCTCATGGATACATTGTTTGCATTTATTTTCTTCTTTTAACAAAAGACTTTTTGTCCTGTGGAAGAGAACATTCTCATAGTCAACTTGCCTGCTGTGTGACTTTAGGCAAATCACTGAGTTCGTCTCAGTTCCTTCATCTCAAAATGGAGATAAAATACCTGTTGAGTCACCCCACTCTCCTTAGACTGGGACAAGGACTGTGTCCAATCTGATGATCTTGATCTACTCCAGTGCTCAGCAAAATGCATGGCATGTGGTAAGTCCTTAATTACTCCCATCCTTAAAACCACTGTAACTCTCTAGCCTTTTCACATGTTGCAAAACTACGTCCCCACCTCCGACTTTTGGGACCATTTCAATCCCTCTCTCACATTCTTTTCTTTGTTCATCCCTACAATGATCCTCGGGAACGTCAGTATTCATGTGGGTGTTCCTCTCACGCCACCACTCCTCGACTCCAGTGACCTCCCCACCTTGCCCACTTACCAACTTGGACACACATTCAATATCATCTCTAGTTACTGTACAATTTCCATTCTCACCAACTCTGAAATCCCTCTAAAAGGCTACAGTTTCCTCACCTTCCTTCTCTCCCACACACCCTCTCCCCACAAAATCTGTCCTGTTCTCCTACTGAAACCTCTGTCCTTCTGACCCCATCCCTTCACACCTTATCAAAGTGCTTGTGTCCTCCTTTATTCCCTCCCTCACCACCATCTTCAACTGTTAACTCTCCACTGGCTTTTTTCCCCACAGATTTCAAACACACTCATGTCTCCCTTATTCTCAAAAAATCCTCCCTTGAACCCACAGCTCCCCCCACTTTTTGCCCCAACTCCCTTCTACCACTGCTCTTTGAACTCTTTGAGTGAGTTGTCCACACCCACTGCCTCCAGTTCTTCTCCTCAAATTCTCAACTCAACCCCCTCCAATCTGGCTCCCACCCCCTTTATTCCACAGAAACTGCCCTCTCAAAAGTTCCCAGTAATCTCCTTCTCACCATGTCCAATGACCTCTACTTCACCCTATTCCTCCTAGACCTCTCAGCTGCCTCCAGTACTGTTGACCACCCCTTTCTCCTGGAAACATTAACCACTCTTCTGCCTGCATTCCCATCTGAGTCGCCCTGACTTGCTCCCTTCATTCATCCATCCTCCCATCCCCACAGCACATATTTATACATATGTATTTTTTGTATTTATTTATGTATATAATAATGATGGTATTTGTTAAGCCCTTACTATGTGCAAAGCACTGTTCTAAGCGCTGGGGGGATACAAGGTAATCAGGTTGTCCCACAGGGGCTCACAGTCTTAATCCCCATTTTACAGATGAGGGAACTGAGGCACAGAGAAGTTAAGTGACTTGCCCAGAGTCACACAACCGACAATTGACAGAGTCGGGATTTGAACTCATGACCTCTGACTCCAAAGCCCATGCTCTTTCCACTGAGCCACGCTGCTTCTCTAAGCAGTATATCAATGTCTGTCTTCCCCCTAGACTGTGAGCTCACTTTGGACATTGAATGTGTCTGTTTTTTGTTATATTGTACTTTCCCAAGTGCTTAGTACAGTGTCTTGCACACAGTAAGTGCTCAATAAATATGATTAGATGAATGAACGAGTGAACCATGGCTTCACTGACCCAGTCCTTCCTTGTTCACCTTCTAATTCTCCAGCTGTTTCTTCTCACTTTTTCCCCAGCTCCTCCTCTGCCTCCCTCCCCCCTACCGATGGGAGTCCCATAAGGCTCAGTTCTGGTCCCCCTTCTATTCTCTATCTATACCCACTCCCTTGGAGAACTCATTCGTTCCCACGGCTTCAACTACCATCTCTATGGCGGTGATTCCAAGTATACATCTCCAGTCCTGATCTCTCTCCTTCTCTACAGTTTTACATTTCCTCCTGCCTTCAGGACATCTCTCCTTGGTGGTCCCACCAACATCTCAAACTTAACATGTGCAAAATAGAACTCATCTTCCCACTCAATCTCTGTCCTCCAGACTTTCCCATCATTGTAGAAAGCACCACCATCCTATCTCACAAGCCCGTAACCTTAACGTTATCCTCTACTCATCTCTCTCATTCAACCCTCATATTCAATCTGTCATCAAATTCTGTCCACTCAACATTCACAACATCATGAAAATCCACTCTTTCTTCTCCACCCAAACTGATACCATGCTAATCCAAGCATTTAGCCTATTCTGCATTGATTTCTGCATCAGCCTCCTTGCTGACCTCCCTGTCTCCTGTCTCTCCCCACTGAAATCCATACTTCACTCTTCTGTCCAGATCATTTTTTAACAAAAACTTTCAGTCCATGTTTCCCCACTCCTCAAGAACCTCCAGTAATTGCTCATCCACCTCCTCAAACAAAAACTCCTAACCATAGGCTTTAAAACACTCAATCACTCCTCCTACCTTACCTCCCTGATTTCCCACTACAGCTCAGCCTGCACACTTTGCTCCCCAAATACCAATGTACTCACTGTATCTCCATCTCTCCTACCTCACTGCCAAGCCAACCTCTCACCCACACCCTCCCTCTTCATATCCGATGGACGATTAAGCCTTCTTAACATCACATCTCCAAGAGGTCTTCCCAACAAAGCCCTCATTTCCTCTTATTTAGTTCTCTTCTGTGTTGCCTTGGCACTTGGTTTTACATTCTTCACTCACCTCTCCGTCAGCCCCACAGCACTTATACACATATCTGTCATTTGTGTATGTATATTAATGTCTTTATTCCCCTCTAGACTCTAAGCTTACTGTGGGCAGGGAACGTGTCTACCACCTCTGTTACACTGAACTCTCCCAAGTGTTTAGTACAGTGTATTGCACAGAGTAAGTACTCAATAAAAATACAACCGATTGATCGTGACGCTTTTTCTCAATTGTTTGCTTACACCCCAGAAGAAACTACTCACCCATGTGCAGGAATATAAGTAGCTCTAAATTCAGTCACATGTTTAGTTGGATGAGAGGATGAGTTTGGGATTCTATTAGTTTTATGAGACCAAAGAGTACAGAGTACCTGTTTGGGTGCCGGATGATGCTGACAATGATGATTAAATGCTTAGGTAGAATCATAAACGTACTTTTGGTTTTTAAATAACAGAACTGCACTCCAGTGGCAACACAGATCAAAAATGAAGGAGTTAGGGCAGCTGAGTGACAGGGGAGATTATTTTCAAAAGCTTACCGAAGGCTTCCAGACTAAAGTATTACGGTTTCTCCTTCTGAAGTATGCTAGATATGAGAGCTACAAAACCCAGCATAAAGAATTATTTAAATGTTTCTTCAGGCCTGGGCACCAGGAAATCAAAACAAACTTCAAACACAGTTTAGATGAGGCAGGTTTGCTCTAGGTTATGGAAGCCTCCCAGGCACTGAAATAAGTAGAATTGAGGAAGGGTCAAGGAGAAAAAGTTCAAACAAATGGAGAGTTAAAGATAAAGCAAACGTCTTTCAGCTTAATCCATATCAGGACAGCACTTTTAAATGGTGTTAATTTTAGTGGCCTCATTTGTCAAATTGTCCGACCAAAGGAAGGACCTGCTGGAAAAATGAAAAGGATGATTAGACTTCTAATAGAGAGAATTTAATATATTTAAATTTAAACAATAAAGGGCTTCAAGGATGCATGGCCCTTGTTCATAACCTGACACTGAAAAAAAAGTCCAACCTGTGCCTCCCTGCACCTTTAGAAGAAATCAGGGATGGTGTTCAAAGCCTTCGAGGATGAGGATGACAGCTCAGCATTGGAAAAAGCTTCCAGGAGCACAAGAAAGAATAAGCTCTGGAGGAGCAACTAAGCAGTTTTCAATTTTTTAATATATTTTAAAATGTACCCCAACCTCTTAGCACTTCAGAGGCCCGGCAGATCTTTTTAGAATTCCTCCCTTTCCTGAGAGGGACTATTCCTGACTGAAGAGCAACAAAGAGAATTTCTGAAGGAAGAATAAAATAGCAGTCTCATCCTGGCCCCCGCCGACAAGAGACACTGAGGGGCATTGTCAGGCTGCCGAGAGGCTTCATAAAATAAAGATGGGAAGGAACTCCTAAGGGCCGCATCATATTCTCTCAGAAAACAGAGCTTCTTTAAGAATCTGATTAAGCAAGAAATCTATTTTATACAATTGAAATATACTCAGAAGAAGGGCTGGCCAGCCCATGACTCATGAGAGAGGCTTATTGATGTTTTAAGTTCCTCTCTCCCCACAATTCCCACTTATACTAGCTTTCAGGCATTCATTTTCAATCAAGCAATCATATTTATTGAGAGCTTAATGTGTGCACAGCACTGTACTAAGCACTTGGGAGAGTACGCTATAACGGAGTTGGAAAGCATGTTCCCTGCCCACAAAGAGATTACAGTTTAGAGAACTGAAGGCTTTCAGAGTCTAGTCCAGACCTGATTATTAGTGTCATTAATAATTTCTCTGAGTGATTTTTAATCATGCTTTCCCCATCTCATCTCCAGCTACATCCCAGTGTTCTCATAGGCCTTTGATTCAATGCTGGAAGGAAAATAAACACGAAAGGATTATCCAAGTGCCATTGAATTTAAATACAAGAACAATCCCTTTCATTGAAAGGTAATGAAATTGAATTACTTCCGTAATAACAGGCACCTCCCCAATAAACTGGAATAAAGAAACTCTTATTAATCTTTCATATTTTCACCTTGAGAGCAATGTTCTTTCTGTATCTTCATTACAACCTCTAGATAGGGGATCTTCTACCACAGATTCTCTCTAATTCACTCAAATTCTCTAATCCCTGTCCCATATGAGGCTCCCACTGTAAGGAGGTGGGAGAACAAATGTTTTATCCTCATTTTACATATGAGGAAACTAAGGTACCGAGAAGTTAAGTGACTTGTCCAAGGAGGATTTGAAATTAGAACCCAGATTCCCTGACTCCCAGGGCCCATGCTCTTCCCACTAGACCACATTTTAATAGTGATTATTGAACACTTACGGTGTACAAAACACTCCAGTAAGGACTGGGAAAGAATACAGGGCTGCAAATTATACAGCTGGGCTTCACTTTAGAAGACAATGCTTCTTTTGGAGCAATCTTATTCTGGGATCCATTGTGACTGCCAGGACTAAGGTCTGACCAATACCCCTCTCCCACATCGTGTGTAGATGAAGATAGCTTGTAGCTGAGCCGATAGCATGCATTTATCCCATCCAGAGCCTGTCTCTATTTTTGAGCTTCCTTCTTGGTCTTCCCCATTGTCACCAAGACTTTACTCAAAGAGAGCTTCTCTGCTTCTAGTTTCTGCATGCTCTGTCAGGCTAGCCTGTCTGCTGCAGTAGCCTCCTATAACCCATGACTACCACACTTCTTCAGTCTGTGTTTCCATCAAATAATCAGTGGTATTTTGTGAGCACTTACGATGTGCAGAGCTCTGTACTAAGTGCATGGAGGGTACAACAGAATTAGCTGACATATTCCCTAACCATAAATCTTTAAACCATTATTCCGGCTTTCCTTCTGGCAAACACTGTCTTTTCAGTTCACCACACCATACTGCACACAGTAAGCACTCAATAACTATGATTGAATGAATGAATGAAGGAGTAAGGGACTGGAGTCAGGAGACCTGGGTTTGAATCCCATCTCCATCATTTTCCTGTTGGGTGACCTTGGACAAGTCACTCAACTTCGCTGTGCTCCGGTTTCCTCATCTGTAAATTGGAAATGAGATGCCTGTTTTTCCTCCCTTATGGAAGGTGAGCAATGTTTGGGACAGGGACTGTTTATTTTTTTTTTATTGTTGTCATTTGCTTTGTCTTTATGGTATTTGTTAAGTGCTTTCTATATGCTTGGCACTGTATTAAGCACTGAGGCAGATACAAGCTAATCAGATTGGACACATTCCATATCCCACACGGGCTCACAGTATTAATCGCCATTTTATAGATGAGGTAACTAAGGCACAGAGAAGTTAGGTTGACTTTCCCAAGGCCACACAGCAGACAGTGGTGGAGTCAGAATTAGAACCCAGATCTTTATGATTCCCAGGCTCATGCTCTATCCTCTAGGCCATTCTGCTTCTCTTATCTAATCATCTTGCATTTGTCCCAGCACCTAGTGGTGGGAAAGGCTAAAAAGGTGGGAATTAGACTTGGAACCTGTCCCTCAAGGGGCTGACAATCTAAGGCAGTGAAAGAGTAGTTTAAAGAGGAAGATGTGAGAAGATTGTATATATTGACTGAAAGCTCCTTGTGCACCGGGAACATATCTACCAAATATGTTCTAGTCTACTGTACTCTCCCAAGTCCTTAGAACAATACTCTGCCGACAGTAAGTGCTCAATAAATATGATTGAGAGAGAGAGTGAGTTGCCCTTGGAAATGAGGGTTACATTAATAATAATGAGGTTTTTATTAGTGTGTGGTTGGCAGTGCCTTCAGCACCTTGTTCATGGAAAGAATGATTGCGGTATTTTTGTTAAAGTTGTTGGTCTGATTGTGTTCCAGTGCCTCATTACTTGTGATCCTGCCTTGCCCCTTGATATTATGTATTGCATGAGGCTGGCATTGCACAAACTGCTCTAAAAGTCAAATATGGTGTCTGTGATAGGTCCAGGTTTAATTACCAAAAGAGAAGTTTGAATACTACCATTATCCTATCTACTTTCCGTTTGGTCTGATTCCTGACACTCTGTGTTCTACTCTCTTGCTCACCTAGTACAGTGCTCTGCACACAGTAGTGCCCAGTAAATATCTTGGATTGATTGAAGACCTATTGGCATCGTACTCTGTCAGTCTTCTAAAGGCCATGTTCACCATCATTCATTCATTCAATCATATTTATTGAGTGCTTAATGTGTGCAGAGCACTGTACTAAGCGCTTGGGAAGTACAAGTTGGCAACATATAGAGACAGTCCCTACCCAACAATGGGCTCACAGTCTAGAAGGGGGAGACAGACAACAAAACAAATCATGTAAACAGGTGTCAAAATCGTCAGAATAAATAGGTTTATAGCTTCTCACTGTATCTTTGCTTAGTGGGTTGCCTATGTGCCTTATTTCAGTGAGAGCATTCAGCTCTGTGAGCCTGAATCCGCAGTCTATAAACTACCTCATGCAGGGACTGTGTCTACAATCTTGATTTGTATTGTACTTTCCAACACTTAGTACAGTGCTCTGCACACAGTAAGTATTCAATAAATACCACTGATTAATTTATTGATCTTTGGCTGCTCTTGGGATTGTGGGCAGGAACCTAACCTCTATCTTCTTCACAATAATTACAAATGCCTAAGGCCTTGTCGATTTTAAGAAGTTCATCTTAATCACGTGCATGTTGACTTGGGAATACGATTCCAAACAGTCATCATCATCATATAGGATTTAAGGGCTATAGATGATGCTTTCAGCCTGTCAAGTTAACAGCTCCCCATAAACACAGGAATCATATCCTAATATAAGGTTCCTAAATCCTTGTTCCTTCTTGAAGCATGACTACATAAAACAGAATATGCAATGCAATAGAATATGCAATAGAATATGAATATACACATTCTAATACATCTAATATCCTAATACACCACCCTGCTTTACTACATTGGCAATAGGGAAAGGGTTTGCTGAGAACTTTCTTATTCCAAAGTCCGATAACATTGTGCAATAGTCTTAGGACCATGATAAACTTCTCAAGAATTCCATTTTTTTTAGAGTTGCCAAAGTTCAGATGTCAAATGCTTCTGCAAAGTCAAAGGAGGGAAGGCCTCTCCAGGAAAAGGAATATTAGTCCCCTTCTTCCCCATCAATCAGTGTAGTGGTAGTGAATTTTTCCACAGATATACACGTCCAACATAATGTTTTCCTCATTAGAGCATACTTCATCTTAGCCAATCTGCCCTTATTAATAAAGGCATAGGAGAATTTGTTGCTAAGTTGAGAAATGAAATATCGAAATACAAGGCAATTCAAAATATATTTACCCAGAAATGCCATTCCACCTAGTTTTCCTATAATGATGGGGTGGAGCATTCTTGCAGAACTCTGCAATGAAAAAAACTCACACTATGGTAGCATCCATCACCTGTTCAGTGTTAAGCACATGTGCCTAATTTTTCTTGTGACACAGCATGCCATTGTATCTAAATAGAAGCATATTGTCACTGGAACAATCTCTCATTAGCTGCCTTATTGAATCTATACCACTTAGTAAAAACATTCACCATAGTGAAACTGAGTGTGTTTTGTTGCCATCATGAAATTTGAAAAGCTTTTGATAGGACAAACTGTGGGACTGACTATTCCTCCCCTTGGATTATCAAATAACAATCACTAAGCAAATAGTATAAGTACACAATGAATGTCCAATGATTATATAGCACCATATTTGGGGTTTAGTGCCCAGGCTAAAGTACAGTTGTAGTCTTTGCTCTTAGTGAGCTTACAATATAATGGAAGTCAAATTTAAAATTGTAACATGTACAAAGGAAAAAATTGTTTAGACTGTAAACTCCTTGTGAGCAGAGAACATGATAACAAAAACAATGAATGATAATAATAATAATAAACCCTAGCAACATCTGAACATGTAAAGTTATATATCAAAGTCCATTCTAGTTCAATGATTTCTGACTATGCTTCTCCACTGAAGACTTCTGGGAAGTTCCAATGAAGAGCAGAGCTTCCTTGTGCTGTGCAGTGGAGAGAGCAAATTGTGTTTTCCCTTTAATTATTGCACTGGATTGTGAAATTAAACACAGCAGGAGAAAGATCCTGCACAAATTTCCAAAGCTATCGCCTGCTTTGGTTAATTGTGTCAGCCAGGAGAGGCTGATTAGCATAATTAATCTAACCCTGTGATTACCCTGAGGAGGGAGATGTTACTAGATGCACAGGTGGGATGTGGTGAATAAGTCTAGGAGTGGTAAATAGAGAAAGTGAATCTTTGAGAGAACTTGTGGTGGGGGAACAGAGGAAGGCTCAGGAGTTGAAGTCCTTGAAATGGGTAGCTGTGTGGGCTGGCCAGTGGAGAATGAGGAACAATTATGTTTGCGGCATATGGAATGACTGAAAAACAAACACTACTGCAATCAATGCCTGAGGTTAGTCCCAAAGTTTGACCATGTGGAAATTTAAATATTAAAATCTGATTTGAACACCAATTACTCTTTGAATTTTTTTTTATCTAGCCATGTAAATATGATAGAATGGCAGAGAATGCACATTCCAACCAGCATTGGTGCTGAAGGTGAATGGCCAAACTGAAAATGTCATCAAATTCAGGTCAACTACCAGCTCATGTGCATACAGTTGGGGTTGTTTTGTCACAAAGAGGGCTATTTCTGTAACAGATCCTGCCTTTCACACTAGCTCCAAAGTCCTGATGTATTGCTGCTGGTGGAAAAAGAACAGCTTTGCAATTTGGACTTTCCAGAACTCATTTATGAATTAGAATTAAAAAAATGTAATGATGGAATTTTACAAGCTTTCTGTTTGGTGGGATATTACTGTTACCAAGCCCAGGGTATTCATCACTGAGAGCTGGAAACTGAGAACTTAAGCCTTTGGGAGGAGCAGAAAGGACATGGAGTTTGGAGCAGGAGTAGACTGTAAGCTATTTGAGTTTCTATTCCCTCCTTTGCACACTCCCAAGAGCTTAGCTCAGTGGTCTGCACACAGAAGAGCTTGTTAAATACCATCAACTGAATGAGTAGCAGCATCAAGAAGGGGAAACGAGCTTCATTTCCAAAAAACGCCATCCGTGAAGTGGAGAACATCTTTAAAATGATGTGGTCATAGTTTGCCAAGTCTGTAAAGTAACAGTCTAAAAGTTAATGCTGTCTATTTGACATCCTTGAAAAAATTATTCGTGGAACTTACAGCATCTGAGCAGGTGCTGAGCTTCCTAACCCCCATCCATTTCTCCTGAGGCTCTGTCTTCCTCTCTCTCGGGTCCCTATAAATATGATCAGTCCTTCTGAACAGCGAAATTTAGCACCATGGCAAAGTGGAGGCTGGGCACTGAAATTTTAAATATTGACTTCAAGGTATCTGGTACTGCTTCCATACTGGACAGGAATGGACAAGCAGGAATTTGACGAATGGCCATCGTATTTTGCCACAAGTACATTTTATTGTATTTAATGCATCCTATTATGCTGACTGATAATTCTGCCCCAGGCAAATCTGGTCACAAATAGCTATTTCTACCATGGTTACTCCAGAACCTACAAAAACAAGAAGAAATGCTTTTCTAATCACACTTTTATGACAGTTGTGATTTTTTTTAAAATGTGAATTTCTGGTCTACATGCTAAGACTCTGTTATTGGTCATCTGGTTTCCTTTAACTTTAATTTTCCTTACCAAAGTGCAAAGACAGAGTCATTTAATCTCTCAATTACCATTTTCCCTATAGTGAAACTTCTTCCTTATAGTTAACGCATTGAAATGCAAGAGTATTTTTTTTAAAAATTAGCACTATCTCTGGATTGATATGTTTCACTGTGGGCAGGGCAAGTGTCTACCAATACTGTTGTATTGTACTTTCCAAAGTACTAAGCTCCTGTCTCTCCCCACTCCAGTCCATACATTACTCTGCTGCCTGGATAATTTTTCTAAAAACCCATTCAGTCCATGCCTTTCCACTCCTTAAGAACTTCCAGTGGTTGCCCATCCACTTTGGCATCAATAGAAACACCCTGTCGTCATCATCTGTAAAAAGCACTCAGCATGTCCCCTCCTACTTTACAGAGCTCATTTCCTATTACAAACCAGTCGGCACATTTCACTACTCTACCGCCAACTTACTTTACCTTAATCTTGTCTATCTTGAGCACTTGATATTCACCCTACCCTCAATCCCACAGCACTTTAGTACATAGTAATTTTTTTTATTTATATCAATGTCTGTCTCCTCTTTTAGACTATAAAATCCTTGTGGGCATGAAACCTGTCTACCAACTCAGTTGCACTGAATTCCATCAAGCAATTAGTACAGTGTTCAGCATACAGTAAACACTTGATAAATACCATTAACTGACCTGCACACTGTAAGGAATCAATAAATACCACTGCTTGATTTTCTCAAAAAAAGAAATTAAAACCTCATCCATTTTATACCTGACACGGGAACTGGAAGAATAAAACCGTTCTCTCCTTAATGGAGGATTTACTGTGTCAATACAGAGATTCTGTTGTGACTCTAGAAACTCTTCAAAGTATCACAGGCCATGGGAAGGAAAAATAAACAATTCTGCCTCCTGAATTCTGCCACAAGATGCGTTTTCCTCACCCAGTCTCAGAAAAACACTGATTCTTGTGGCCATTTGTAAAAGGAAAAGAAGAAAACCCTCAGCTGCCCCAGCTGGGCAGAAGGGTGGCTCTTTGGGATGTGCCTGGGGCATGCAGCTTTGGTCATAGACTGTGGGTCTTCTTTACAGAGAGAAATACTTTGCTTTTTAAAAGCTTCCCAAAACTGCCACAGGTTCAGGTTACTAGACAGGTTCAGACATCCTGCCCTGCCTGAAAACAGAAGTATTCCAGAGAGCAGCTCAGCCCCAGATGGACTTTTTGGGGTCGGGCCAAGGCACGCCTCCCACTGCCACCTGCTCCAGTCTAGCTTTCCCAGCCCAGCTGAGCTGCAGGAACAATGTGGCAGCAATAATTACAATGATAATAATAATATTAATAGTGATATTTGTTAAGTGCTTACTATGTGTCAGTCACTGTGCTAAGTCAATCTATCAATCAGTGGTATTTTTTGAGCACTTACAATGGGCAGAGCATTGTACAAAGTGCTTGGGAGAGTGAATAGAGCATAGGCCCTAGGAGTCAGAAGGTCATGGGTTCTAATCCCAGCTCTGCCACTCTGGGCCTCAGTTACCTCAGCTGTAAAATGGGGATTGAGACTGGGAGCCCCATGTGGGACAGGGACTGTATCCGATCCTATTTGCTTGTATCCAACCCAAGGCTTAGTACAGGGCTTGCCAAACAGTAAGGCCTTAACAAATACCCACAATTATTATTATTGTTGTTGTTGTTATTAATAAATAGCATTCATTTATTCAACCATATTTACTGAGTGCTTACTGTATGTCCTAAATGCTTGGGAGAATACAACAGACACATTTCCTACCCACAATGAGCTTATAGTCTAGAGCAGGGGGAGGCAGACATTAATGTAAATAATTTATAATATATAATTTATAGATATGTATTTAAGTGTACATGTAATTTAAAGCTATGTATACTTTAAAGATACTGTATGCTTGGGTAGATAGAAGATAGTCAGATCCCATATGGGTATCAAAGTCTAAGTAGGAGGGAGAACAGATATTTAATACCCATTTTCCACAGAGGTCCAGAGAAATTAAGTGACTCGACCAAGTTCACACAATAGCTTAAATTTCAAAAGTTTCTGAGCATACAAAAAAGACAGAAGAATCATTTTAAGGATGTACTGAAATGCCACTTCCCACGATGTGACATCCCTGATCAAAGCTGGGAGACACACTGCGGCAGGTGGACTGGCAGAGCTGCTTGCAATAAAGACAGAAGCTGTTTTCTTCGAGTATTAGATTGAAAAACATTGTAACCCAAAGAGGCAAAAGCTAAAATAGCACCTCTATGACAAGCAACAGACAGCAGCACAAAGATTCAGGCTCTGAACTCCATGTGAGGCAGAGACTGCGTCGATAAGCAGCATGACCTAGTGGTTAGATCACAAGGCTGGGAACCAGAAGGAACTGGGTTCTAATACAGGCTCTGCCCCTTGTGTGCTCTGTGACCTTGGGCAAATCACTTAACTTCTCTGTGCCTCAGTTACCTTATATGTAAAATGGGGATAAAGACCGTGAGCACCATGCAGGACAGGGACTGTGTCCAACCTAATTAACTTGTATCTACCCCGGCGCTTAGAAAAGTGTTTGGCACATACTAAGCACTTAGCAAATACCATAATTGTTTATTAATTATCCAACATGATTATCTTTTATCTACTCAAACACATTTGTGTGAGAAAAGCCGAGTACAGACTGTGGATCTTTTTCAGTCACACACATACCCAGCAGAAAGCTTCACACTCTCTCTTTCCCTCTTCCCTCCTCCCCATTTCTTTTTCTCCAAACACTAACACATATGTGTGTACATAGAAAAATCCTTATATATAATATGTGCAGACTGTTGCCACAAACTCTCATACACCCTCCCCTCTTCTTCCTCCTCGTCTTTCTCCAAACACACATAGATCACATATGTATGTATGTAGAGAAAGATAATAATAATAATAGCATTTATTAGCACTTACTATGTGTCAAGCACTGTTCTCAGCACTGGGGTAAATATAAGCTAATCAGGTTGAAGGCAGTCCCTGTCCCACATGGGGCTCACAGTCTTAATCTGCATTTTACAGATGAGGTAACTGAGGCACATTGAAGTTAAGCGATTTGCCCGAGGTCACATAGCAGACAAGTGGAAGAGCCAGGATTAGAAACCAATTTCTTCTGACTCATAGGCCCATGCTCTATCCACTAAGGCCATGCTTCTTCCCTAGAGAGAAAGATCCTTTGACATAACATATACAGACTGTTGCCACAAATTCTCTTTCCCCTTAATAACAATAATTAATAAACATTAGGGTATTTGTGAAGCATTTACTATGTACCAAGCACTTTTCTAAGCGCTGGGGTAAATACAAGGTAATCAGATTGTCCCACATGGGGCTCACAGTCTCAATCCCCATTTTACAGATGAGGTAACTGAGGCACAGAGAAGTAAAATGACTTGTCCCAGGTCACACAGCAGACAAGTGGTGGAGCCGGGATTAGAACCCTCAACCTCTGACTCCCAAACCCGTGATCTTGCCAGTAGGCCATGCTGCTCCCCTTCCCCCTCCTCCCCATATCTCTTTCTCCAAGCACACACAGATACACATATGTTTATAATATATAGAGAGAAAAATCCTTATGTGTAATATACACAGATTGCTGCCACAATCCACCCTAGACTGCCGCTATCGCTGAAATCCACGGGAACCCTCCTTGATGTCTCTGAAAGCCAAGAGAGACCTCGCTGTGCCTGGGCTGAGCACGCCCATCCCCAGTCCTGTGCTGGCTGCCCAATGTAATCTCTCTCCCAGTGATCGTGTCCTGCCCATCCCTCCATTTCCCAGTCTCATTATGGGAATGGAGCCTGGGAAAAACCGGAGCAGGAGCTAGATTCCACCATTTGCTGAGGGCGTGGCTGCCCTTCTTCTCCCCTTTCCCTTCCCCACTGTGGTTGGATGGAGGGGAGGGTTGGGGAGATCTCAACAGAGCTAGTCACCCTGGAAGCCACAGCTGTGTAACAAAGTTCAAAATAAAGTACTGAAACAAGGGGATAGGGTGACTGAAGAATAGGGAGTGAGTTTGGGGTACAATAAGACAGGTAAGCCCCTAGAAATAAGAAAGAGGAGGAAACAAGAGGAGGGGAGTGACAGAGAAAGGATTTCTCATACAATTTACCTGTAGGGTTTGGTCCTGGGACGGAACTTGATCAAAAGCACTGAAATCTATGGGAAGTATTGTGGCTCAGTAGAAACAGCATGGGCCTGTGACCTTGGGCAAGTCACTTAATTTCTCTGTGCCTCAGTTTCCTCAGCTGTAAAATGGGGATGCAATACCTGCTCTCCCTTGTCTTTAGACTGGGAACCCTGTGTGGGAAAAGGACTATGTCTGGACCGATTAACTTGTAACTGCCCCAGTGCTTAGAACCATGTATGACACTAAGTGCCTCACAAATATAATAAAAAAAATTCATTAGTAATTCCTGTAGAGTATTATTTTACAAACATGATGTCTCTTGGATGAAACTGAAGTTGCGCAGGATTGTACAAACTGAAAAGCAGAAAGTAGAGAGAGGTAATAATACTAACTTCCCCAATGGGAGGCCCTAAATTTGCAGCATGAGTGGAATGAAATTAAGCCAGTGCTCTTCATGATCCAGCTGAGAGGAAATCTATTGTCTCAGCATTTACTGAGACATTTTTATGAAGGGGGGTATTACTTAACTCACTCTCCCTCAAGGCTTATGGGAACCCAAAAAAAAATATTCTTGCAAACCCAATATCAAACAGCAAAGTAATTAGACCAAAGTCAATATTAACAAGATCCTGTAATTCATGAGAATCAAGGACATGAATTTGGAAGCCAATTCAGCTTAGCAACTCTGTTGCGTCCTGGCCCTGGGGATATGGCACGTGAATTGATTCTTCTCCAGCTGATTAAGAAAAATATTCTCCCTCAATCCATCAAAAATCCTGCTGATATCCCGTATCCTACAGTGGTGTGAAAACATTCACAGAGCTGGTGAAAAAATCAGCCAGGGGTGTTACTTTTTTTCAGATTCCCACAAACATAAAATTGATGATCAATCAACCAATTGATCAGTGGCATTTATTAAGTGCTACTGTATGCTGAGTACTGTACTCACTGCTTGGGAGAAAACAGTACATCAGAGTTGTAGACACATTATCTGCCTACAAAGAGCTTGCAGTCTAGAGGGGGAGATAAACATTAATATGAATACATACTGATATGTACATAAGTGCTGTGGGGCTGAGGGTGAGGTGAATATCAACTGCTTAAAGAGTAAAAATCCAAGTGCATTGGCAGAGCAGAAGGGAGTACTTCTGTACTCCCAATTTGTACTTCCCAAGCGCTTAGTACAGTGCTCTGCACACAGTAAGCGCTCAATAAATACGATTGATGATGATGAGTACAGGAAATGAGAGCTTAATTGAGAAAGACCTCTTGAAGGTGGGGAGAGTGGTAGTCTATCACATAAGAAGAGAAGCAGAGAAGCAGCATGGCTTAGAGGAAATATCATGGATTTGGGAGTCAGACTTAATGAGTTCTAATCCCGGCTCCGCCCCTTGTCAGCTGTGTGACTTTGGGCAAGTCACTAAACTTCTCTGTGCCTCAGTTACCTCATCCATAAAATGGGGATAAGACTGTGAGTATCTACCCCAATACTTACAACAGTGCTTGGCACATAGTAAATGCTTAACAAATACTATTATTACTATTGTATATGATGGGATAGGGAGTTCCAGGCCAGAGAAAGGATGTGGGCAAGGGATTTATGAAATGATTCTTTTGATACTTGGCTCAAGGTAAGCCCATCTCTCAACTGTAAACTCACTGTGAGCAGGGAATGTGTCTACCAACTCTGTTGCATGTACCAACTGCTTAGTATGGTGCTCTGCACACAGTAAGTACTCAATAAATACCATTGATTAAGCTCAAGTAGGCAGGGAATGTCACTGTTTATTGTTGCATTGTACTTTCCCAAACACTTAGTACAGTGCTCTGCAAATAGTAATCGCTCAATAAATATGATTGAATAAATGATGTTCCAAAAGCGTGGCTAAGGTTCCTCTGTGATTTGAAATCCCAGACTGTTTCCCTCATTTCTCTCCATATCAAAATGGGAAGGGGAAGGAGTTTAAAGCCTACTACTCTGAATGCTAAATGCACTCCATGCCCTTTGCAAGGAAAGAATTTTTCCTGCAAAGGAAATCAACAATACTTGTAGGCGGCTACTGTATATGAGAAAATAATTCTCCCTCCGTTACCTCACTGTCACAGTCATTGGATTTATAGAGAGACAGGCTGGATCTGAAAGCCTCTCGAAGAAGTTTGAAAACGAGAGAACAGGCCCAAGGTTTCCATTTTCACACTATTAAAACTTTGAAAAACTAAGCATTTCCTTCGTGATGAAAGCATTTTCCAAAGAAATCCAAAATCCGGGGTCACACTGTTTTCTGCCTCCTCTTCAAATAAATGACAAGGCAGTAACTCTAAGCAGGAAAGGCAATGGCATGTGTGCTAAGAATAATAAAAGTGACTAAAAAAAGGAAATCATCAGACGTACAACAACTTGGGTAAAAATGCTAAAAAGGATGTTCTGTTAATATTGTGAATTCATTCATTCATTCAATCGTATTTATTGAGTGCTTACTGTGTGCATCTGTGCAGAGACTTTTTTTAAAGCATTTTCACAAGAGCTCATTGTATCTCTCTGGCATCCTTGTGAAGTAGGAAGAGGTTGTTATTGTCTCTCTCATTTTACAGATGCAAAAACTGAGGTGCTGAAGTTTTATAAAGTGGCAAAGATCAAAGAGCAGACCTCTGGCAGAGCAAGGACAAGATTCTAGGCTTCTGGCTCCCAGAATTTGCAATTTCCTCCAAAGTCTGTTGCCTGATCCACTGAGACTGAACCCCCTCGAGCTCTACAAGAATCCATCTATCATTCTATTCCTAAGCAGAATTGTCTGCCTCATCTACAAGCCTGAACCCTGCCCGATTTTTTTGAAATGAGACACAATTCGGCAGGAAGAGATTTGAGTTTCTAAAGGGTGGACATTACTCAGTCACGTAAGCCGTTTAATCTTTAACTCTTACTTTTGGTTCATCAAAAATCGCGGTATTAACACCCATGCAAGGTAAATTTATTCAGTGATATTTATTGAGTGCTTACTGTGTGCAGAGCACTGTACTAAGTACAGCCTGCTCACCACTCGTAATTGTTCATTCCCCAAAGACTCAAGGACATTCCAATGAAAGGGGAGTCAGTAAGCCAACTTGTTAAACTTCTACCCATTCTGACCTTTGACACCCAATCAATCAATAATATTTATTGAGCATATGCTTTTTGCAGAGTACTGTATTAAGTGCTTGGGAGAACAGTAGGATTAATAGACATGATCCCTGCCTTCAAGAAGCTGACAATCTAGTGGGGGAGACAGACACTAAAAGAAAGTACAGGCAGGGGGAAGGAATGAAGTATTAAGATATGTACATAATTGCTACCAGGAGACAGAGAAATGAGTTACCTACTTAGACTGGGAACCCCATTATGTAACAGTGGTAGTGTCTGACCTGATTATCTTGCTACTACCCCAGTGCTTAGTATAGTCTTGGCACGTAGAGGGTGCTTAACAATTATTATTATTACCCAAGTGCTTAGGAAATGTGGAATTTCTAAGGCAGGATTGCCCGCCTTCTAGACTGTGAGCCCGCTGTAGGGTAGGGACCGTCTCTATATGTTGCAAACTTGTACTTCCCAAGAACTTAGTACAGTGCTCTGCACCCAGTAAGCGCTCAATAAATACGACTGAATGAATGAATGAAATGGGACAGGGAGATGAGAGAATAATCAGGGAAGGCATCCTGAAGATGTGATTTCAGAAGGGCCTTGAAGAAAAAGAAAGCTATGGTTTGCTGGATGTGGAGGGGGAGGAAACTCCAGGCAACATGAGGGTGTGAACAAGAGGCTGACAGAGAAAGAAACAAGAATGAGGCACAGCAAAATAGCTTCGCTTGAGAGGAGTTCAAATTAGTGGACAGGGATGTAGTTGGAGAGGTATGAGCATGTGCAGGGGACAGGAAAATGGGTAAGTCCCTGTCCAGAAACCTCCTCTGAGCATCTTTCTACCCTTCTCTCTGATCCATATCCTCTTACCTCCTCATACATCTTTCTTGAGAGCGACCAATGAATCTGTGATCTAAGTTGGGTTTTTAGGTAGCACCTTTCCTGGAGCAAGTCTTCCAAGGCCTCAGCAAAGAAGTGTTTCAAAAAGATGCGGGAATTTCAGTGATGGGGAAAGCCATCTTAGGGTTCTGTCTGCAAATGCCTCCGGCAGGCAAATTACTGCACAAAAATGGTTCGCTGTTTCTGAGTTTTGACACATTTGCCCACCTTGAATTAAACTGAAGTTGGAATAAGTTATCAATGTTGTAGTAATTTGATTGATAAATGTCCTGAAATAAACACTGCACAGCAGATCATAATAACACTTGAATCTGATCATCCCACTAAATCTTTGTCATTCCATATGAAGAAAAGCTGTTGAAATAATCCTTTAAATAGAAAAGGTGATTCCTGAAATGATAAGATAAAACCTAGGGAAGGCTAGATTTTTTTTTTACTTTGAAGTAGTATGCTTACAGTGAAGATTGTAGGAAGAGAAGAAAATGAAATGTATGTAGATAAACATGTGCATGCCCCGCTTCTTGCCATTCAAATATGTAGATACCTGTGGCTATCCATAACTAGGTGCCTTATAGTTACCTACCACACTCTATATACACACAAGCATAAACACACACGGAGAGAGATATCTATCCTTCATACACAAAGACGACCCCACTGATGCAGACCAAAAGACCAGTACAGGACTTCCAGTAAAACCTATACTGTGCACAAAGATTGTCTCCTGTTGTTTTGACACGTGGTTTGCAGACCCTAGAGCTGTTTTCGCTGTTCCCTTTTTGCCTCATAATCCATAACAATCTTCTCCTCAAATAAAGTCACTCATTACCCTCACTTTGTGATCGTAATGTGCAGTACTAATCTATCAGCTACAGTTAACTCCCAGTTTGGGACTGTTAAATAATAGTGTTAATGCTAGTATTTTTGGAATGCTTACTGTGCGCAAAGCACTATACTAAGCCCTGGGAGAGAAGACATAGGTGGGAATTGGATATAGTCCCTGTCCCTTGGGATCTCACAATCTAAAAGTACAGGTTGGACAGAAGGGACTAGAGATAGACACAGTGTGATGCAGCATTATCCAAAGTTTTCAAAACACTGGTAAAATCCATGCTTTCCTCTCCACTGAGACTGCGACCAAGTTGATCCAAGTTATCCTGCCTTGAGTCCTGCATCAGCCTTTGTTGACCTCCCTGCCTCCTGTCTCTCCCCACTGCAGTGCAAATTTCACTCTGCTGCACAGATCATTTTTCTAAAACAAAAATAAGCAATCAGTCCAGGTCTCCACACTCCTCAAGTACCACTAGCAGTTGCCTCTCCATCTCCAACTCAAATAGAAACTCCTTTCCTTGTCTCCACCTACACAAACCTCACTGATTTCCTATCACAACCCAGCACATTCACTTTACTCCTCTAACACCAACCTACTCACTGTCCCTCGTTCACACCTATCTCACCACCAAACCCTCACCCACAGCCTGTTTCTGGCCTAGAACTTCATATCTGACAGACCACCACACTCCCAACTTCAAAGTCTTATCAAAATCACATCTCCTCCAAAAGGCCTTCCCCCACTAAACCCTCAATTCCCCTCAATTTGGATATGTTCCCTTTATTCACCCCACCCTCAGACACACAGCACTTTTGTACATATCCGTAATTTATTTTAATGGGTGTCTCCCCCATAGAGCTAGACTATAAGCTACTTGCGGGCAGGGAAAGTGTCTTCCAGCTATGTCATATTGTAATCTCTCAAGGGCTTGGTATAGTGATTTCTGCACACAATAAGCATTGAATAAATATGACTGATTGATTTACTGACATTTCCCTCACTCTTCAGAGGTGCTATAATTTCATGGGAAAATGAAATAGTTCAGGTTTTCATTATCTTTCCTTTGTTCATTCACACAACAACAAGTTTATGGGCCAAGATCAATGAAATATAGATACTCCTCCAACAGCCCAATTTCAGAGAGACATATGACAAACAGATGCTGAAAAAGAAACAGGATATTACTCTTTATCAGACTAAGATTTCTTGTAGAGTAAAATAGTACTTGCCCACACACAATGCTACAGAACAAAAGAAAAGTGCTATCCAACTTTATAATGATTTTTCTTTTCATTCTGTGACAGAGATTGTCCCATGGAAGTGAGGGATATGAGTAGAGCTTCCTCAGAAAAACTCTAAAATGCTGCAAGACTTGAGGTTTTGTCAAGATCTGTTATTTAAGGCTGCTTGTATTGCATTGAAAATGTATTTCTGCCACCTCTGCCAGAGAAGCAGCGTGGCCTATTCGATAGAGCATGGACCTGAAAAACAGAAGGACCTGGGTTCTAATCCCGGCTCTGTCCCTTGCCTGCTGTGTGATCTTGGTCAAGTCACTTAACTTCTCTATGCCTCAGTTACCTCACCTGTAAAATGTGGCTTAAGACTGTGAGACTCGTATGGAACAATGAACTGTGCCCAGCCTAATTATCTTGAAGTAGCATGGCTCAGTGGAATGAGTACGGGCTTTGGAGTCAGAGGTCAGAGGTTCAAATCCCGGCTCCGCCAATTGTCAGCTGTGTGACTTTGGGCAAGTCACTTAACTTCTCTGTGCCTCAGTTCCCTCATCTGTAAAATGTGGATTAAGACTGTGAGGCCCATATGGGACAACCTGATCACTTTATATACACCCCAGCACTTAGAACAGTGCTTTGCACATAGTAAGCACTTAAAAAATACCATCATTATTATTATTACTTCAGTTCTTAGTACAGTGCCTGGCACATACTAAGTGCTTAACAAATACCATTAAAAAACCCCAAAAAAACCTCTAATGACCAGCAAAAAGCTTTCAAATCTTCCAGAATAAGATAAAAGTGTTCCTTTAAATATGTGGGAAAATGTTTTATTTAAAGACAGGAAATGGGACTTTTCCAGAATTAACTACTGGACTTTGGTCACAGTTTCAAGCACAGTCTTCTTGGGGGTTGTAATGAAATCAGATGCATTTTTCCATCCATAATTTAAAAACCTTAAACACGAAGAAGTCTCTTCCTCTCATTATGCTGGGTTGGCTCTCTCCCACTTGCAGAGCCTGAAATCAGGATGCAATGAGAAGGAAATAATTTCCTCTCTGAGCTAACTGAATGGAAAAAGCATGTTGCTCCATTCCTCATCGCCTAGACACTCGTGAAACTCAAAGAGGATGCCTGCGTTTGCTGCCTAGCTATACTTTCTCCAGGATCTTTTTCCATGAGAAATAAATTACCAATGGGGTTTCTGTGTTTCCCAGTGGAATTTGGATCTCCCTAGTTAGAGCTAGTTAAATTTCTCTCGTTGCACCCAGTTCAACTTTCCAGATACCAGCAGAATTTTAGGCCCAATATTAAATCATATTCATCTTTGGAAAGCAACAATAGCCTAGTGGATGGAGTAGGGGCCTAGGAGTCCGAAGGACCTGGATTCTAATCCCGACTCCACTACTTGTCCACTGTGTGACACTGAGTAAGTTACTTAACTTCTCTGTGCCTCAGTTACCTCATCTGTAAAATGAGGATTTAGATTGGGAGCCCCGTTTGGCACATGAACTGTATTCAACTTCATTAGCTTTTGTCTCTCCCGTTGCTTAGTACAGTGCCTGGCATATTAAGCACTTAACAATTACTATTACAAAAAAGAGGTTTGCACTGAATTTGGTAGTAAGCAAGACTAGCTTAGCTGAGAAGTATTAAAGCCATTAGTACATTTGTCATTTCATATTCAGGGAAAGCAGAAAGTGGTAATTGCTAATGCAAACATGGTGCCTTTACTTGTAAAAACTACATGCCAAGTTAATAAAGAATCAAGCACTTAGCTTTGTGTGTTTGGATCTTAACCCATGAAGGCATTTTGGAAGAGGTTGAATGAACATAATTATCAATTTCCACATGCATCAAACTATTCAGTTGCGGTCAATCGTTTCCTAAATGCTTGATACTGCCAACTGCAATGAGATCTTTTTTTTCTTACTTTGCTCATCTACCAAGTATAAATTTGTGTCTTTTCCTTTTTGCTCCCTTTTACAGGCTTCTGAAACCTCAGCAAATGCAGAAGCGTGAATATTCTGTTGAAAACAAAGTCTCAGTGAAGAAATGTGCTAGAGTTACTCTGGCAAAAAAAAAAAAAAAGAATTTTTGGTACAATAGCCCCAAATTCCACACATCTTGTTATAAAAATTGTGACTATGGAAGATACACTGTTAGCTACAGGAATACTGCTGTGCAAGAAGAGAGATGGGCCAGGAGCAAGGATCCCAAGTAATGTAAATGTATAATCCTTGGTGCTAAATATCTTCTCTGAGTAGCTGTAAGACTCATCCTTTCACCCAGGATTCAGAAAGTGGAGGTTAGATCAGAGAAGGGGACAAATTCAGAACAGAATTTCAGATCTACCCCCATGGTTTCTGAGGGTTAAATCCTGTGAGTCTCCATTTCATTCCAGTGCCTACCTTTTCAGCCTCCTCCATCTCCTCCTGTCCATCCCAGAAAAATATGTGGGAGAGGATAGACTGGAGGTTATTATCTCAGGATGGCATCCTGTAAAAGCTCTGTGCTAATGTTCGCTATGCTGTCTGTCCTGTTTCAGCCAGCCTGCAGCTAACAGGTAAAAAATATCTAAACTGACCTGTTTAGCTCATTGCTTCTAGGCTGCAGATGAAGGAGTCAAAGGAAAGATGAAGGGGGAGGAACTCAACATCTAATAGATAGGAAGGGGAATAATTGTTTTCAAATAAAACTATCTTCAAAATTCACTCGTCCCTAGGGGTAACCATACTGTTTAGTTCTATTGTTCTACCAAGGAACAGTAGCACAGTGGATCTAATTTACGAACTTGAATGCCAGCTCATTATTGCAGCGGTCAGACAATAGGCTAAGAGAACACTGGGAACAAAGATGAATGCCAGGAATAATGACTGGAATAAGCAATAAGGCCCAATTTTATGCTCTTTCTCGTATTTCTATGTAAAGCATCTATAATTAGGCTGGCAAAAATGATTTGCAGTTATTTAATTCATGTTATTTCATGCAAAATCATTAATAGCATTCAGTTGTATCTTTATCACCGCTGAGTCCTTAAACAACTCCCAGAGACAATGGGGGTTTACTTACCTCCTGGAAGCTGGCCCCATTCTTTAGATGAGGTAAAAATGGTTTTAAATGCAGGTTGCCATAGACACCTCTGAAGATCAGTCACTACCTGGCTAAAGCACACCAGTTATCTGGCAATTTAGAGAACTAGAAGCAGCATGGAGTGGTGGATAGAGTGCAGGCCTGGGGGTCAGAAGGTACTGGGTTCTAATCCCAGCCCTGCCACTTGTATCATATGTGACCTTAGGCAAGTTACTTCACTTCTTTGGGCCTCAGTTCCCTCATCGAGAAAATGGGGATTGAGACTGTGAGCCCCAAGTGGGACAGAGACTGTGTCCAACTTGATAAACTTGTACTTAGTACAGTGCCTGGCACATAGTAAGTGCTTAACAAATACCACAGTTGTTATTATTGACTAGCTGTAATGGGAAATCAATAGAGAGTAGCTGGAAGACTTGAACATAAGGCGGGCCTGGCCCAGCCCCTAGAGCATGGAGGCAAATCAAATCTGATGCCCTGTGAGGGAAAACACCCAGAAACCCATTGGCACTGAGCCCCACTGAAATCCCTTCTACTGTCTCTCTGAAGGACACCTCATCTAAAGCATGTTGCTACAAGATGAAGACAGCATTCATGCTATCGATTAAGATAGTAATAATAACATGATGATGATGATGACAGTAATGATGGTATTTGTTAAACACTTGTACCAAACTCTGTCCTAAACACTGGGGTGGATACAAAAGAGTCAGATTGGACACAGTCCCTGCTCCACCTGGGGGAGAGAGAATTCATTCATCTATTCATTCATTCAATCCTATCTATTGAGCGCTTACTGTGTGCATTGTAACAATAGACACAATCCCTGTCCACAGTGAACTCACAGCCTAGAGGGGGACAATAGGCATAGAGTCCCCCCATTTTATAGAAGAGGAAACTGAGGCACAGAGAAGTTAAGTGACTTGCCCAAGGTGACAAAGCAGGCAAATGGCAGAGCCAGGACTAGACCCAAAGTCTCCTGATTCCCAGTGGTATCAAGTGGTGTCTCAGTCCACTGGGCCAAGCTGCTTTGCAACCACTTCCCCCCTAACATCTGGGGGAACTAATTAGCCCAACTTTGTAGGTGGGGAAACTGGTTTGAAACCAAGTAAAGGATGAGCTCAAGTCTCACAGCAAATCACATTCATAGTAAAGTTTAGAACTCACTTCCCTGGATTACCTGGACCATCTCTCATTTTTAAAGGAAATACTGTTTTACCCACAGATAACAGAGAAACAGCATGGCTTAGTGGAAAGAGCATGAGCCCGGGAATCAGAGGACTGCTGTGTGACCTTAGGCAAGTCACTTAGCTTCTCTGGGCCTCAGTTACCTCATCTGTAAAATGGGGATTAAATCCTTTTCTCTCCTACTTAGACTGTGAGCACCAAGTGGGAAAGGGACAGTGTCCGATATGATTAACTTGTATCTACCCCAGAGACTAGAAAGTTCTTGACACAGACTAAGCACTTAGCATTGTCCTTTCCCTGGTGAACCTTGCCGTATCCCTGGAAGGAAGGCAGTGGGACAGGAATGAATCTGTTTTTCCATTTTTCAGCAGGAAGAGGAGGATGGGGAGGTCCAGAGCTCAGCTCAGGGACTTAAATGCCACTGGCCCAGCAGGTTAAGGTCAAATTGGAATCAAGCAATGCCTCCACTTCTGCTCCCAAGGCGATTATCTCCTCCTCATTGAATGAATGAACATGGAAACTGCAGTCGGGCCGGCGACTCCAATTTCTTGGTTGAAGCCTATTATGAAAGCCACTTTGGAATTACCATAGAGATGTTATTCAAGGGCACTAGAATATATAGCAAACCTAGGCCTCGGCAGAATGCAAGAATGCCCAGGCTGGCTACTATTGCCTTCACCGTAGAGGGAACCATAGGAAGCAACTGAAGAGGGAGATGGGCTAAAGTGCTCCTGTTTACTCGGCTGCTTCTGGTTAAATTTTTTCCAAGGGCTGCCTCCTTGCTGTTGTTTACAGGTTAAGGAGATCCAGAATTTTTTTTACCCCCACAGCACTTACATATATACCTGTAATGTATTTATTTATATTAATGCCTGTCTCACCCTCTAGACAAACATTAAGCTCGTTGTGGGCAGGGAATGTATCCGTTTATTGTTATTTTGTACTATCCCAAGAGCTTAGTACAGTCTTCTGCACACAGTAAGTGCTCAATAAATATGATTGAATGAATTGATAAGCTACCATTCAGCGTCTTTGGTGTGGATTCTTTCCTGCGGAATTGATCAGCCCTTCTTACAGAAAATCCCCTCCTCACAGAACAGCCCAGTCAGGGATCACTAGATGCCAAGAGGCAAAGCCCAGACAGCAACTTGCATATTCTATGTCAACTTGCCTCAAGAGGCAGGATGTAGCCTGAGAAACTGCAAGCCCATAATGACTTTCAAGAGAAAAATTCCAGGCTTGTTTACTCTGACTGACTTACACACATAACACCCAGCATAACATTCTGCAGAAGCTCCTGAAATTAACTGGCTGTCTGCGTTTTCTAGAAGAGATTGGGTTGGAATATCTTCCCCAGGAAACTATTCTATCTCATGGGACTAAGGATTAGAGATATCCAGTAAAATATGTAATAATAAATGCATACTGTTGGGTCATAAGCATTGATAATAAATAATACACATCTAATAGTACTTTTTTTTGAAGGGTATTTTCATTTTCCCAATTGTCTCTGACATAATAGGCCTGGTTTTATTCTCAAAACATCCCTGTGAGGTACAAAGGGTTTGCCATTATTATCATCCCTATTTCACGGATGAGAACACTGAGGCCCAGAGAAGTTAAATGATTTACCTGAGGTTACACAGCATACAACAAAGCAGGAAGGAGATTCTGAGGCATCTTAGAATGACATGGCAAAAACAGGGTTTGTATAACACCACCATCCTTCCTATTTCACGAGCCCATAAACTCGGCATTATCCTTGTCTCCTCTCTCTCATTCAACCCACATATTCAATCTGTCACCAAATCCTGCTGGTTCTACCTTCACAAGATCACTAAAATCCACCCTTTCCTCTCCATCCAAACTGCTACCAAATTAATACACTCACTCATCCTATCCTGCCTAGATTACTACATCAGTCTCCTTGATTACTTCCCAATTTCCTGTCTCTCCCCACTCCAGTCTATACTTCACCCCGCTGCCCAGATCATCTTTGTACAAAAACGTTCAGGATATGTCACTCCACTTCTCGAAAATCTGCAGTGGTGACCTATCCACCTCCATATCAAACAAAAACTCCTCACCGTTGACTTTAAAGCACTCCATCACCTAGCCCTCTCCTACCTCACCTCGCTTCAATCCTTCTACAACCCAGCCTGCACACTTTGCTCCTCTAATGCTAACCTTCTCACTGTGCTTCACTATCACCTGTCTCGCTGCTGACACCTGGCCCAAATCCTGCCTCTGGCCTGGAACACCTTCCCTCCTCAAATCCGACAATTACTCTCTCCACCTTCAAAGCCTTACTGAAGGCACATCTCCTCCAAGATGCCTTCCCAAACTGAGCCCCACTTTTCCTCATCTCCCACTCCCTTCTGCATGGTCCTGACTTGCTCCCCACTCTAGACTGGGAGCTCATTATGGGCAGGGCATGTCACTGTTTATTGTTGTACTTCCCCAAGCACTAGTACAGTAAGCACTTAATAAATACGACTGAATGAATCAGTCAGTTCAGGCATTTTAAACCCACTTTTTATAGTATGAGTCAAGGCTTGAAATGTCTGCCACCTGGAAATGACAGCAGAGACCTTAGCCTGTCCTTTCCTCTCTGCAGCAAAACAAAAATTAGAGCAACCGTTTCTTTTCTCTTTTATGTTTATCTTAAACTTGTTATTGTTAAATGAAAACCATTGCCTGGTTGGTTCTTCCTTGGCAGATCATCGAGCATTTGCACTGACCTCTTTAATGGCTCTGTGGATAGCAGTCAAAGAGGTTTCACTGCCCATCAGATGGCAACATAGGTGTAGAAGTCAGTCGGTCAGTTGTATTTAATAATAATAATAATAATAATGATGATGATGATGATGGTATTTGTTAAGTGCTTACTATGTGCAAAGCACTGTTCTAAGCACCGGGGGGATACAAGGTGATCAGGTTGTCCCACGTAGGGCTCACAGTCTTAATCCCCATTTTACAGATGAGGTAACTGAGGCACAGAGAAGTTAAGTGACTTGCCCAAAGTCACACAACTGACAAGTGGTGGAGCCGAGATTAGAACCCATGACCTCTGACTCCTAAGCCCGGGCTCTTTCCACTGAGCCATGCTGCTTCTCTATTTATTGAGAGCTTACTGTACACAGAGCACAGCACTAAAAGCTTGGGAGAGTACAATATAACAATAAGACACATTCCCTGCCTATAAGGAGTTTACAGTCTAGAAGGGGAGACAGACATTCCTATAAATAAATTACAGAGATTTACACAAGCAAAGACTGAATTCATCCTCAAGAGAAGCAGCATGGTTCAGTGGAAAGAGGGAGCCAGAGGTCATGGGTTCTAATCCCGGCTCTGCCACTTGTCCGCTGTGTGACTTTGGGCAAGTCACTTAACTTCTTTGTGCCTCAGTTACCTCATCTGTAAAATGGGGATTAAGATTGTGAGCCCCCCGTGGGACAACCTGATCACCTTGTAGCCCCCCAGCGCTTAGAACAGTGCTTTGCACATAGTAAGCGCTTAACAAATGCCATTATTATTATCCTCGGTGCTAAATAAGGAGCTGGTGGAGTCAGTCTGCAGGGACAGGGGAAAGTCAATTTTGCTAAGAGTCAAAATGGTGGGATAAAGTCAGTCAGAGGAAGGGAATGTTTCAGATTGCTTAGAAAGCATCCAAACTAAACTGTGAATACTTTGGTTTTCCACCTTGATTGATAGTATTGATTTTTCCTTCTCTCTCAGGCTCGCTTTCTCTCTCCCTGTGGAATGATGTTAGCCTCTGATTAACTGATTTGAGCAATTGCTTCTGCCCAACATCTGGACCATTCAATAAACAATTACTAGCAGGTGCTGAAGATAAAGGGAGGGGAGCTGGGGTGCTAATAACAAACCCAGGAGAGGGGACCCAGACACATATTTTCTAATCGGCTTCTATGACACCCAAAGACTTCTTGCTCTTTGAAGTCCAAACACTCTAAAGGCAAGAATCAAAAAGAGCATTCATCCTTGATGTGGAGAAATATCTACAGGAGCTCCTTGTGAGGATAGATAGCATATGAGCTGATATTTATAGTAAATCAACAAGACCAAGAGGCATAATGATAGGGTCAGACTCACTATTAAGGTCAGATTATTAATCGGGTTGGGAATTAACCTTCTGCTATTTGCAATTACACTACCATTTCCAGGCAAACTTGCCTTTTGAATGATAATAAAAGGTTCTTGAATTTGTATATACTTTATTACATTTCCATACCCGCTTCTGGAATAAATTCATTCATTCATTCAATCGTATTTATTGAGTGCTTTCTGTGTGCAGAGCACTGTACTAAGCACTTGGGAAGTACAAGTTGGCAACAGAGACAGTCCCTATGCAACAACAGGCTCACAGTCTAGAAGGGGGAGACAGACAACAACACAAAACATGTGGACAGGGTCAAGTCATCAGAACAAATAGAATTAAAGCTAATGCACATCATTAACAAAATAAATAGAATAGTAAATATGTACAAGTAAAATAAATAGATTAATAAATCTGTACAAACATATATACAGGTGCTGTGGGAAGGGGAAGGAGGTTGGGGGGGGGGGGCGATGGGGAGGAGGAGAGGAAAAAGGGTTTAAGGACCCTGTCAAACACCAGGGCACCAAAGGAGTTGGGAGATGGTGGTGGCAGAGGCTAGAGGTGTAACAAAACCAAAGGACACTGCAATGGGTTTGCAGCTCTTGCCTCAGGGTGCACAATCGGGGTGAGGAGCTGCAGTGAGCTTGGAGGAAGAGGAGAAAGAGAGATTAAATTGGCTATTGAGAGGAAAATAGGAGAATGTTCCCCATTCTCCTTCAAATCTCCCCGACAGAGGCAAAGGCAGGACAGGTGATGATTGTCAGAATGTTAACCCTATGCACTGGGTAATCAATCAGCCTTCTTTTTTTTTTTAATGGCATTTATTAAGTGCTTACTATGTGCAAAGGACTGTTCTAAGCGCTGGGGAGGTTACAAGGTGATCAGGTTGTCCCACGGGGGACTCACAGTCTTAATCCCCATTTTACAGATGAGGTAACTGAGGCACAGGGAAGTTAAGTGACATGCCCAAGTCACACAGCTGACAAGTGGTGGAGCCGGGAGTTGAACCCACAACCTCTAACTCCGAAGCCCAGGCTCTTTCCACTGAGCCACACTGCTTCTCTAAGCTTCACTGAAGCTGCTTCTTGCTTCAATGATATATAAAAATATAATTTATATTGGTATTTATTAAGCACTTACTATTTGTCAAGCACCGTTCTTAGCACTGGGGGTAGATACAAGCTAATTAGGTTGGACACAGTCCCTGCTCCACATAGGGCTCACAGTCTTAATCCCCATTTCACAGTTGATGTAACAGATCCAGAGAAGTTAAGTGACTTGCCCAAAGTCACACAACAGACACGTGGGGGAGTCAGGATTAGAACCCAGGTCCTCCTGACTCCTAGGCCTGTGCTCTATCCACTAGGCAATGCTGCTTCCCTTATATATTTACATACACTTACGTATACCATGTATGTATTCATACAATATACATCTGGAAAGTGTCACCACCTGGGTTTCCATTTCCTAGAGCAGCAATTTGTTCAAAGATAGTCTTGCATGGAAATTAGCTGGAAAAGTGGGATAAAAGAGCTATATGCCCCAGTCCTAATGCCCACAGGAGTGGTATGAGTGTGGATAAGTCCCCTGGGGGTAATGTTTGCCAAAACTGAGACGCAGCGTGGCTCAATGGAAAGAGCCCAGTCTTGGGAGTCAGAGGTCATGGGTTCTAATACCGCCTCCACCACCCGTCTGCTGTGTGACTTTGGGCAAGTCACTTAATTTCTCTGTGCTTCAGTTACCTCATCTGTAAAATGGTGATTTTACTGTGAGCCCCATGTGGGACAACCTGATTACCTTTTATCTACCCCAGTGCTTAGAACAGAGCTAGGCACATAGTAAGTACTTAACAAATACCACCATTATTATTATTGTTAAAATGAAAAGTTAAATGTCAATCTAGCCCTTTTCCATTTTCCACTGAGGAGCAAAATTAGAAACTTCTTTCCGGTCAGAGTGTAGAGTGATCATCTCATGTGTTATTAGGAAGTGTCCAGATGAACACTGCCCTGGGCCAAGTAGAAACAGAGGAGGGCTTTCTGGGGAAATTTATTTTGGTCCCCTCTGATTTTCCCTTCAAGCTTCCAGAGCTTAGTTTCTGAGTTGTTGATTCCAGAGCCAAGGGCCTGCTGAAATATGCTGTTTGAAATGAGTACCGAGTTTCTAGGGTTGGTAAAATTGCCTGGGGGTAGATTCCAAGAAGAGGAGAAAATCCAGGATGACAACCCCTTGGCTTCGCCAAACGACATCTCTCTCTTCTTTTAAAACTCCTTTGAAAGCTTACCCTCTGCTTGAATCCTTCCCTGATTAGCCTTCGGTTACCCTGTGCACAATATCTGCTATGTTCCCTGTGATTCCCTGCATTGATGTAATTATTGATAAGCCAATGAATGAGAAGCAGAGTGACAAGAGGAAAGAACACAGGACTGGGAATCAGGAGACCTGGGTTAAAATCCTGGCTCTACCACTTGCCTGCTATGTGATCTGGGGAAAGTCATTTACTTATCTGTGACTGTCAGTTTCCTCACCTGTAAAATGGGGATTAAATATGTGTTCTTCCTCCCCCTTAGACTTTGAGTCCTACCTGGGATGGAGACAGTGTTTGATTTGATTGAAACTGTATCTAATTTAGTGCTTAAGAGTGCTTGGCAACTAATAAGTGCTTAACAAATACTACCATTATCATTATTTCATTGTGTACTATCTCATCCTTGCATTAGACTGTGATCTCCTTGGGGGAAGGAAATCTTGTTTTATTCTGCTTATAATTCCCCTCAGGGCATAGCACAGTGCATTGCATAATGTAAGAGCTAAATAAATCCCATCACTTCTGTATGGCAACTGGCAGGAATTCATGGCCTTTGCAGTAATCTTGAATCTCTCCTTCCGTTAACATTTCTGCCTCTGCTTTTAAACAATCATACATCCAAACCAGCACTAAACTGTCTCAGTGTCATGGGTTAGTCATTATTATTATAGTCCTGCTTGCCTTTGGCCTGGTTTATTTTAAGCCAATTCTTTCAGACTATGCTAATTTATTTAACTAGATTTGTGTCATACTTCTAAGATTCAAGTCGCATAGGGAGGCCTTAAACACCAGGATAGGCTACATCAATTCATAATAATAATAATAATGATAATAATGTCATTGATTAAGTGCTTACTATGTGCAAAGCACTGTTCTAAGCACTGGGGAGGTTATGTTTATTGAGGGATCCCAGAGTGTGTGGCATTATCCTGAATGTTTTCCATCAAGACTTACATCCCTCTGACCCACTAGCCATCACCTTTTACATCTGTTAGCTGAGAGTTTAACTATCTGATAATGAAAAAAAAAAACCAAACCACCCAACAAAAACAAAAAAAATCCCAGTTGTTGCAGTTCATTTTGGTCTGGCCAGCATTACACTCTCATGCCTCTGAAAACTGCCTAAAGACCAACTGAAAATGCTGGAATGTATAGCAGCCTGGGATTGAATAATAATGATGTTAATAATAATAATAATAATAATAATAATAATAATAATAATAATAATAATAATATTTGTTGCAAGTGCTCACTATTTGCCAAGCACTGCATCAGTACATGATAATCAAGACAGACACAGTCCCTGTCCCACAAATAAAGCTCAAAGTCTAAGGAGGAGGGAGAGCAGGAATTGAATCCTCATTTTACAGATGGGGAAATTGAGGCATAGGGA